>NW_028262339.1:6749373-7086091 GCF_047370975.1 Nipponia nippon | reverse complement strand
ATAATAATAATACAATAATAATATACAAAGCAAGTGATACACTACAAGATTGCTCACCACCTGCCGACCGATGCCCAGCACGTCCCGAGCAGCAATCGCTGCCCCCCAGCCAACTCCCCCCAGTTTATATACTGAGCATGACGTCATACGGTATGGAATAGCCCTTTGGCCAGTCTGGGTCAGCTGTCCTGGCTGTGCCCCCTCCCAGCTTCTTGTGCACCTGGCAGAGCTGAAAAGTCCTTGACTAGTGTAAGCACTACTTAGCAACAACTAAAACATCAGTGTGTTATCATCAACATTATTCTCATCCTAAATCCAAAACACAGCACTATACCAGCTACTAGGAAGAAAATTAACTCTATCCCAGCCGAAACCAGGACAAATTTAAAAAAAAGAAAAAATAAAAAAAGAAACTTTCAAATGGACAGTGATTGCCAAGCAAGGAAAAGAAAAAATAGGCATGTTTAATAATAAAATCCATAATAAAACATATAAGAAAAAGATTTAGAGGAGCAACCTAGAGAGAGCATAAAAAACTACTAACAGAAATTTTCAAACATATCTGAAGTAGGAACTCATTGAGGGTATGGAGGCCAGTAAATAACTGATGGAAATATAAGAAGGACAACCAAGGCAGGGCAGGGTAGAAAGGCTGAATGGATTATTGGCGCTGGTGTTCACTTCAGATGTGGTCAGGGAGGTCCTCACATGGCAGCCACTCTCTGCAGTCTGAAGAATGTTATCAAACAAAATTGTCAAAAGAGGAAATTTTAGAAAAAAACATCTAAATAATCTGTAGCAAATGACCAGCTCAGATGGCATTCACACTGAGTTAAAGGAAACTAAAGATGACATTTTTTTAAACTTCTAAGGAGTATGTAAACTATTACTTAAAGCAGCCTCAGCACCAAAGGACTGCGTTATGGCAATTATGTCCATCTTAAGAGGGATCCTTGCACAGCATGGGGAAACACAGGTCACTAGGTTTGATTTCGGCATCAGGCAAGTCAGTAGAAACAAAGAACGGAATTTGCAGACACACAGATAAATATGAGAAAAGTTAATACAGCTTTTGTAGTGGGAATGTCTGACATCCGTGATGGCATCAATGAGCGCATAAACGTAGTGAGCTGGTCTGGACCTTGTGCTTGTGTTTGCAAAAGGCTTTTGATAAGATTTTTCCACCAAGGCCCTTAAGAAACTCCATTCTCATAGAGTAAGAGAGATTTCACCCACAGGCTGGAACAAAGAGGTGAAATAAGTTGACAATGATCACAGCAGAGTGAAGGTATCAGCAGGCACCGACAAAGATCAGTGCTGTTCGACACAGTGATCTTGGGAAAAGGGGTGAATAATGAAGTTATAAAGTTTGTTGATGGCACAAAATTACTCAGAATAAAAAAAACTGAAGTTGACTATGTGGAGCTGCAGAAGGAGCTCATGATACTGATTGAGCAATAAAATGGTTTTTGAATTTCAGAGTTGAAAAATACAACGCAGTGTACATGGGAAAAACTATTTTAACCATAAATACCCAGCAATGTTCTCTTAACTAGCTGATACATTTTAGGAAGGAAGCACTGGCATCCTTGCTGTCTTGAGTGAGCTCTTTACTTGTCTGATTCTCATCCTCTTCCCCTATTAGCAAATGCTAACGCCCAGTGCTGGAGACAGGATACTGGGCTCAGCAGATATTTTATCTGACCCAGTACAATTCTCATGTTCCCCTGTTACATTTTTATGTGGCTCTCAGATCATTACCTTGGAAATGGGTTTCTCTCAGTTAAGATGAAGCAGAGAGGTGAGAATCTTGGATTCCAGGTCCTAGAAAAACCATGGGGGTGGGGATTGTATTCATCCCTTTGGATTTTCTAAAGATTATGGGAGATTATATATGAAACATTTCTCCTGCCTTTGGAAACTGGCAGCAACTTGGCTTTGAGGCAGAAACTCAAGCCCAAGGTGCATTAAACATCTTCCATTCATCCATCCATACCTCTAAGGGGTAAAGAGGACTGGACTCACGAGTTGCCCACAGATCCCCCAGAAATTTAATTTCCATTTGGGCACATGGGCTTGGCAGGAATTGCCTGGATCAATGGCTATCACAGGTCCACGAAACACAATATCCCAGCATAGACACATCCATCCTCATCTCAGAGCCGGCACAGAAGTCATACCATGGTTTCTGGCTGCCTCTCCCCATGCTGTCAGGCCTGAGCAGAAAGCCTCAGGCACTATTAATCTAGCAGACCCCCAAAATTTCCTGAGAGAAAACATGAGAGCTCTTTTAAGCTATTGTTCATACCCTTGGTATTGTGTACTGGCTTCTGTTTACATTGTCACTAGTTTTTTCAGGCACTGAGCCAAATACTTGCTGCCAGGGAAAAGTATTGTTCTTTGCTTTGGGAGGGGAAATTCTGCAGAAATAGATGTTTAGACAAACATCAGTGTTCTTGTCTAACATTGGTTTTCAGTCTCCTCTTACTCTTTATACTCAATATTGTATGCTGATGGGGCTTTTAAAACTGTGACTCCTGGAGAAAAGAGGAAAAGATGTCACCGCAAAAGCTGGAAGTTACCATGTGTTAACTGTAATTAAACCTAAAAGATTTCTCAGAATGTGCAGAAACTTGAAACTTTTATTTCTATCCCTCTATCTGTAACTTAGGCATAAAATACACAGCAGAAGGTACACCCATGTCAGTGACATATGGTTTAGCATTTAACATTTTGCTCAGGATGTTCACAGGCCACACCTGATGATTTTGTACTGAAAATGGGGGCAATGATCCATCCCAAGTAATCAGAGATGCTAGAACCCATTGCTATGAAAAGCTACAAGCAATTACAGAAATTGCTTCAAATTGTGTGTCTGTTGTGGGATGGCTGTAACATCTCTCTTACAAAGGGCTCCTTAAAAGTGGTACCTTGATGCCTGAGGAGCATCAAGTGTACTAAATCCAAGTTTACTTCAATACTTACTTGAGTTGTGTCAGCCAGATTCCAGATTTCTGACGAGGTATGGTTTTATCCCAGCATTGCTGTAATATCACCAGAAGCCACTTAATGGAAATAGTAGCCCAAAGTGGCTTAATTGGCCCCAGATGAATAGCATCTGGGGAATCCAGGGGTTTAAATTGATGGGTTTTTTTCATAAGAAAGATTTGATCCAGATAGGGGCAAAAAAACCCCAAACCATCCAATTATTTTGGAGGGAGGGAAGGATGGGAACCTGTTTAAAGCTATAACCAGTTGAAATATTGAATTAAATATATGTAGGCAGACATTTCATAACAGCACAGCTTCTCAAGGATGATGAATTTTCCCCATTAGTTACACGGGTTACTTATGTCATTGTTATTTCTCTCTAGTATTGCTCCTGGCTGTTTGTACACCCTGTATTTTAAAGAAATGTCATTATGGGAAATTAGGAAGTCAGAGGAACTATTTATCTAGGCATGCCTATCCAGGAAAGGACTGGTGGGTTATGTCTCCCCTTCCCCAGGGCATTTACAGTGTCTGGTGCTCAGAAGATGCGTTTGCCTTGAACATGTACAGTACTAAACCATGCTCTGATTGTACCACAGTAGCAGAGGGACAAGGCTTCCTCATAAGGAACACCTGGCTGGAAAAGTGCATTCACGTCTCCCACTACGAGACCAACAGCATCAGCCTGACCGACTGCAAGGTGCACTTCCAGCAGCAGCAGTGGAGCTGGGACCCCGCCACCAGGACCATCATCAGCCTTCAAAGCAAGCAGTGCTTGTTGGCCCACAAGACACAGGAGTATGCTGTGGTCAAGCTGGAGCCCTGCAGGGACTGGGAACACCAAGTATGGGTCTGCAGAAAGAAGGGACACTTGACTCTGCAGAGCTTGGGCTTCCACCTCAGCACCAAGGAAGGAGGCCACAAGGTATTTGTCTTGAGGAAGAAGGACAAATTCAGCAGGTGGAAGACTTTAGCAGATGAAACCATCTGTGCTGCTGCCTGGACAGCAGTTCCAAGGCCCAGCAAACCAATGCAACAAGCTATAGACACACGGGTGTGGATCTATGAAAGTAAGATAAAGTAGATTTAGCATCAGATAACATCTAACCTTAGGTATCATCCAAGCCACCTAACACCAGGCTTGCATTCATCATTCTAACTCATGATCACTTCAGCCTCATCTGGAGAGATACCAAATGGCTCCAAATCAGCCCAACTGCTCTGTACCACCAGTTCCCAG
The DNA here is from genome assembly GCF_047370975.1 of Nipponia nippon. NCBI lineage: Eukaryota > Metazoa > Chordata > Aves > Pelecaniformes > Threskiornithidae > Nipponia > Nipponia nippon. The sequence continues at coordinate 7,081,860 of NW_028262339.1, read as the reverse complement.
TAGTTGCTGTTCAGTGTTTTCCAGAAAGCATGCAACACCTTACAGGATCAGGTCTCTAAACCACAGCTGCATTTCTGATGACAGGCAGAAGTCAAGTATTTTGGAAAGTTCATCTGAATCAGTGCCCAGAGCTAAGAATAGTTTGAATTGCTTGAGCCTCCCAGGTCCAAAACAACCAAGGAAGTCCCATAAAGTCAGGTGCTTAAGACTTTGAAGGGGCTTTCAGTACTTTATACTTTGGGATATCATTTTTTGGTAACAAGAAAACTAGAGGCAGCTGAAAACCTCTTTTAAACTTGTATGAATTATTGAGGAGCTGCTATATTTAAAAGGAGAAATTGTTGCTTCAGTTTCTAAGGAACACATTACAGTTATCTCCTGCCAGACTCCAACAGTGCTCCTATCACTAATGAAACCACAGTTCTTACCTTCATCCCATGCTCTCATGATCCTCAAAAGTGAACCTCACTCCTGGTGCCTGATGTAGCCATAAAGGGACTAGTGAACACAGCAAGTAGTGGGAGGTAGTTAAAGTGCTGTCCTCCATTTGCATTAAGAAAACCCAAAACATGACATCAAAAGATCATAAAAATTCTGTTTTATATTATGAGTTTTATGGCCTTGGCCTCTGCTAAAAAGAATTTAATCTCTGCCTTCATGAGTGTTCACTACCCTCTGCCAGGACTGGACACAAAAAGGGCAGAAACCCTGGTCCTGTCATAGTTTTAGGTGTTGGACACCAGGCTAACAGACATCAGGCACAGTCATTGCACCAAAATGTGACTGTCATCATTTGTCAGATGGCCAGTGAAGCCCACTGCAGACCACTGATAATTTGTGGTCCAATCTGATTCCCTCTTTCATTTACTCCCTTATGCAAAGGAAGGTGGTTTCAGGACTTTTCTTGTGAAGTTGTGTGCAGAACTGAGACCTGAAAATCACACTCAATTCCTCCTCCCATCCTCTCCCTTCTTCCACTCCAGGGACCAGAAAAGAGCTGGCATTTGTAATGACCTTTCTGTGTTTGCATTTCCCAAGGCAATGTTCCTGGCAGCCTAGGGCTGCCTCCGAGCCAGGCTCCCCAAATAAGGCTGTGAGTACAAACACAGAGCAGGCTTTGAATCAGGTTGTGCCAGTCAGTGTGTCTATCAACCCCATGGTTCAGAGTCCACTGAAGGGAACCTCTGACTACTCAGTAATAACATCAGTCCTATGTGTTTGTTTAGGCCTTTCTTATCCAAGTTTCAACTGACCATTGACAGACAACTTCTACTTCGGTGGATTATTTGCTCAATAAATTACACCCGTGTACCTATGGATGCTTGTGCCACAGGAAGGGATGAGGTTGGCATAAGCAGCAGGGAACCCTACAGACACGGGTTTCTTGATCTTGCTGCATGCATCAGTGCAGGACAGGGGTGATTATTACTGCCACAAGATTTCCCACAACCTCCCCTCTAGCAGTAGTTGCTACCCTGTAGGAATACGTGAGATTGTGTTTTACTTTGACGAGATGCAGCTGTGCCCTTGAGGCTTGTTACAAACAAGTTTGTGAAACTTAGAGGCAGAAAAATAAGGATGAGATTGGATACATCCCTGAAAGAGGAATTTGCGTGCACCAGCTTGAAGAACCAATAAGTAACGCTGAAGAGGTGCGTGGACAAAAGACAGTAGCCAATGAAATGGGTTTTGCTTGCTCATGAACACTAGATCATAATATAAAAGGGATAGATTGTAAAAATAAAGGGTCTTCGCTTGTCTTCGCCTGAACTCATATGCGGAGTCCGTTTTCTCCTTCACCTGCTCCTATGCCTTCAGCACCTCTGCTGGCCCTTCCGATCCCTGCAATCAGTACCCCTCCACTTCCCCGCCCACCCGCCCCGGCCCCTGCTGCGTCGGACCTCGTACCGCCTTTCTCTACTGCTTCTAATGCCGATACTCCACAAACCCATAATCAATTGCCGCCCGAGGAATGGGGGGCGTCAGCCACTGCTACAAGGTGGCAAAAGATTAGACACCAAGCATTGAAAGCGGGAGATACAGCTTTTTGTTCAGCGATAGCGTGTCCCATCATATGCAGCAACGCAAATGTCCCCGATGAGCATGAACTTTTTGGCTATAATGTTTTAAAAGATCTACGACAAACAGTTGCCGCGCATGGACTGGGTTCTTCTTTTACACAATCCCTGCTACGGGGAATATTTACAAATGAAATACTACCATTTGATATATGCACGCTTACTAATCTTATATTGACCCCAACGCAAAAGGTGATCTTTGAAAGCACCTGGCGTACCGCCTGCTAAAACACTACAATTATCAATATGCAGCGACAACAAGGCAACCCTTTACAAGGGGCAGGACTCCCACAGCTTATGGGGGATCCACCGCTAAATCACCCAACGTTACAGGCACGATTACAACCAGAGATATTAGCACAAGGGAGAGACCTTGCTTTACAGGCATTACTAAAAGTGCCGGATGCCAGAAGAGCGACAAAATAATTTACGTTAATAAAGCAAGGGAGAGGAGAGGGATATATCTCATTCTTAGATCGTCTTAAAGAGGCTTTGGAAAAACAAATCAAAAATGCAGAAGCAAGAGAGGTCCTACTCTTAAAATTAGCCTCTGAAAATGCGAATACGGACTGTAAAAAAGTGCTTTTGCCTCTAAAAAATCCCTCCTTAATGGACATGATAGAAGCTACCCAAAAGGGGGGGTCAATGTCCCATAATATGGAAACATTAGCTACAGCTTTTGCCACCGCAATGAAAGTACAGAAATCATGTTTCTCCTGTGATAAAACTGGACATTTTAAAAGAGATTGCCCACACCTAAGAAAAAGAGATACGATGAGCTCTAAACAGATATGGACTTGAAATAGCCCCTGAAAAAGTGCAAAAAACTGAGCCTTGGAAATATCTGGGCTGGAAAATCTTGCAACAAACAATTGAACCTGCAAAAACAAAAAGGGGGAATGCCAGGAGCCACTCCAGCAGACAGACTAAGTAAAGCCGTGTATGTGTTAAACTACCTGAATATGTCTGAAAATAATATTCCAGTTATTATCTCTCATTTTCTGTCTCTTCAATCAAAAGATTTAATAGCCACCCCCACAGAGGGCTTGATTGGAGTCGGCGGCCTTTCGCAAACCTTTCAAAGTACCCACCTGCTCAATATCAATACCCAAGAAGGGTCTACATTTACTGTACGGCCATATGTGACAAATTTGCCCATGAGCCTGTTGGGGCAAGATGTAATGTCCCAATGTGGCTTCACCTTAAATTGCCCTGAAAATTTTCAGTAGCGGCCGTTGATGAGCAACCGACAATGAAACTTATTTGGAAAAAAGAAACACCCATTTGGATAGATCAACGGCCGCTCCCCAAAGAAAAGGTCGCTGCCCTTCAAGAACTGGTCAAAGAACAACTTCAACAAGGACATATCACTCCTACAACCAGCCCCTGGAATTCTCCTGTATTTGTTATAAAAAAGAAGAGTGGAAAATGGCAACTGCTACATGACTTGAGACAAATAAACGAAGCTATGGAAGAAATGGGAGTGCTCCAACCCGGCTTGCCCTCGCCAACAATGATACCCCGAATTTGGGGCATAATCATAGTAGACTTAAAAGACTGCTTCTTTACTATCCCACTACATCCTACGGATGCACCGCGTTTTGCGTTTTCAGTACCAAAAATTAACCGAGGCGAGCCAATGGATAGATACCACTGGACTGTCCTGCCTCAAGGAACGAAGAATTCTCCAACAATCTGTCAAACATATGTGGCTAAAGCCATACGTCCTGTACGACTAAAATTTCCGGAAATGTATATCTATCACTATATGGACGACATTTTACTAGCAGGCCCCACGAACACCATGGTGCGTGAAGCGCTACCTGTTTTAAAATATGCATTGCAAAGCAAAGGACTGCAAATCGCACCAGAAAAAATTCAAATGGAAGCACCATGGAATATCTTGGGTGGAAAATCTTACAACAAAGTATCCAACCTCAAAATGGGATCATTTCAGCAGACATAAAAACCTTGAATGATGTACAAAAACTACTGGGAAACATAAATTGGATTAGAGCGCAGTGTGGTATTGATAACTACACATTAACACCCTTATTTGAGCTACTTAAAGGAGATACCAATATTAACGCACCACGCCAATGGACGACCGAAGCAAAAAACACACTGAGAATCATAAATGAAAAACTCTCACTGCAACAATGTCACCGATGACTTGAAAATTTACCCATACAATTATGTATCTGCAACCAAAACCAACAGCCTCTAGCAATCATCGGACAATGGGAGAACAAAGGAATAGACCCTCTCATAATGTTGGAATGGGTGGTTTTGCCACATCAACCTGCGAAAACCCTGGCTACTCGTATCGAAATGTTCACCACCTTGATGAAAAAGGGCAGAGAACGAATTGTAGAAATGGCTGGAGAAGAGCCTCATCTCATTGCCCTTCCTGTCGTAAAGGACTACTTCGATTGGTGCTTACAAAATAGTCTAGAACTTCAAATGGCCTTAGCAGGGTTTGGTGGAAAAATTGATACTCATCACCCCCCCCCATAAAATGTTCACCTTTTACAATAATGTGAAAATTGAAGAGGCGCCGCTATACCAGTGGCAACCGGTTAAGGGTCAAACGGTGTTCACCGATGGCTCAGGGAAAACAGGAAAAGCAGTCATCACATGGCAAAAAGGTGGTCAATGGCAACACAAAATAGAACAAATTGAGGGTTCACCTCCATTGGTCGAGTTGCATGCCATTACCATGGCTTTTAGAGAATGGCCTCTAACTCCACTAAATATTGTATCAGACTCACTATATGCTGTAGGAATTGCGCAACGCATTGAAAGGGCACAACTAAAACATATACTGAAAGAAGCCTTGTTTTTGAAGTTTAAGGAGCTATTATCCTTAATAGAACAACGAAAACATCCCTATTGTGTAATCCACATTAGAAGCCATACAAACTTACTCGGGTTCTTTACAGAAGGAAATGCACGAGCCGATTACCTAACGAACATTGCATTACATACCCCAGTACCAAACACACTTTCTCAAGCTCAATTATCACATCAATTTTTCCACCAATCTGCCAAAGCTCTCGTGAAACAATTTGCAATCTCTATGGGGGATGCAAAACTTGTTGTGCAAACATGTCCAGACTGTCAACAACAACCATCCCACTCATTGTTTGCGACAAACCCTAGGGGACTGTCCTCCCTTCAGCTCTGGCAAACTGATGTGACTCATGTACCCGACTTTGGTCGGCAGAGATATGTTCACGGTTCCATAGATACCTACTCCCATGCAATCTGGGCCACTGCAATGACAGGTGAAACTAGCCAGCACGTACAAAGCCATTTCCAAGCTGCCTTTGCAGCGCTTGGTATTCCAAAAGAAATAAAAACAGATAATGGCCCTGCATATGTCAGCCATGCGACACAAAAATTTTTCCACACATGGCGTATCGCTCATAAGACAGGGATACCCCATTCCCCCACAGGGCAAGCTATTATAGAACGTGCACACAGAACCTTAAAAACTCTATTGCAAAAACAAAAAGAGGGGAAAGCTCAGGAATCTCCCCAAAACAGATTAGGAAAAGCTATATATGTACTAAACCATTTATCGCTGCCTTTTCAACATGAAGATGTCACACCCATAGTCAAACATTTTAAAGCTATGGAGTCGGGAATGGCACATATATCACAGGAGAAGGTGATGGTAATGATGAAAAATTTAAATACTGGATGTTGGGAAGGGCCGTATCAGCTACTAACTTGGGGTCGAGGGTATGCTTGTGTCTCAACAGATGTAGGACCTAAGTGGGTACCTGCAAGGTGCGTAAGACCGGCTCTTGCATTGGATAACAAGAATGAACAGCAGAAGACACTGAACTCCGAGAAGACTGATGGGGAATGACTTATCAGATAACTCCGAATCAATCCATAAAGCAATCAAAGATTTGAAGTTAGCAAATTACAAGTCAGTGATGGATTTGATTGGCTGAATCACTTACTAACAAGTTGGGGAATTGGCGGGTGGATAACGTCTCTAATCAAAATGGGTCTTTTCTTGTTACTAATATTTTGCGCTATAATAATGATAGTTTCTTGTCTAGTGTCTTGGGTATAGAAAATGCTATAGAATATGATTAAACAAGCTTTTGTGATAGAAAAACAAAAAGGGGGATTTGTAGGAATAAGTGAGATTGTGTTTTACTTTGACGAGATGCAGCTGTGCCCTTGAGGCTTGTTACAGGTTCGCAGGAATGCAGCTGTGCCCTTGAGGCTTGTTACAAACAAGTTTGTGAAACTTAGAGGCAGAAAAATAAGGATGAGATTGGATACATCCCTGAAAGAGGAATTCGCGTGCACCAGCTTGAAGAACCAATAAGTAACACTGAAGAGACGCGTGGACGCAAGACAGTAACCAATGAAATAAGTTTTGCTTGCTCGTGAACGCTAGATCATATTATAAAAGGGATAGATTGTAAAAATAAAGGGTCTTCGCTTGTCTTCGCCTGAACTCATATGCGGAGTCCGTGTCTCATTCCCTTCACTACCCCACATACCCCTACTTCTGCAGTAAGCTTGGCAAGAAAAAGGATGTCTTTGAGTCTTGCAAGAGGTATGGACTATTTACCACCCTTTTGATCCCATTTCATCTGCTGTGTTGGTAATACCTGTGATGCTTCGCTACAGTTCTGTTTGCCTCTTCCTCTCACCTCTTCCTTTAACAGCTGGTGTTGCACTCGTACTTTTTAGACCAACGACCTTATCTACCACCAGAAAACAAGCTCTGCTTTGGCTGTAGATTCAGTCTCAAGAGGTTCATTTAATCTTTGAAAATCTGTGAAAATTGAAGGCCCCTGATATACAGGAGAAAGTGATTGCTATTGCACCACATCCTGTTTGCCTTGCAGGGTAGAGGACTAACACAGCAGGGCTTAGTTCCCTTCCCTTGCCGGGCACTGAGTGTATCCAGGTTTCTGTACAAAAAGTAAATTATAATCACGCACATCTTTGCTTTATTTCCTTCCAAGCTAAAACCATCAATTCAAAGATCGATGCCATGGACAGAGAATCTTCTGTGAGCTTGACTGACCCACCTCTGGCTAACAAACTTAACAGCACAGTGTCTCTAGTGAAGACCAAACAGGCATACCTCCCAGCAAACGAGGGTGAGCACTTTTCCAAATGCATATGTGAGAACAGCAGGAAGGAAAGCGTGGGTGGTATCTAGAAATTACTCAAGCATTTTCAGTGGCGGTAGAGTATCTAAGTACTTCTGAAGAACTTCCATGTGTACTACCAAGCAGTTCAAGGCTTTGCTTTCACATGACATGTTGAGATGTTTGCCTTGGCAAGCGGTTCAGCGATACAGCTGTAGTCTTAACCTGGAGGCACAGCCATCAGATGTTCTAGTAGCAAAAAAATATCTGTGGCTGGGGAACGCTGAGGAACAAGAAAGTTCCCTTTTCCCTTCCGACTCCATACAAAGGGGTTCTGCAGTTATGGTACAGCCCCAGGAGGAAGTTGGAGCTTCCTCTGGTCCAATAGTGAAAGCTTCTAATCTGAGTCTCTCTGCTTCTTCCCCCAGATGTGTCCCACAATCACTCTAAAAAGCACCATGGAAACAGAGGGAAAAATGTTGGGGCCAGGCTTGCAAGTAGGTCCAGGGATCACCCAGAAGAGGAAGAGACCAGGTTCATCAGTGCCCCTGACCTTCCCATCAATGCAGAGTTACATTCCCCTGGGTCCTGCTGAGGATACTCAGTAGGGAACGAGGGCACTAAATTACCTATCAAAAAAGCTCCTTTTAAAGATTAAACAAATCTCCCCAGGCCTGGAGTACAAAAGTGAGTAAAAACATGCAAATGCTTTGTCCCAGCTCATCAGGAGAAACAGATACCCACTAGCATTGGTGCCTTCCCCCAGCCCTTCTTATTTCATATTGGAGAGCTGCAGAGCAGATGTCCTGGTTTCAGCTGGTGGAGAATGTGGGCATCGATTGCACCACGACAGCAGAGAAACATGAATAGTTGTTGTCTTCCTAGCAAGAAAGAAAGAAAACCTTTCTGTGGCCATTTTCAATAGAGGGATGCTGTGGCAGTGTAAAGCAGTTGTAAGGTGTTGATCTCACAGACAAAGCACTTTTCCTGTTATCTGCTGGTCTGCGGGGACACTACAGGTGCTTTTTGTGGCAATCCTGGCTATTGCATAAGAATGGGGATAGGTATGGCAAATGCATGATTGTTTTCTATGATATCCTTTGAGGCACCAACTGGAAGATGGCCATGCTGGTCCTCAGCCCATTGGCATTCATACTGGGATTAATAATACCGACACTCAATGTTCATTACAACAAGTAAGTGAAACAAAGATTTGTTCGGTTTGCCACTTCCCTGTCCAGCATTTCAAAACAAAAGTCTTGATCTTGGCACCCTTCCCAATCCCACACCTGAAGTGTCTGGCTCTGAGCAGATGGCTCTGCTCACCCATGATGTCACCCTTGATAATTTCTCCTCTCTGCCATCCTGTTTCTCCCTCCCACTCACTATCCCATCCAAATGCAGCCACTAGTGTTGGCTCCTTCTCCTCTAGACACCTTGTGCCATCTCTGAAGGTTTAGGAAATTTGGGCACTACGGCTGCTGATCCAGTTCACATGGAGAAGCAACCAAGTGACAGGCAGATGCAGTTACGTACCCTCTTCTCCTAGGAAGAAGAAAATCCTCTGCTCTGAAGAGTTCCTCAGCCAACAGCAGCAGAGCTGACTTACAGGAGCCATCTCCCTTATGACAAGGTCCCCAGCCATACCCTTCCACCATCTCGCTCCCCTTCCTTGAGGCGTAGAGAGATCCTCATTGAGTGGAAAGACAGGACTGTCACTCCTCTGTTTGATAATGCCAATTATCAAATGGACTAGCTCCAAAATAACAGAGCTGTTGTTCCATCCTGTGTCACCCTCTACTCTTCTCACCAGGAAGAGTGCCACCATAGCCAATCTCCTCTCTAGCCTTGCCGTTTTGATAGGGAGTTGTAAGCGCTGTTTGGTTTTTCTTAACACTTAAGAATCTCCCTGCACAACACGAGGTTGAAGCAAGCAGAGCAGATTGCTTGGTTTATATATACACGCTGCTTAGCTCTTCCAGAGCTGATTTAAGCCATAACAAAACCCAGATTTAGCTAAATGAAGTTGAGACTCTCGCCAGCTGCAACTGTCCATTGCCCTGAAATTCTAGAGTTACTGAGCATATGAGAAAGTAAATCCTTGGAGACAAGGTATAAGGTGAAAAACACAAGTTCTGGTGATCCTTAAATCCTTTTTAAGATAAAACTAGCTGCCAACAGACACAGAAGGCTGTCAGTTACTTTGTGAATGTGAGAATGTAACTAATAAGCACTGCCTTCAGTACTCAAAGATGAAAGTCTCCTCCAGATATCTGCCAAAATACTCCCCCCACTATGTTATCAATTTAGTAACAGCAAGTCATTTTTCTAACTTAAAAAGTTGCAATCCATCATCCTCTCTGCATCACTGCAAGAGTCCTGCTGAGAGAGTATCTCTCTCAAAATACTTCCATATTTAGGATGTATTAGACCTTATTAGAACATAAACCCTCTTTCTTTATGTAGAATTACAAGTAATGTTGGTGATGCTTGTCAGGGATATTACGTTATCTGGCCATTTTATATCAGCTTCAGTCTCTGATTTCCTATAGTCATATGGAACAGACAATGAACAGATATACTGCTCCCATTTAGAGCAGTAATATGGTTTTTTTTTCTAGAAAGGAGTAAGGCACTATTTTCAGCCTTTACACTTCTTGTATGCGCATAATTACCTGTGACCCGTCACACTCAATCCTGATCTTTTCTCAGTGAAACTTGCAATGTCTTAGTACTTTCCTAATATCCATTAATTTAGGCTTTCCTTCTCTCTAATCTTGTGATGATGTAAACCATAATCACGGCTATAAATTTGGAGAAAGAAATACTAACACCAGGAAATTACAAGTATGAGCCGCATCAGTATACTTGTTCAGCAGTGCAAGGGAAACCATATCTGTCTCTTACTCAGACTTAAAAAACACTTTTCATTTTACCTAAATTAAGTTGTGCTATTTCAGCGGAGCTTGGACCTCTCTACAATTTGATTTTATTTAACCTAAGGCAGAAGTAAGCTCTTCAGGGAATTTAAAGTCTCTGATTTTTGATTTTTTTTTTTTTTTTTTTTTTAAATAGCCCCACCACAGCCTGGTAAAAAGTTAACTGCCACAAGATATTATTACAATCAAGAATTTAGCTGGTCTCAAGAAAGAAAATACAAACCTTATTGGTTCAGGGCATAAAATCATAGAGGTTGGAAATAAATGTCCTCCCCAGTTAGATTATTCCATAATTATTTACTGGAGTGTTTCCCACACTCTCCTTGGGAAAAATATTTTGCTACTAGACATGGGCAGAGGAAGAACTCTCTCCTCACCAATGAACAGTGAACACAAACGGCATTCAGAATTAAATTCTGACTTTCTAATGTTTCCACTTTAAAACAAATCCAAAGACTTTGTGTATACTTTTGGGTCAAGTTTCCAAATGCGTAAGCAATCATTTTACACACAAAATTTGTGGGAATACATTCTGTACATAAATCACTCAAAACACACATGCAGTGCCTCACCAATTATCACAGTTACATCCCTTCTACCTTTTTCTACCACAATTAAAATGCCCGCCTTTGAAATTTTGTCCAAGGAGCACATTGCCTTACAGTGCACAGCACTTGTTACCCCCCAAAATCTTGACGCACTTTGGGAACACTATGTATGCAGTGCCATGAATGTCAGTTGCAAATAAATAAAAATTTAATAAATAAATAAATAAATATTTTCCCCCTAATTCTCAGCACTGCAACTAAAGCTGTCTCCTTCTTTTTGACAATGTCAGTATTTCCATAGCTGGGACTTTTACTAATAGTTGAGAAATAGAATCCACTTGGCCTTGCACAGCTGGATTACTTTTACAGTACCCACAGCAAATGCCCACAGAACATACATGAACAGTATGTAACCACTATTTTTAATTATAATCATGATTCATAGTCACCAAATGCCCAATGAGTTGAGGTTGCAATAAAACTGAAGGGCTGAGATTCAGTTTCAACTCAAAGGACACCAGTGCAACCTCCTGCCCTCCAGCACAGGGAAAGGCAATCACCTCACCCTGCTGTTGATAACCACAAGTCTAAGCTCAGTAAGTTTCCAACTTTGTGCAATACACTCTACCTACCTGGAGGAAAAAAAGACTGCTGGCAGCACATCACATCACAGCTTCCAGCTCCTCAAAGCCGTTTGCACTAACACAGTTACAATATGCTGAGGAGGAAAATGAACCCTGCATCCCCTTCCTATCAGCCTTGGCTAGTGCAAAGTCACAGTTGTAGGAACAGTGATGAGGCTGATAAAGCTCACATGAGGGGGATCCAAGCAAGTACAGTTTAATCCCATAAGGGTTGCAGCTGCTTAGGGAACTTTTAAAATACCCTTGTACAGCTGTAGCCATAAGTTGCCTTTTGTGTGCTCTTGGATAGACGATTATAACTTCTCATTCTGGCTCCTGCCACATTAAATCTATGTCTGCATCATATACAAGTTATGTTATTGTATCACACAACCTGAGGCTGCCTTTGAAGACCACTCTTATCGCAGACTATATATAATGCAATAGCTCCTTTGTTTATTGCCCCCAAATCTGTACCAAGCTACTGTTAAAGGTTGCCATCAGATTGTGGCTTTTGTATGTGGCTTTTGATCTATAAAACCTTAAACAGCATGAGATGTATGCCTATGAGTCATTTTACTCCCTACTGAAATGCCTGAGAGTCATTTCAATCGCTTGTCCAGAATTACTGAGTTCCCAATGAACCTCTCCATGTGGATCTCTCACAACAATTAATCATGTCCCAGCACATGGTTTTGGCTTTCCAGTAGGCTACAAACTCTACTCCCTTAGGCTTTTGGTGAAGCGGACAAAGGGGGAGGTTTGGAAAGTTTTGTTCTTTCCCTTAATAGGGGAACATAGTTGATACTGTTACAAGCTTTTTTCCAATTTGCAAATTCCTGTTTACACACTGCTCCCATGCTATGCTTTAAGAGCACTGTATTTTACAAAACAAGAAGTAAAAACTAGCAGGAAGAAATCTCAGAGGGTAAGAAACAGCATTTAAGATCTCCAAGGAACCTGAAGTATTTCTATGTTATGCTTTTCCTGGTACCAGGGCTGGGATGATGTACTACCAAATACACTCTGCCACGTGTCTTTACAGACAAGGTATTGCTATGTGTCTTGGGATACCAAGCTTGTCTTCTCATTTGGGGCCTCATTGATGAGCAAGGATGGCTTAAGTGAAGATGGCCGATACAGTTATTTCTCCTAGCTGCCCCTCTCATCTCTGCTGCATTAGGTCTGTGCTCTTCATCAATGATCTCCTGAACTTAAAGAAAATCCTGCATCTTACAGAAAGGCATTTTAAAGTAAATAATCACCAATTTCAGTTTACCTTCTAATGTTGCACTGCGAACTGTGACCCTTCTGATTACACATGGGTCAAACAACTGTGCATCGGCAACAGCAGTATCTGGCAGAGGGTCAGACCTGAGCAAGAAGGTAACAATTTCTCTAGCTATCTAATTTCAGTTGGCTGCACAATGTCTGCCAGAAACATCAAACATCTGAGGAACAGGATTAGGTGAAACCCCCCCCCCCCCAACCCCAATCAGTCATGCCCAATAGTTTATACAGCCGCAACTTGCAAAGAATTTTGGCCACAAAACTCCCCACTCTGCTGCACAAACAGCATAATCAGCAGCTACTGTCACCTGATTAACTGCCTCTCAAAGCAGACTTTAGCAGTGTTCAGCCAAAGTTCAGTCTGTAATCTCACTCACTCCCAACACAAATGACCTTGAAGCGTGTTATCAGAACAAACCTTTGGGTGGGGTCCAGCGATAGGTCCCATAGAATGTCTGAAGAAGGAGGTATTCAATACCATCAGTGACCTTTGAAGATGGTGCTGACTGCAGCCTCCTGTAGATGATCAAGCCACATGCTCTCACAGCCATGCTCCTCTGTTAACTGCATGGAGAGCTGTGGAAGAGCACAGAGGATCAAGCAGGAACAACATACAACATGGAGCTCAGACAGACTAGTTATATTTAGCCAGGAAACGTATCTCAGCATGGGCTAAAAGTCATCCATCCCTTTGTAGTTACTAAACAATTAAACTGCATCTTAAGAACTATGTCTGAAATGTAAAAATGGAGTCCTTTCCTTTTAAAACCAGGAAGCAGGAACCTATATAAAAGTTCTAAAAAAGTTATCAAGAAGCATGAAATATGACCTGCATGGCATTTCTTTGCAGATGATACATTACAAATCATAACATAAGGAGAAAAAAAGAAGTGATAGAGCAAAAGGAATGCCAGCAATTCCCACTCTGAAGTTTTTCCACTGCAAAAAGATAATACCTCAACATTACTGGAAGTGGCATACAGAAATAATTACCCAACACAGATCCCCTGCAGCAGAGAATTCCTCAAGATGTCAGTGCAGAGCTGAAAAAAATAGCAACGGACAGGCTCTCTGTTGTCTGGGCTAGACATGAGGCTGTTATACAAAACTAAAAGCTTCTTGGCATACACATTAAGCACTAATGTGACGTAAATAGCAAGGAACACGCCTCTTAAGTGACAAATATTGTAATCAATAAGCTACATAGCCAGGACAACTGATCCTGTACAGAAAAAGACAGACAGCAATGAAAATGAGAAATCCATTTTAAAGAATATGACAATGCCGGTTCCAGGCAACGCTTTGTATTTTGACAGAACTGCACATTTCAATAAATAATACATTTACACAACACTGGTTTTCCCTGAGATGCCCAGTGAGGCATCGTGACAAACTGGGAAACCACAACAGAGTCTTCCACCAGCAACCAAGCCTCAGGATGGTGTTCAGCTGTCTTGGTTAAACGCCTCAATTAGTTTCTGATCAGCCATACCAAATATGACACTTACTATCAGCCACCAAACCCACGGGCAGCATAGGCATGAACTCTGCCAAGAGGCCGCGCAAGGCGGGAGACCAACACCATCTCCTGTGCGTGCCTGGAAACGCCGCACTCGGACGCCCAGAGCCTAGAAGGACAAACACCTCCGAGGGCTGCCAGGCCAGTGCCCCTCCCCCTCCTCCTCCGGCGCTGCCAGTCATTCCGGGGCGCCCACGCCCCTTCCCCCCCGCCTGCAGAGGATGGGCCCCCAGGTAGTGCCAGGCCCCTCCCAGCAGGCAGAGCACCCCCAGCACCGGGCTGAGGCGGGGGCACCAGGCCTGGCGGCACAGAGAAAGGCAGAGTCCCTCCAGGGCGTTACCACGGCAGCGAAACAGCCCGGAACACCGGGAGAACCGGCCACGAAGGGTCAGAACCCGAGCCACCCCCCGCCCTCAACTTCGCTTCCCGGCCAGGGAGTAGGCGGGTGCGGCGCACGACTGAAGGTAGCCTCAACCAATCACAGCGGCACAGGCGCCGGCGGCAGCTCCTCCCCTCTCATTCCGTGCTGCTTCCCCCTTCCGGCTTTCTCTCGGCTCCGCCCCCTCCGGCCGCGGAGACCTCAGATTGGTTTCTCCCCTCCGAGACGCGCCCCACACGCACCTCCCTCTCGCCCCATTCGCTGGCTGCGGGGGTGAGGCTGCGCGCGAGCGTTTGAAGCGGGAAAGGCGTTGTTACTATGGAGACGTGGCCTAGTCACTCTAGCGGCGCGGCCGGTGAGTGGCTGCGGGGGCCGCGGACGGGGAGGGTGCTTGCCTGCTATGAGGTGAAGGGGGCGGCCGCGCCGGGGGAGGGGGGGAGTTGTCCCGGGAACCGTCACCCTCCCCGGGCGGCGGGGCAGTGCCGCAGCTTCCCTCAGCCCCGTCCCGCTGTGGAGCCCGAGCTGGCTGCGGTGAGGTCTGCTGAGCCGCCCCCTCCTGCGGGCTCCGCCCGGCTCTAATGCGTGTGGGCAAGAGAGGGAAGAAGAAGAAAAAAAAAAAAAAAAAAAACCACAAAACAAACAAAACATGGGGCGGGAAGGATGAGAGGAGAGCCCGGCGGGGCACAGGGGTGAGGTGGCCGCTGCGGGAGGGGCCCAGCAGCTGGCAGAATGCAGTGCCCCTGTTTCAGCCCTACACTTCTTCCAGTGGGTGAAGCTATGAGGTTCCTCAGTCTGGGACTAAATTCAGTGAGGGAAGCTATAAATCCCTATGGGGCTAAATTCAGTAACCATGTCCCCCCTGAGTCATACAGTGTAATCCCAGGTGCACAGTGGTTTGTTTTGATACAATTATAAAATAAATATTGAAAGCCCTTTGGTAAATCTTGCTGGCAAGAGAAGCTCAGGCACAATTTTCAAATAATCAGCATACTAATATAACTCAGATTATTTTCTTAGTGTGCAGTTGAATATTAGACACTTCCTGTTTCCATGCAGCTGTTGTTTCAAGCAGTTGTTGGGGATCAGTGTAGGATGGAGTCTCTTCTGCTGAGGTCACCAGACTATACTTAGTATGAAGGAATGAATGATTATTAAAAATAGTCTTGCAAATTGCAAAATATTCTGTTTGGAAACAGAAAAAACCCAACATTTAGTTGTTGGATTTAAGTCTGTTTCAAAGAACATTGAAATTATTTGTAGTTCTAGTAACCGACTGTGTTAGGTATGTCAGTTGCAAAGGATGTAGGAGTGTTGCTGCAGGGAGAAGACCTTCAAAACAGGCTGCTACAATTGTTCCAACTAGCAACAGAACATTTAATACTGTGTTGTGTACATGCACAGGGAGTTGCATAGTGTAATCCTATGATCTTACAAAGGGATCTGCTGCAATGATCTATGAATGTTTCAAACAGTGTTTCACAGATCCCAACCTAATGCATTAAACTAAAATGATGAACTTGTGTTACAGTAGAGATTATCTCTTATTATGGAGCTTGCGCTTATAAAAATACAACTGCATCCTGACCCTGTTCTTAACAGGAATACCATAGTATCCAAGGGATGGGGTCAGAATGATTAAAGGTAAAGCATTTTATGTGGTGCTCTGGAAAAGCAAATTAGCCATTCACTTCTGGAGAGCTAAATCAGATTTGGCTTTGGATCACAGTTTAAAAAGAGCTTAATGTTCAGATGAATAAGAAATAAAGATGGATGACTGGTGACATGAGTTAATAAGTTTCCCTTTTCTCTTTTGTAGGATTGCCAGTAAAGATTGGCTTCGTTCTGGTCTTCTGCTTCTATACCGCAAAAACCAACAAACAGCTTGGCACAGAGACTGTGCTGAAGACTTATTTGGGGTAATGTGGTTACAAGTAACACATACAATACACTGGTATAGATGTGATCAGGAGAGGAAACATACCTATCTGCTACATGTATTTACAAATTTTATAAGTTCTTAACTTTTGTTTTTTATAAGGTATCTGTAAAGCAAAATTACATAATACAAAGTGATAGGCAGGAAAACAAGATGCTGTTTAGGTTCTGTACACTGATTAACAATTACTACTTTTATCAGATGCCCTTGAGAATTGTTCCTAATAAAATTATTTAATGATCAGACCAGAGTTTATGATTCAGAATGATTTTCTTAGATTTTTTGCAGAATTAAATGTATAGTTGCATTAGTTTGTGTTTTTAAGGTTAGGAGTGCCACATAAGGTTTCTTCACTTTGCCATGACTTAATTTCCCTAGTTTAAAATATAGATATAGTGATACTTGTGTCATGTCTCAGTGATGCCACTCAAGAGTATCAGTGGAAGAAGTCAGCTAAAATTGTCAGATAAATATGAGTGAGCTACAGTGGGATAACAGGGCATATGAGTGCTATTCAAGTGAACAGTGCGCTGAGATCTTTAATATATCTTTAATATCTTTTATATTTTTATATATTATATATATAAAAATTATATATTTAATATCTTTTAATATCTTTAATATATCAGAGGTCGATCCAATAAGGATCAAGATATAGTGGTCTAAGGCTGCTTTATTCTTAAAACAGTCTATGTAGGGATTTTATGTGATTTATCTTATGCGTAGTGACTGACACTCGCTGAGTATCTTTGAAGGCCAGCCTTTTCTCCACTTTGAAAAGTGCATTGAGAATGAAAATATCTGTGTAAGAGCTAATTAATAATTAAAAGCATTTTAAAATGGAGGATCAGCTCCTAGGGCATAATTTTGCAGTAAGTTAATTTTCTTCAGAATACATAAAATGTAACCGCTGATTTCTACTATTTACGCCTGTTTTTTCTTTTTTTCCCCAGCTTTATGACCTTTAAAAAACCTCTGTTACTGAAACAGAGGAGTTCTCTGATGACAAGCTATGATCTTATTCTGTGCTTTGAGTTGGTCCCTTTATATAAAATTCTAATGCTTTTTTACAATAAGTACTTATCCATTACCAGCATCTGTCAGCCTTTTAAGATCTTTGTAAAACTTCTTTGCATAAGAAATAAGTTGTAGAGAACTCAGGTTTGCCACATAAAGATGATAGGCTAACTGGTCCCTTGTTCAGACATCCCACATGTTCCAACATCACACATGTTCCAGCATTAAGGTATATCATCATTAACTGTTTCTCCCTCACTGCTAGCTTGTGTATTAGTAAGTAAAGATGCTCTGGACTTCACTGACTTCACTGTTTCACTGACCAGCTTCAGCAACTTCTTGTCAGAGGAAAAAGCAGGACCCTTGTGTGAGAGGAAGGTGAAAAATTTCAAAGTGAAGCTGAATCTTTCTGTCAGCTAAAATGAGAAGGGCAACCACTGAACAGCAAAAAATTACAAGCAACGTTGTAATAGAGATTGAGTGAAAAGTTGTTCTTAGCCTGAGACTTATCTGACCTTATAACTGGGTGCTCATAGAGAATTATACCTCCGTACTGACTCACTTCTTTCTCAAAACATGTTATATCCAACTATTTTAAGACTTCTTAGGCTTTTCTCTCGATCCTGTTTTCAGTGAAGCCACCCATAGTTTTGCGGGGATCAAGACCTGGGCTTTGATATTAAACTACCACGCTGAAGAATTGTTATATTTTTCTGCACCAGGACAGAGTGTTGTCTCAGGTGAACAAGCGAAATTAGGTCCTGACAATAACTGAGGGAATGCTGGTTGTTATTCATTGTAAAAAAATGTAAAAGTCCTCTCTTTGCCAGAAGATGGCATTATCATTAACAGTTTAGGATTCTTGAAAACCTACCAATACTCCTTTTATTTCTTTAGAAAGCCAATTTATTTTGAAGAATTGATATATCTGTTTTCGAAACTGTCTTCAGGCACAAAGAACTCTACAGTGTTGGATGAATTAAGGTATTCTTTTTATCGGGAGAACAGCACTCCATTCTTTTAGAGCATTGCCGCTTAAAAGGCCAGAAGGGTTTCGCTAACTGCAACTCCCCTGAATTCTCTTGTGTATGAACCAGACCAAATCTTTTAGAAAATTGTCTACTCTTGAGTTTTAAAGTTATCAGAAATGTTGGAACCCATCACCATGACCTTTGCTTAATTTTTTCCATGGTTAATTAATTTGTTACTCCTTTATTAGTCAATGTTCAGTTTTCCGGGGTTGTGAAATTGCTGTTCTGTGGATGGAGAGACGCTGGAGTTATCTCCTGAAACCACTTAGATCCAGTAAGATTTATTATATCTAGGGAAGCAGAAGCAGTTATATTACTTCCCAGGCCAGCTCTCATTAAGAAGCCATTTAGTTGCTTACACATGGCACAGAGCCTTAGACAATAAGCTGTGCAGAGCTGCTTATGTGTCTCAGTACTAACCTTCTCATATGTTCTGCAGTACCTATATTACTTGGATTTTCCATATTTTGAGGATCTTAGTCCCTTGTTCCCCCCAGATATGGAAATCTGGCTGTACAGTCATTTCCAGATATTTAAATATATTTTGTTTAGTTTTTAATTAGAACCTTGAGCTTAAAATTCTTAGTTATATCCCTTTGTCTGTTGCTCTTGCTTTGGGAAGTGTATCCATTTTTTTTTCCTTTTTATCCTCTCTCCTGTGCTCAACATTATCATTCAAATAGCGGTTAACACAGAATTAGTTCTTGCACTGGTTTTTGGCCACTCTGTATTTAACTTAAGCATATATAATCTAGGACACAGAGTGAGAATAGATGAAAGAAATCTGCCAGATTGTTTTCATCTTTAACAGATTCTCAGTACTTTGAGATTGGTGTCTTGGCTTTGTGTTCTAGCTGCTCCTTTCATCAAACAAAAGAAGTTTCCCATGGCAGTGCATACAGTTACACAGGACCTGTACTGGTTTTATATTTTAAGTTACCTTACATAAGATATGCTTTTTTTTTTTTTTTTAAACATAACCCTTCTTTAAATGAAGTCTGAAGTTCCTGTGGAATTTTATTTGTTAGAGAACTTAGCAAATTGTGAATGCTTGTGAAAACCCTTGTACGTGCGTCATAGTTAGACTCTATGATCTTTGGGTTTGCTATCTTCTGTCGATTTTGATTTCCCCCTCCCAGGATCTAAGAATCTCAGCAGTGGCTCTGGCTTTACCTCAAGATTCAGAATCACATTACATACACATTAAATAAGTCCACCTACATACCAATGGTTTTGTCTTGAAGCTTGTGTTGACAGATACTTGAAGTGCTATAATTTTACCATTTTATGGGAGAAGTAAAAATATCTGCAGATACTAATCCATCTGGATACAGACAACTGCACAATGGATTGCTAGGGAGACATGAGTGAAGGAGCTGAAGGTTTTTTGGCATACCTTTCAGTGATGCATGTTGTTCTTTTGGGTTTCCCAAGAATGCAAGTATGGCGTTCCAGTAGCATATATAGATTTAGAGAAATTCTGTGTTTCAGATTTTGCAGAACGTTTTTGCTATTCTGTCAAGGACACCTAGAAATGCTCACAAGATTCATGACATACAAGAGAAAGTTACACAACAAAACTACAACTTTGCTGTAGTTCATCTATAAGATGAATGGTATTAATTATTTAGCTTGAGGTGAGGATGAATGCAATTTCTTCTCCTTTGGTTAGTTAACCAGGAATAGCTGAACCACATTAGACCACATGACCCGATATTAAATTGAGTATCTAAAATTAGGCATTTTACATTCTGTAGCTTGAGGACAGGGTTTCAGTAGCTGCAACATTCATCAAGTAGACATCAGGCATGTAGGAACTCTGTAGCAGTAACACTGCATTGTGCATTTCTTACACATTATTGTGTTGTGTGTAATTTTAAAATATAGTTTCATAGGTAAAATATTTGCTTCATGTTTAATTTATTTTTATTATTGTTATATTCTATAGTGTTTGGCAGTCTAGTGTGTGGAGTTTAACAAGCTAACTGCAGGTAACGGCATCTGGGGAAATGTGTAGTTTATTCATTAGTAACTTTATCAGATGTGATGTTTCATATGAGTCTAATATTTATTTTGTTTGATTTCTTGTAGGCTTTAGCTTGAAGATGGCATCATGCCTTTATGAATGCCTTTGTGAGGCAGAACTTGAAAAATACTATCCCCATTTTGCTGCCTTCGATCTTCAGAAGACTGATGAGATTGCCAAAGTTTCCATGAAACATTATACCAAACTGGGGGTCCACGACATGAATGACCACAAACGACTCTTTCGGCTCATTAGAATAATCAAAATTATGCAAGAGGAAGATGTTGTAGACTTAAGCAAGCAAGATTTTCAACCAAATGGCCTTTTCTTTCAGCCTCAGGTGACCAAATCAGGTCCCTGTACACAGCTGCATTTTGAGTCCTTCTTTGAAGAAAATGATGGAACACTTAAAGACTCTGAATCTGAATCATATGGTTCATCTGATTTCAGTGCTAATGAAGAGAAGAACAGTGTAGTGGAAATCATAGAATTATAGAATCATAGAATCGTTAAGGTTGGAAAAGACCCTTAAGATCATCGAGTCCAACCGTTAACCTAGCACTGCCAAGTCCACCACTAAACCATGTCCCTAAGTGCCATGTCTACCCTTCTTTTAAATACCTCCAGGGATGGAGACTCAACCACTTCCCTGGGCAGCCTGTTCCAATGCCTGACTACCCTTTCGGTGAAGAAATTTTTCCTAATATCCAATCTAAACCTCCCCTGGCACAGCTTGAGGCCGTTTCTTCTCGTCCTATCACTTGTTACTTGGCAGAAGAGACCAACCCCCGCCTCGCTACAACCTCCTTTCAGGTAGTTGTAGAGAGCAATAAGGTCTCCCCTGAGCCTCCTCTTCTCCAGACTAAACAACCTCAGCTCCCTCAGCCGCTCCTCATAAGACTTGTGCTCCAGACCCTTCACCAACTTTGTTGCCCTTCTTTGGACATGCTCCAGCACCTTGATGTCCTTCTTGTAGTGAGGGGCCCAAAACTGAACACAGTACTTGAGGTGCAGCCTCACCAGTGCCGAGTACAGGGGCACTATCACCTCCCTGGTCCTGCTGGCCACACTATTCCTGATACAAGCCAGGATGCCATTGGCCCTCTTGGCCACCTGAGCACACTGCTGGCTCATGTTCAGGCAGCTGCCAACCAACACCCCCAGGTCCTTTTCCGCCAGGCAGCTCTCCAGCCACTCCTCCCCAAGCCTGTAGCGTTGCATGGGGTTGTTGTGACCGAAGTGCAGGACTCGGCACTTAGCCTTGTTGGACCTCATACAGTTGGCCCCGGCCCAACGATCCAGCCTGTCCAGGTCCCTCTGTAGGGCCTTCCTACCCTCCAGCAGATCGACACTTCCACCCAGCTTGGTGTCATCTGCAAACTTCCTGAGGGTGCACTCGATCCCCTCATCCAGATCATCAATGAAGATGTTGAACAGGACCGGCCCCAACACTGAGCCCTGGGGAACACCACTCGTGACCGGCCGCCAACTGGATTTGACTCCATTCACCACCACTCTCTGGGCTCGGCCGTCCAGCCAGTTTTTAACCCAGAGCAGAGTGCACTTATCCAAGCCGTGAGCGGCCAGCTTCTCCAGGAGAATGCTGTGGGAGACAGTGTCAAAGGCCTTACTAAAGTCCAGGTAGACAACATCCACAGCCTTCCCCTCATCCACTAAGCGGGTCACCTTGTCATAGAAGGAGACCAGGTTAGTGAAGCAGGACCTCCCTTTCATAAACCCATGCTGGCTGAGCCTGATCCCCTGGTTGTCCCGCACATGCTGCGTAATGGCACTCAAGATGATCTGCTCCATGACCTTCCCCGGCACCGAGGTCAGGCTGATAGGCCTGTAGTTCCCTGGATCCTCCTTCCGACCCTTCTTGTAGAGGGGCGTCACATTTGCTAGCTTCCAGTCGGCTGGGACCTCCCCGGTTGACCAGGACTGCTGATAAATGATGGAGAGTGGCTTGGCAAGCTCCTCTGCCAGCTCCCTCAGTATCCTCGGGTGGATCCCGTCTGGCCCCATGGACTTGTGAGCATTCAGGTGGAGGAGCAGGTTGGTGACTGCCACCTCTTTGACAACTGGGGCTTCATTCTGCATCCTATCTCCATCTCCCAGCTCAGGGGCCTGAAAACCCTGAGGATGACCAGTCTGACTATTATGTTGGGAACATTCAACCACATGATTACGAGCTGATCAGATTAACTAGAAGAGACCTAAATACTTATGCAATATGCACAAAAAAATGACCTGAGCTGTCCCAGCTGTTTCTGATGATATTGGTCCTCTCCTGGGGGATTCTGAAGCTTCCATTATACAAAGAGTAACTCATATTTGAGAGTATAATTAGGGACTACCTCATTCCTGTATCAGGTAATAATCAGTCACCTTTATTTTACTATATTTCAAGTTAGTCATAATTAATTCTTTCTTCATTGGGGAGGAGAATCTCTCTTCATCACCTCCAAATAAGCAATCCTAACAGTACAGAAGTTGTACAGAGCAATGCAAAATCTTAAAGAGAAGGGAGAGATTAATAAGCACTTGTGACTCTAAGTCTGTTAGAAGGGAACGGTTGAATTTCACCAGTTGCTCCTCACCAAGATTGTCTAAGAATAGTCTTCATTGTCTTTCAGGATATAAGGCTTTGTTTTCTTGATGTTCTGGCTAGTCTTTCTTTCTCTCTTTCTTTCCATGAGACTATCTTGCAAAACATTATTTTTCAAAAATATGTTGATAAGTTTGTCAAGTTTTTCCCAGTAAAAAGGATGCATGCTGTGATGGCTATATTTGTTTATAAAGAAATTTCTGAACTGGAGCTTTAAAAAGAAACAGAATTAATATAACTGGGATGGGATACAGACGTGGTGGTCAGAGGGACGCCTTGCAGCTGCTCCCTGAGCACATTATCTGTAACTTTCGTACTTTTCCCAGTGTTTGGTAACAGAGGGGCTATGGTTATCTTGAAACCCTGGTAAATCTACCCTGGCAACATTTTTAAAGCACAAAATAATTTTTTCTTGATTCACCAGGCAGAGCTGCACCCCCCCCTACACACATGCTACCACCATCTAGCTCATTGCAATGCAGTCATGGCAGTTTTGTTTTAAAATGCAGTGAAGAGTGGTAGCTGTATGAGGTTGGGCTTGGTCTGGGAAGGCTGTGGTGAAAGATTTGGTATGTGGGAGGATCCATGGAGTAGGGGTGCTGGTTACAACTCCCATTGAGCATGCATGTAGCCTGGAGGGATAGATGCTGTTGCCACAGTGGAAAAGTACTAAGGTGAGACAGTAGTTAGAGCACTTAACCTGTGAAATGAAAGACTCGGATCTATAATTCCCCTGTGCTGGAAAGAATTCATTCCCACCTTCCAGAGAATCATAGAATCATAGAATTGTTAAGGTTGGAAAAGACCCTTAAGATCATCGAGTCCAACCGTTAACCTAGCACTGCCAAGTCCACCACTAAACCATGTCCTCAAGCACAACGTCTACACGTCTTTTAAATACCTCCAGGGATGGGGACTCAACCACTTCCCTGGGCAGTCTGTTCCAATGCTTGACTATCCTTTTGGTGAAGAAGTTTTTCCTAATATCCAATCTAAACCTGCCCTGGCGCAACTTGAGGCCATTTCCTCTCGTCCTATCACTTGTTACTTAGCAGAAGAGACCAACCCCCGCCTCGCTACAACCTCCTTTCAGGTAGTTGTAGAGAGCAATAAGGTCTCCCCTCAGCCTCCTCTTCTCCAGGCTAAACAACCCCAGCTCCCTCAGCCGCTCCTCATAAGACTTGTTCTCTAGACCCTTCACCAACTTCGTTGCCCTTCTTTGGACACGCTCTGGTACCTCGATGTCCTTCTTGTAGTGAGGGGCCCAAAACTGAACACAGTACTTGAGGTGCAGCCTCACCAGTGCTGAGTACAGGGGCACTATCACCTCCCTGAAAGTGTACTAACCTCCTACATATATTGGCATCTTAGTGCATTCTCTGTCTCCTCTAGAAGCTGAGACAAGGTGCAACAAAAAGGGCAGGATTTATAGTGCTGGAAAGTAAAAAAACAATAAAATATAACCTAATGGCTTAGAGGAGTTCAAGATTTTGAATCCTGTAATAGAGCCATGTTCTCCATTGTTCTCACTTTCTTCCCTTGTTCTCTTCTTTTTTCTAAGCACATTCTTCTGTGCCTAGTGTTATGGTTCATCTTGTAGGCTTTCTGCATCCTCCTCTTGACATGCCCAGCTTTCTCCTGTTTTGACTGTAGAGAGCATGTTGTGCATTCCGGGCTTGGGCCAGTCTGCTGACACTTGGGTTTGTGATTCCTGTTTTGCAAGTGCCTAGCTACTTCACTGAATCCATCCATTCCCATGTCACCTTGTGATTTGACCACTGCGAAGGCTAATGCAGTCTCATCTATGAGAAACATTGGAAAACAGTGGCATGATTTCAGATGGCAGAAAGATAAAGAGCTCTCTTAATATGTTTAAATATATTTTGCACTTGCCCACAGCAAATGGCTTGATTTTGACAGTAGCAGACAGGGCACAGTGATTCTTCTGATCTATTGTCTAATCAGGTTTCTAATTATCTGTTTTGAAATTTTTGTTTTTTCTAGTAATAAAAAATATATTTTGTTATAAAATATAATTTCCATTTAAGAAAGGTTAGTAGAAAATCTAAACTTCAGGTTCAGCATATAGAATTAAAATGCATTCTGTTCCCATACAAAATATATTCAATTAAATGTGTCTCTGTACTAGAAAGAATTTATGCCTTTTCTCTCATAAACAGAGCCTCCAAGTCTTCAGTTTTTCCTTTCTCCAAATCTTGCAATCAGTCCTTTCCCCTTCAAGCTCTTAGATCAAAACAGGCTCTTTCTATAGGTAACCAAATCCAGCCTCTGGTGACATGAGAATTAAACTTCAGAGCCTCTGAACAATTGTTGGACAACATTTGGTGCCCAGTGATATCCATAAGCTCACACTAGCTTATGAAGCATCTTATTTCAAGTATCATTGCCTTTCTTTTAAGGGGAAAGAATTTTCCATCTAAACACAGGGCCTGATCCTGATCTGCATAGGAAAGCCATACTAAAATTAACGGTACTCCAGTTACAAGTGAAGATTACTCATGTATAGTCTTTGAAGACCACATCTTGAGATTTATATCTGCATGTCATATGCTTCTGGGGAATCATGCAGTACAATAGCAATGATGATACTACAAGCTTGTAGTTATGAGATATTGAGTAACTTGTGGTTTTGGTTTTAATTTACGAGACGACTAGTATATGTCAGTTTTCAGTTGCTACATTAAGAGATTTTGGGAAGGGCATTTGGACAGCATGGCAGAAACACTACTGGGCAAGTCAAGGCTCGATTAAAATTAATTTTTTTCTAACAAATTGACATTCAAATCCAGGCTGAAGATCATTACTCATTTGTCTGAAGACAGCTTGAAAAATGGAAAGGTGGAATTAATGCATTTTGGTTGAATTCAAGCATATTCTGTATTCTGCATCACAAAATGCTTTACACAGCAGGTCAATCAATGAAACACAAAATGACCTCATGTTTCTGAGGTGTCTGGAAGGGAACTAAAGTAGACTTGCCAAAACACAAGAGCACAACTTTGCCTGTAGTCTGTAATCGCATAATTTTTTATGATAAAAGGAACAAATTGGATATAAGACCAAAGGGGAGACAATAACGAGATCAATATTTCAAATTTTCTTTGAGCTAAATAGGAACATGGTGATACTGTCTTGTTTCCTAGCGTGAGTCATTTACTTGTAACCTGTTTGACAGCCTATAATAGGAAGAATGAAAGTCAGTATAAGAGGAAAAGCAACTAAATGTTATACCCTCTCTCCTTTTCAAGATCTGTTCATATTTTTATCTGTACATAATTAAATGACTAATTGTGACTGCAAATAATTTCAGCAAGATTAATTTTCATTAAGTTAACTTGCATATTATGCCAACTTCAGTCACATGTTTGTGGACAACTGAAAATATGCCAGTCCAGCAACAAGCTCAGGGATGTAGCTGTATAAACACAACTATTTTTTTAACAGAAGTGCACAAAAGGCATCAGTCTATTTAGGAAAAAATGGCAGAAACTTCACCATGTAACAATGAGAGGTGAGGTTTTGTTTGGTTGGTTGGTTTTTGATAAGCCATTAAAGACAGAAACATTTATCTGATAAAGCTAACAAACCAAGTCAAATTTATGCATATTCTAGATTCTGTAGTAACCTGATTTTAAAATGTAAAACTACACTGTTGTTGTAGATCCGGTACTTCTGAGAAAGAGACTCCATGGACAGAGAGTGAAAAAATCAGAGTGCGTGTCTGAAAACATCCCCTAAGAGAGGAGCAATGTGGGGAGTTTAATATCATCACACTGAAAGATAAAGAAACTCTACTTCTTCATGAGAAGAAGGTGGTTGATCTCGCCCAAACAGGTAACATGCTCCACTTGAATGTTGTGTTGCTACGCGCTGTTGCTGCAGAATTGCCTGCTGCAGAGTCTCCTGATAGCTTTCCAGGGTACTTCAGTGAGGAATTCCCTTTTCACTATTTCAGCACTGTAGTTCTGTTTCAAGGAATCACATTGTAGAGAACTGCTAGTGCAAAACAACAAGATGTCTCAAACAGCCTTGGTGCTAAAACCAGAATGCAGAGCGACGGTCGCTAGGACCCAGGACCGGACAGTACCCTGGAGTGAGGGTGAGGGAGGGAACCCTGTGGAGACAGGGCGGCCTTGCCTCGGCCTCATTCCCCGTGGTCTGTGAAGCGTCTTATTCCCCCCCCCACCACCACCTACTGCCTGGGGGACAGTCCTGGTATCACTTCTCTTGTTTTGACTGTTAAGCTCCTCTTAATTCGACTGGTATCTCTGATGTAATTTTCCAATTAGCAAAACTACTAACTACTTGTGCCTTGGGAAAGGAATTTGGTAGGGAGCTAAAAGATAACGAACTGTGGAAAACTAACGGCTCTAGCCTTGAAGAAGAGCTAACAAGCCGATAAAAGGGAACATCTTGGCACCAAAGACTGGACGGTGGCCAGAGAAGCATGAAGTTTGATAAAACTGCAGTAACCGGGTGAAAGGTAAATGCTGCGAGGGAAGATCGCGACCACCGACTCAATTCAGGACCGAAAAGACTTGCCCCCCCACACACCTGAAAGGAGCATGCATGCTAATTTACATAGCAAGCGAGGCTAATTTAAATACAGTAAACCAATAGTGTATGAAATGTTAATCACTAACCAATAAGTGTAAATTTAGGCGGGTTTATACTAATCATGTAGCCTGATAAATGTGCTGTAGTTTGTATGACGGTGTGCGTGCTTGATTTGTGGAATTATCACCAAGCACCCTGCGCAGAATTGACATCTCTATAAGAATCTTCACTTCTCCTGCTTGTTCTTCTCCTTTTTTCTCACCAGATACCCCTGTTGGCAGGTCCAACGCTGGATCCAGGACTGGTGATTCTCTTTTCCTTCTCTCTCTCTCTCTTTCACTTTTCCTAAAGGTGATTAAGTTGTTAAAGTTGTTAAATTGTAGTCAAGTACTGCACGGCCTACCTTGATTTCCCATAAAGCCGCATAGCTGGGGTAGATATAATCGTGAGAGGGCTGGTGGGTATCGAATATTTGTACTCGATATTTGTCTCTATAGAAGCTTTCTATTAAAGCTGGTGTTTGTGTACGGACCTTGAGTGTTGGCCCACCTTAATCCACACCGAGAGGATTTGCGAATCTTTGTCACTCCTCCCCCCTCCTCCCCAGGTGGGACGTGACATTTTTAAATTGGCTCATGGACAGGATCCCCTCAGTGTTGGAAGGTCCTAAGGGGATACTGATTCTCCATCTGGCGAATGCAGACAGGGAGAATCGGGAAGTGACCTCTCAGCCATAGGCCAGCAGAGGTTCGAGCAGTGGCAAGTCATGACTACCTGGGAAATGTCGATGCTCGACTGCTCCCCGATTTTTGAGAAGTTGAAGGAGTACAAGGTGTGCCCTACACCACCTGGAATAGCTTGGGCTCACGATAATTGGCATGACCCTGAAACAGTGGTGAATCATATAGTCACCCTTGCGAAAGAGTAGAAGTGGCGAGCGGGTAAAGGAAAGGCTCTGGTGTGTGCTATATTAGGAGCTGCACTGATGGCAGCACAAAAGGAAAGGCATTTGGCGAGGCAGGCAGAAAGAGAATCAATTAGGTCTTTGCAGGACTAATGAACAGCGGAACGTGAGAAAAATGAAAGTTTACTGTAGTAAAGATAAGGGCTGGCGACCGGAAGATCACGTG
This sequence comes from Nipponia nippon, assembly GCF_047370975.1. Lineage (NCBI taxonomy): Eukaryota > Metazoa > Chordata > Aves > Pelecaniformes > Threskiornithidae > Nipponia > Nipponia nippon. Next base: position 7,053,029 of record NW_028262339.1, on the reverse strand, counting down.
CTGTACGGAAAGAGACTGTGTAGCAAACACTACACATCAAGGTTATCCCCCTAGATCTCCAGCCGACCCGGGCTTTATACCCCCAGCAGTAGGTGTGTCATGTTATAAGGGGCGGAGACAAGGGAGGGTCGACCCTTAACTCTTTCCGTACAGCACGTGATCTTCCGGTCGCCAGCCCTTATCTTTACTACAGTTTACAAAAACAACTGGAGAGTTCACAAAAACATAACTGTGGAGTGCAACGTCACCCAGCGGGCTTGCGCGGCTCTAGCGGATGCATTGAACCGAGAGAAAATCTTATGGTCTGAATTAGAAGAGAACAAGCGGGGGGTTTATGATTGAACAGATCGTGACTCAATTCCAGATAGTGAGCTGGGATTTTCAAGTTTGGCAAAGTTAGCCGAAAAGTCGGCATCCAATTCAAGACCTCTACACCCGCTCAAGGAATTGGAAATCAGTCAAGAAATTTTTTACCCCGAAACCAAAAAGGAGCAGGCAATTCTGAGACCATTAATTAAAACGGAGACCACCGAAGGCCAAGGTGGAGGAGCTCTGCAAGTCACCACCTGGACAGTGCCGTATTTGCCAGCCGAACTAACAAAAATCCAGGAAAAATATACTAGGCAGGCTCAAGAATCTGAGACTGAATATGTATGGAGAGTGTCATTGACCGTCGGAGACCGAGTTTTACTGTAAGAAGATGAGGCACAGGGATACTGGGGGCCCGGTGAATTTTTAACCACTGATGATCAAAGAGAGCCGTGGTCGTTAACTCAGCAAGCCACGTATTGGGCAGGAGGCTTAGACCCCCTGGAAAGAGGAGACCTGGCATGTATTGAGGCCCCCAATATAAATCATTTAACTGAAAGTTTACAAAAGGCTGCTTGCCTCCAGTTGATGCACAACAGGCGTTTAGTCCCTCAACAGCCTTCCCCAATGTTGCTAAATGCACACCCTGATAGAATGACTCCCCTGATCCAGGGTCTTCTGGACTTGCTGAAACTGTACATGATACAGCTGCAGGACCGTCTAAGGCATATGCTAACCCCAAGGGGGGGTGTGGGGGGTGGAAACAATGAGGAGGAGGGGCCATGACCTGGGGGGAGGTAGCCCAGGAACTGATAAATTATGGTAGGAGAATGGGTCTCACTGGAGCGGCTATAACTGGCTATAAGGGTGGAACAGCAGGAAAATTGCCCCCCCCCTCGGGCCTCAGGGGCAAGAAGAAACCTATTGTGGGCGGAGGGAATCGAAAAGGGAATTCCCCGGGAGTTAATGGATGGTGTGCCTACTATGGCCTTAGAGAAGCTCGTGTGAACGTGGAAAGACAAATGGAAAGTACCCCTCCAAATTGACCAGCCCACTAGAGAGAGTGTGAGGGCGGAGCCCTGATCAAACGACATTGTGGGAGGTGCCTCCAAGGCACCTAACGCCCCTGAAAAGGATTTGATTGATCTTGGGATGGGAAACTGGATGCATGGTCCCCAATAAGTGAGCCAGGGGACAGCCAGTGGGTCCATTTGAGAAGGCTCACAGAAAACAATAAAGGGGACTTGTTAATTACTTTTCCCCTTGGTCCCTTTAAAACCCCAGTTACTTTCTTAGTTGACACAGGTGCTCAGATGTCAGCACTTCGGGCGGATGTCACTAATCGCAATGGCGTAGTTGCCGATAAAAAACAAATTTGGGTCACAGATGCTTTTGGAAACTAAGCCACAGCCAACGGCTCGAGTCAGATGCTGGTTACCGGGAGACACATCTCCTGTTGAGGTCACGATGATATTGGGTACTTTGCATATGAACATTTTAGGACCTGATTTATTGAAGGGGAGGGCATGGATAGACTCAAAAGGAAGGGAGTGGAAATTCGGACTCCCCATGGTTTCTGTAAGACTTTTACAACCGGCACCTGCGCTCCCTCCTTCCAAAATCGTTAATGTCAAACCGTACCCTCTTCCCTTAGGGGCCTGAGAGGGTATAACCCCTGTGATAATGAAGTTGCGAGAGCAAGGGATAATTATTCCAATTCACTCACCTTACAACTCCCCAGTATGGCCAGTCCGCAAACCCAACAGAAAATGGCGATTAGCAATTGACTATCGGCGCCTAAATGCCAACACAGGCCCCTTGATGGCTGCAGTGCCTAACATAGCCGAAGTGCTTGCAACCATACAGGAGCAAGCGCATCAGATTTTAGCAACCATTGATGTGAAGGATATGGTTTTTATGGTTCCCTTACAGGAAGCCAACAGAGACCGCTTTGCCTTCACATGGGAGGGTGTCCAATTCACTTTCACATGTCTCCTCCAGGGATACCGCCATTCACCAACCATTGCGCACTATGCACTAGCACAAGAGCTTGCTCAAGTCACGCCTGGAGAGGGCGTCAAGGTATATCAATACATCATTGATGTATTGATAGGCGGCCCCGATGCTGCCGCAGTAGGACAGACCCAGACGGAGATAATCAGTCACCTAGAGAATTTAGGACTCCAAATCCCAGCAGAAAAGGTACAGCTTCCCTCTTCTGAGGTAAAATTCCTAGGCATTTGGTGGAGGGGAGGAATGGCGTGCATTCCCCCTGAAACTTTAACTACTCTTGAACAAGTAAAAATGCCTGGTAATAAAAAAGAACTGCAACATGCCCTAGGTCTGCCGGTATTTTGGAGAAAACACATTCTGGATTTCTCTATCATAGCCCGTCCCTTATATGATCTAACACGCAAAAGAGCCACCTGGGACTGGACCCCCGTCCATGAAGAAGCCTTATAGTTGTTAATTTTTGAAGCTGTCACGTATCAGACTTTAGGGCCAATACACCCAACAGATCCACTCCATATCAAATGGGGTTTTGCAATTCATGGGCTATCTATACATATGTGGCAACGTGGGCCTGAAGGTCCAACTCGTCCCATAGGATTCTACTCGCGCAGTTTTAAGGATGCAGAAAAATGTTACTCAGTTTGGGAGAAGGGCCTTTTTGTGGTTAGTTTAGCTTTGCAGGAAGCCGAAAGGATCATACGGCAGCAACCAATCATTCTACCAGGGCCCTTTAAGGTTTTGAAGCCATTGTTGTCTGGAATCCTGCCTCCCTTGGGGGTGGCACAGCGAGAAACAGTAAGGAAGTGGTACGCGCAGTTGGATCACTATTACCACACACGGAAAATAGAGGAAGGAACGCCCAAGATACTCCAAATACAAGATCCACCCACCGATCACCCAGACACAGAACACCCTCCCTCATGCATAAAACCTGCTCCTCCATTTGAGCCCCATCTGAAAAAACGTGTGGTTCACTGACGCATCCTCTAGGAGGGAGGGAAAGGTGTGGAAGTACCGAGCAGTAGCACTACATGTTGACTCTGGGGACCAAATCATAACGGAGGGTGAGGGGAGTGCCCAAGTGGGCGAATTAGTTGCTTTATGGAGCATGGTCACCAGGGAAGCTGAGACCAGAGAACCAGTGTATATTTATACAGACTCATATGCTGTGTTCAAGGGGTGTACAGAGTGGCTCCCCTTTTGGGAACAAAACGGATGGGAGGTAAACCGAATACCAGTATGGCAGCGGGAAAAATGGGAGGAAATTCTGAATGTTTCCAAACAAAAATCCTTTCTGGTAGGATGGATCGCTGCACATCAAGCAGGAGATAATCCAGCTCATCTCTTGAACAACCAACTAGACTCGCTGACCCGCCTAGCAAATATAGCTGTAGAAAGTGAAGGGGAGAAATGGGAACATCTGTTAGAGTGGTTGCATGTGAAACGTGGTCATTCAGGGGTTAAAGACCTTTTCAAAGAAGCCAGCGGCAGGGGCTGGCCTGTAACCCGAGAGCTGTGTAACAGGATCATTTCTGCTTGTAGTCAATGCCCTATAGGATTAGAACATGACCCTCTGAAAGACCCACCCTTACATTTGCGAGATAAGAAGGGGCTGTGGGAGACATGGCAAGTAGATTATATCGGTCCCTTTCGACTTTCCAATGGGAAAAGGTGTATGTATTAGTAGGGGTAGAAGTGGTATCAGGGCTGACACAAGCAGAGGCGGTGCAGCAAGCTACTGGGGAAAGCACGGTAAAAGGTTTAAAACTCTGGTTTAGTTACCTACCCAAACCCCGATCGATCCAATCAGATAACGGAAATCATTTTACTGCAGGAATAGTTAAGGAGTGGGCGCAGAGAGAAGGGATTCAGTGGATCTTCCACACCTCTTATCACCCTCAAGCAAATGGAATTGTTGAACCCACAAATGGGCTTTTGAAACGTGCCCTGAGGCCTCACGATCCTAGGTGGGCAGAGAGACTGCCCAATGCAGTTTATAAAGTGAACAGTAGCTGGGGGATAAATGGATGTCCATGACTCACTGCTTTCTGTCCCCAACCTTCCACCATACTTCCAGGAAGAAGAGGAACCAAAGACCCCATTCACCCGCGTCATTACCCAGGACAACCCGTGCTGGTGGAGCTTCCCACTGTGGGAACAGTTCCACTGATTTTAACGAAACCTCTTGGAGTGTATGCCTGGGAAGCTACCGACGCCCACGGGAAGAATCACCGAATTCATACCCAATGGATTGTCCCATCCTATTAATCATTGTTCATCTTTATGTATATGTTTTACAGGTTGTCAGAAGCACACCATGGGACTTATGTTTTCTGTTGTTGGATGGGTCATTTTTTGTGCTGTTGGTCTGATTTTATTAAGTATATTTTTCTTCTTTACTAGGGATAAATGGTGTGGGAGAAGTTTATATTCTTACTTTGTGCATGTATAGTCTTGTCTCAGTCAACTGGGAATTTGGATAACCAACCCAATTTGGCATGGGAACTAATTACGGGTTTCATCCGGATCTGGAATTGAACAGACCAAGGTCTTTGTGTAGACCTCCCCACGTCCACGTCGGCAGGCTTTAAATTCGCCATCATTTGGCTAAATTTCTCACAAATTCTAAATTCAAAGCTAGAAACGTTAAACCAAAACTGTATTCAAAATACACACTGGAAAGGAAAATGTTTGTGGGGAGCTGACTCATTCCCATTCCAAGAGTATAGCGGGACAACTTGATACATGCCCTCTCCAGTGGCCTATTGATTTCCGGTTAATGTAACTTGGAGAGACATGTGGAATGCTACCTGTTGGAAGCAACAGCTCTGCAGGGGAACTACAAGTGCCACCCTTGCAGTCCAAAAAAATTGGACGTTGTGTCCCTGGGAGGTGGAGATCCCTTGCTATCTTGTATGTTGGTGGAACCCTCCCTCTCACAGTGAACCCCTGCAACACTAATATAATGTCCTGTTTTCCCCGGGTTGGTGTATTCAAATTCCTAAAAAATGGTGTGGCTATGCTCACCATAGCCGCTCTCGTTATGAATATGCTTGGTCCCTTAAGCATTTTTTGTCCAACCCAGATAGTACGATTGATGCACGAGAAATAAATCCCCTACCCTATGAGGATACCCCTCTAATGAAGTGTTCACGGACAGTTACTTGTGGATCGCTAACATGGGACCCCATAGAAACATGGTATATCCCAGAACTGCGAGCCTTTATTCAGGATATGTGCAAGAAGAGAATGCACAGGCAGTGGAAGAAGGGACTGAAATCTTGGGAAGAGTACAGGGACGCTGCCCAGTTGTGTAAGGATGCGATCAGGAAGGCCAAGGCTCGGCTGGAGCTGAACCTGGCGAGGGATGCAAAGAATAATAAGACGGGCTTCTACAGACACGTCAACCAGAAAAGGAAGGTTAAAGAAAGCGTACCGCCTCTGATGAGCAAAAGTGGCAAGCTGGTAACAACAGACGGGGAGAAGGCTGAGGTACTCAACAACTTCTTTGCCTCAGTCTTCACTGGCAATCTCTCTCCTCACACCTCCCGAGTCAATGGGTCATTTGATGGGGATCAGGGAGGCAGAGGTCCTCCCACTGTAAGTGAAGATCAGGTTCATGACCACCTGAGGAACCTGAACATACATAAGTCTATGGGACCTGATGAGATGCATCCCAGAGTCCTGAGGGAATTGGCTGATGTAGTTGCCAAGCCACTCGCCATGATATTTGAAAAGTCATGGCAGTCAGGTGAAGTCCCTGGGGACTGGAAAAAGGGAAACATTGCACCCATTTTTAAAAAGGGTAGAAAGGAGGACCCTGGGAACTACCGACCTGTCAGCCTCACCTCTGTGCCTGGGAAGACCATAGAACAGATCCTCCTAGAAGCTATGCTAAGGCACATGGAGGACAGGGAGGTGATTCGAGACAGCCAGCACGGCTTCACCAAGGGCAAGTCCTGATTGACCAACCTAGTGGCCTTCTATGATGGAGTGACTGCATCAGTGGACGAGGGAAGAGCTATGGATGTCGTCTATCTGGACTTCTGCAAGGCCTTTGACACGGTCCCCCACAACATCCTTCTCTCTAAATTGGAAGGATATGGATTTGATGGGCAGACTGTTGGGTGGATAGCAAACTGGCTGGATGGTCACATCCAGAAGGTAGTGGTCAACTGCTCAATGTCCAGATGGAGATCAGTGACGAGTGGGGTCCCTCAGGGGTCCGTTCTGGGGCCGGTGCTGTTCAGCATCTTCATCAATGACATAGCAGGATTGAGTGCACCCTCAGCAAGTTTGCAGATGACACCAAGCTGAGTGATGCAGTTGACACGCCTGAGGGACAGGATGCCATCCAGAGGGACCTGGACAAGCTTGTGAAGTGGGCCCATGTGAATCTCATGAGGTTGAACAAGGCCAAGTGCAAGGTCCTGCACCTGGGTTGGGGAAATCCCTGGTATCAGTACAGGCTGGGGGATGAAGGGACTGAGAGCAGCCCTGAGGAGAAGAACTTGGGGGTACTGATAGACGAAAAGCTGGACGTGAGCCGGCAATATGCTCTCACAGCCCAGAAAGCCAACCGTATCCTGGGCTGCATCAAAAGAAGCGTGGCCAGCAGGTCGAGGGAGGTGATTCTGCCCCTCTACTCTGCTCTGGTGAGACCCCACCTGGAGTACTGTGTCCAGCTCTGGGGTCCTCAGCACAGGAAGGACATGGACCTGTTGGAGTGGGTCCAGAGGAGGGCCATGAAGATGATTAGAGGGATGGAACACCTCTGCTATGAGGAAAGCCTGAGAGAGCTGGGGTTGTTTGGACTGGAGAAGAGAAGGCTGCGGGGACACCTTATTGCAGCCTTTCAATACTTAAAGGGGGCCTACAAGAAAGATGGGGATAGTCTTTTTAACAAGGCCTGCTGCAACAGGACAAGGGGTAATGGTTTTAAACTAAAGGAGGGTAGATTTAGACTAAACACAAGGGAAAAATTTTTCACGATGAGGGTGGTGAAACACTGGAACAGATTGCCCAGAGAGGTGGTAGATGCCCCATCCTTGGAAACATTCAAGGACAGGCTAGATGGGTCTCTGAGCAACCTGATCTAGTGGAAGATGTCCCTGCCCATTGCAGGGGGATGGACTAGATGACCTTTAAAGGTCCCTTCCATCCCAAAGCATTCTATGATTCTATGACTTGTTGGGGCTTTCCGGTAATAGGGTTTAAACCTGGAGATCCCATGTGTAATGGAACCATTAGTAATTCAGAAACCGTGATAAAATGTGGAGTCACACTTACCCATGAGGCAAAGTGGAATTTTGCGTGGGAAGGCGGAGTCGCAATAACCGAACCCTATGACCCATCAACATGCTCCACTGCTAAATATCCAGCCCCTCAGGGTACCCTCTGGGCATGTTCAGATGGGAAAATGTACTCACACCTGCATGTACACGAAATGGGGGGTTTACGCTGTACCATCGGTGTTCCATCAATGTGCCCCTCCAAAATATTTGACTTTAACAACCCTGAATATAACCGGAGGAAACGGGATGTTCAGGCACCTCAGACTGCACCAGAATGGGCAGTGCAGGGAGTCCGAATACCCGATTATTATACCTGGGGCATGACAACATCTCTAATGTTAGAAAATATTTTTACCCCATACGTAACCTTTAAAAGACACCAGTTTGTCTTCGGAAACCTAACCCGGCAAGTACACGTCTTGAGCAATTGGACCAGACATGCTTTCGGGGCAATAAATTTGCAAGTCCAACAGGTGTCTAAAATGACTTGACAAAACAGATTAGCTTTAGACATGTTATTGTTAAAAGAGCAGGGAGTATGTGGAATGTTAAATCTCACTGATGGAGAATGCTGTCTCACCATTCACAACGCAACTACCACCATAGAAGAAGCGCGAAAGATGAGAGAGGTGTCCGAGCAGACCAGAGAACTTTTCTGGGCAATGCAACCGAAGGACCGGTTTAACGACTGGAGTCCTGGACCCTGGTTCAAGTCTCTCCTGAAGTCTCTTGGACTCACGGGGTGGGGAAAATGGCTTGTAGATATTGGTATTATGATTGTAATGATATTTCTGTCAGTGATAATAGGTCTTGCAGTAGTTAGGTGTATGATTTCTAAACTCTTGTCCTCTCTTTCTCCCTCTATCCGCTATATTCGAATCACCACCGAAGATGAAGATGTAAAATATGGAACTCGGACTGCACCGCTGTTTGAGCCACAGGGTGGTGTAGAGAACTGCTAGTGCAAAACAACAAGATGTCTCAAACAGCCTTGGTGCTAAAACCAGAATGCTGGTCGCTAGGACCCAGGACCGGACAGTACCCTGGAGTGAGGGTGAGGGAGGGAGCCCTGTGGAGACAGGAAGGCCTTGCCTAGGCCCCATCCCCTGCAGTCTATGAAACCATGATAAGGCGCCTTATCCCCCCCACGCGTACTCCCTGAGGGAGGGTCCTGGTATCACTTCTCGCGGTTTGACTGGTCACCCCTCTTAATTCGACTGGTATCTCTACCACTCCTGAAACTGGGAAGAGAGAAGATTCCAGAATTCCGGAGGCTGAAATCTATAAATAGGGACTCTCACTTCCCCTCGTCTCTCTTTCTTTTTTCCCCACCGGATAACCCTGTTGGCAGGTCCAACGCTGGATCCAGGACTGGTGATTCTCTTTTTCTTTCTTCTCTCTCTCTCTCTCCCCTCCTAAGGTTATTAAGTGGTTAAAGTTGTTAAATTGTAGTTAAGTACTGCATGGCCTACCTTGATTTCCCATAAAGCCGCATAGCTGGGGTAGATATAATTGTGAGAGGGCTGGCGGGTATCGAATATTTGTACTCAATATTTGTCTCTATAGAAGCTATATAAGTAGCAATAGAAGTAAGCTATAGAAGTAGCACGGGAGCTACTGGAGTCAGCTCAGACTCCTCTCGATCTCATGCTATCATCCAAATCCAAGTTAAAGACACAGCCAACAGGACATTTGGAAGGTAAGACTAGAAGTGGGAGTGCTCAGGGCTGATGAGGCAGTTGAGCTCAGGGACATCCAGGAGGCAAACAAAGAGGAGATGTTGAGTTAGTGGGCAGCTGTGAGTTAAATCAGAAGATAGGGTTCAAAAGGACTTTGAGAAGTTTCACAGTACTTTCTCTGTTCCTAGGGAGAGCGCTTGAGCCACGTCTGTGAGAGGTTTGTCAAACTTGTTTGTAAAAATTTCCAGTGAAGGAGTCTGGCAATCAAATCCATCCCTTCATCTTCAGTGTTAGAAAGCTTTTCCTGTCTGGCGTTAATCTGGCCAAAGGTAGATGTCTGCAACAGATATATCCACATGTGAGCTCATCACCTTTGAAGTCAGTAGAAAGAAATAGTCATTTCTGGGATCTAATTATGCCATTCTGCAGAGTCACCTAAATTATGTCAGATGGATTTGCCCCTCAAAGCACCTCTGTCCTGTAATTGACCACAGAGGGAGCCTGGGATGACTAGCCCAGGTGGAGATGATTCCATTAGAGTTGTTTGCCTTTGGTCAGAGGAATCCTAGTACCTCACCTAAACCTCCCTGATAATTTGAGTGTGACTCTGATGCTATCTGCAGTAGACAAAAAGAGCAGTTTACTTCCTCTTGTAGCAGCCATTTTACATGTATGAAGACTGTAATTGTGCCTCTTCTCAGTCATCTTTTCTCCAGACTAAACAACCCCAAGAAATAGGTCTGAGGAAAGAGGTCTAGGTCTCTACATTACTGCTGAGTGTCAAAAAAGCAGGCTGACACACCCTTCCAGCAACAACGATGCAGTCTTGCTTCCCAGGATCTTATTTTAAATACAAGGCAAAATGGAAGAGCCACAAATAGTGGAGAGAGGAAAAGGCAGAACAGGCAGGCTTAGAAACAGAAGTGTATGTGGTTATGTAGGTGTGGCATGTGTGCTACTTTTTTGTTACTGAAAGCGAGGTGGAGCTGGAGTGGGGAAGGGATCCCAAAATATGCCTATACGAGAAGTCAGGGCTGTTCCAGACTTTTATTCTGTAAGTTCCTTGGGTTCCTTAAAGAAGAAATCACTATTATTTATTTACATGGGATTCTGTAGCAGCACAAGGAAGTAATGAAGACTGACCAAAAACATTGCATAGTCACTAGAATCATAGAATCATTTAGGTTGGAAAAGACCCTTAAGATCATTGAGTCCAACCATTAACCTAACACTGTCAAGTCCACCACTAAACCATGTCCCTAAGCGCCATGTCTACACGTCTTTTAAATACCTCCAGGGATGGGGACTCAACCACTTCCCTGGGTAGCTTGTTCCAATGCCTGACAACCCTTTCGGTGAAGAAATTTTTCCTAATATCCAATCTAAACCTCCCCTGGCGCAGCTTGAGGCCATTTCCTCTCATCCTATCACTTGTTACTAGGGAGAAGAGACCAACCCCCTCCTCGCTACAACCTCCTTTCAGGTAGTTGTAGAGAGCGATAAGGTCTCCCCTCAGCCTCCTCTTCTCCAGGCTAAACAACCCCAGCTCCCTCAGCCACCCCTCATAAGACTTGTGCTCTAGACCCTTCACCGACTTTGTTGCCCTTCTTTGGACACGCTCCAGCACCTCGATGTCCTTCTTGTAGTGAGGGGCCCAAAACTGAACACAGTACTCGAGGTGCGGCCGCACCAGTGCCGAGTACGGGGCACTATCACCTCCCTGGTCCTGCTGGCCACACTATTCCTGATACAGGCCAGGATGCCATTGGCCCTCTTGGCCACCTGAGCACACTGCTGGCTCATTTTCAGGCAGCTGTCAACCAACACCCCCAGGTCCTTTTCCGCCAGGCAGCTCTCCAGCCACTCCTCCCCAAGCCTGTAGCGTTGCATGGGGTTGTTGTGACCGAAGTGCAGGACTCGGCACTTAGCCTTGTTGGACCTCATACAGTTGGCCCCGGCCCAACGATCCAGCCTGTCCAGGTCCCTCTGTAGGGCCTTCCTACCCTCCAGCAGATCGACACTTCCACCCAGCTTGGTGTCATCTGCAAACTTCCTGAGGGTGCACTCGATCCCCTCATCCAGATCATCAATGAAGATATTAAACAGGACCGGCCCCAGTACTGGGCCCTGGGGAACACCACTCGTGACCGGCCGCCAACTGGATTTGACTCCGTTAACCACCACTCTCTGGGCTCGGCCGTCCAGCCAGTTTTTAACCCAGAGCAGAGTGCACTTATCCAAGCCGTGAGCGGCCAGCTTCTCCAGGAGAATGCTGTGGGAGACAGTGTCAAAGGCCTTACTAAAGTCCAGGTAGACAACAGCCACAGCCTTCCCCTCATCCACTAAGTGGGTCACCTTGTCATAGAAGGAGACCAGGTTAGTGAAGCAGGACCTCCCTTTCATAAACCCATGCTGGCTGAGCTTGATCCCCCGGTTGTCCCGCACGTGCCGCGTAATGGCACTCAAGATGATCTGCTCCATGACCTTCCCCGGCACCGAGGTCAGGCTGATAGGCCTGTAGTTCCCTGGATCCTCCTTCCGACCCTTCTTGTAGAGGGGCATCACATTTGCTAGCTTCCAGTCGGCTGGGACCTCCCCGGTTGACCAGGACTGCTGATAAATGATGGAGAGTGGCTTGGCAAGCTCCTCTGCCAGCTCCCTCAGTATCCTCGGGTGGATCCCGTCTGGCCCCATGGACTTGTGAGCATTCAGGTGGAGGAGCAGGTCGGTGACTGCCACCTCTTTGACAACCGGGGCTTCATTCTGCATCCTCTCTCTATCACCCAGCTCAGGGGCCTGAAAACCCTGAGGATGACCAGTTTGACTATTAAAGACTGAGGCAAAGAAGGCATTAAGTACCTCTGCCTTCTCCTCATCCTTCGTGGCAAAGTTACCTTCCGCATCCAACAAAGGAGGGAGATTCTCCCTGGCCCTCCTTTTGTCGCCGATATATTTATAAAAACATTTTTTGTTATCTTTAACGGCGGTGGCCAGTTTAAGTTCTAGCTGGGCCTTCGCCTTTCTAATCTTCTCCCTGCATAACCTCACAACATCCTTGTAGTCCTCCTGAGTCGCCTGCCCCTTCTTCCAAAGGTGGTAGGCTCTCCTTTTTTCTTGAGTTCCAGCCAAAGCTCTCTGTTCAGCCAGGCCGGTCTTCTCCCCCGCCTGCTCGTCTTACGGCACATGGGGACGGCCTGCTCCTGCGCCTTTGAGACTTCCTTCTTGAATAACGTCCAGCCTTCCTGGACTCCTTTGCCCTTCAGGACTGCCTCCCAAGGGACTCTGTTAACCAGACTCCTAAACGATCCAAAGTGATGGGTAGGGGTCTTGCTGCCCGGAGATTAATGGAGCCTGGAGACGCATCCCTGTCTCTGCTTGCAAGGTGCAGCTTCAACTTTTACCACTAGACAGATGTCTGGCAGTGAAAACTTCAGCAGATGGGTTTATGCAGCATGTTGTGCAATGTGCCGGGTTGGGTTTGGAGTGGTTTCTGGGACAGCCCCTCCAGCAGCGAGTGGCCAGAGCTGTTTGAGAAGGCACAAATCCTTCTTTTTCCTTTCCCTTTCCCTCTTGGGATACTCGTGATCCCCAAAGGACAAGTACCCAGCACAGTAGGCACCCACAGCCCAGCAGGGGATGAGGGTGGGGGGTTGTGTCTGCATGGCCGGATCTGCATGTGGAAGAGCTGCCAGCAAGCATTTTAAGGGACTGATGATTGCATTTGGCCCAAGGGTGTCAGTTCCTTTGTTGTCCCTCACACCCTCCCAAGGGTGTCCCTCCTTTGTTGGATGCGGAAGGTAACTTTGCCACGAAGGATGAGGCGAAGGCAGAGGTACTTAATGCCTTCTTTGCCTCAGTCTTTAATAGTCAGACTGGTCATCCTCAGGGTTTTCAGGCCCCTGAGCTGGGTGATAGAGATAGGATGCAGAATGAAGCCCCGGTTGTCAAAGAGGTGGCAGTCACCGACCTGCTCCTCCACCTGAATGCTCACAAGTCCATGGGGCCAGACGGGATCCACCCGAGGATACTGAGGGAGCTGGCAGAGGAGCTTGCCAAGCCACTCTCCGTGAGCCATCTGCTGCTCTCTGGAGCTGCCAGTACCTGGAGTTGGTGTTGACTCAATGTCTGGTAGCACTTGGGTGTTGGGGTGGGCTCAGGTTTCAGCCTGCCTCAGCATCCGAAATGCTGAGCACTCCCATGCTGAGCTCTTTTAAGAGAGGATCTGGGGGGGCAAAATGAGGCGCTAGGTCCTGCTGTCGGGAGGTTTGTCTTGGAGGATGGAGATGAGCAGGAGTGAGATTAACACCCGCGGGAGCGTTGGGGAGAGAGGCTGTTGGAGTGATAGGGTGGTAGATGAAGCACATCTTGTACCAGCAGGAACTGGGCTGTGGGACCAAAAGACAAATATGCCAAAATCTTTAATGGCTAACTGTGTATCTTATACATCACATGTGGCAAGCGAAATAAGCTGTTCATGGACTGATGCGTCGTGCTGGGGTTTCGTACTCCGCCTGCTGGACCAGCTGTACTGGGCCACATCCCTGCCTGATGCTGGCTCCTTCAATGGGAGTGATGAATTTGTAGTTATCGCTCTCGTCTTTTTTTTTTTGTCAGACATTTATATTGTCCCAGCATGCTGGCACATGGAACCGCTTGTATTTGTTGCTTTCCTTTTGCCGTGGTTGGGCATGAGCTGGGTGGTTTTAGAGGATGCCTCTCCGAGAGCCGCTGTCCATGAAGGTGCCAAGGAGCTGGCTGCTGGGCCCTGGGTTACCCCATGGACCACAGCTTTAGGGCCAGGCTGCCTCCTGCTCCCCCAGGGGCTGTAAGACATCGCTGAAGTGGATACAGAGATGTCCTCTGAGGGAGAGCACCAGAGCTTTCTCTCCCTCGTGTCCAATGCACTTTAATATAGGTGGACCAGGAGGGCTCATTTTTTTTTAAAGTCTCTGCAAATCATTGCGACTCGGACAAACTCAGGTGCCGTGATGTGCCTCCGTGCAGGGGAAAGCAAGAACCCTTGGTCATGGTTTAGTCATGAGCTGGCAGCACCGCAAGCGGTGTGCAGGGTTAAAGTGAAAACCCAGCTTATTAAAACTTCATCTTGTTAATTAGCACAGGGTGAAGAACAAAGAATGATGATGTTGTAAAGGGGGAATTGTCAGGTGTGTTAAATATTGTCATCTGCTGTCAGAATTGACTCCCTGCAGCTTTTTTTGTATTTATGGCAAGACACTGTATGAGGTGTCTAAATGGGTTTGGAGCATCACTTGATACTGGCAGCTTTAAGGGACATAACTGGGCTGTAAAGTGCCAATTCCTACAATATAGGTGAAAGTATTTAAGGCTGGGCAAAGCTAATGCTGCAGCTTCAAATATCCTGTCTGCTCTGCTCAAGGCAGCCTTGTTACTCTGCTAAATCATGACTCTGCTTAAAATCACAAGACTTGGGGAGGAAAAAAAAAATCCTGGGTTGGTTTTTATTTTGCTTTCTGATTCTGGAGAGGCTGCAAATGCAGGTGGGGACGAGCCTTCGCCGGCCCTTCCTGCTCCCCCTGGCAGGGAGGCAAAACGCGAGCCCCAATCCCGCGACTCCGGGAGCCGAGGCTTGGCGAAGCTCGTGACCTTTGCGACGCTGCGATGCCTGCGGCAGCTGCCTCTTGGCCGGGCCCCGCTACCTCGGCACGCCCCGGCCGGAGGGTTGGCTGCACACGCTTACGTCACGGTGCCTGAAAAAACACGCCGGTGACGCGCTGGGTCCCCTCCTCCTGCCCGCGGACACATGCTGCTTGGGGCGCAGCCAGCTCGTAGTCCCGAAACACCCCCGCGCGATGGAGAGGACGAAGCTGCCGGGGATGTGGAGACATAGCAGCGCTTATTGTTTATGTGCTTAAAAATCCATCTGCGGCGGAGCCGGGCGACAGGCGGGGATTCCCGGGAAGCGATGGACGGGTAAATACCGGCACCGTGCCCCCGGCGGGATGAGCTGACTCCCGGCCGGGGCTGCCCATATCCGACAGCCAGACGCTACAGGGAATTTGCTCCCGTGTCTTGCCACGTAGGCGGCATCCCCAACGGCGGGCGGCTGTCGCTTTGCAGGACCACCCCACCCCCCAACCCCCACCCCCCGCATCCCGTCCCTGAGCCCCTCGGGCTGGGCAGATTGTCTGTCGCTGCTGCGACCTCCAGGGGGGACGGCTCAGGTGGGTGTCCCCCGAGAAGGAGGCGCCGGATCCCCCGGCTGTCCCTGTCCTGTTAAGGCAGAGCCGCTGCCTTGGCTCGGGGGCCAGGGGTCTGTGCCGCCCACATTCGCCCGGGGGTGGCTTGTGCGCCGCGAGGATAAACCCAGGGCCCCGGGGTGATCCGGCGCGGTATTCGGGGGGATCCTTGCGGGTGGCTCTGCAGGGCTGGGGGAGGAATCGGTGCCTCTGATCTGCGGGGGAGGCCGGGGAGTGCGGGGAGCAGCCGCGCACCCCATGCCGGCGCTGCCGCTGGGTGCCCCTGCCTGTCCCACCCGCTCCCATCAGCGCCAAGCGGCTGGACCGGTTATTTCACCCTTTATGACTCCAAAAGCCCTCCAAAGGACTCCAGTGCTGCTGCAGACCTCTCCAAGGGAAATTAAACCCCATCTCCAGTTTGCAAAGTCTCTTTCGCAGGGCTGGTCCCCCGCGGGGGGTTGTGGAGCGATGCCAGGACCGTGCACGCGGAAGCTTTCCCCCCCCCCCGCAGCTGTTTTGCAGAGAAATAATTTCCCCCTTAATTTGCCATCCTAATTGCCTGCTCTTTTATGGGGTTGGAAATACCTCACGGTAAAATCTGCGGTGTTTCCTTAACTCGACTCCTGCCAAGATGTTTGGGGAGGAGACGGCAGCAGCTTGTACAGGAGGGGAGGGTTTCCCCGGCATCCTGGCGTAGGAAATGGGTGCGCATCCCCAGCGTGAGCTTGGCCCCCAGCGCCGTTCAGACCTGACCCCTCCGGGGCGATAGGGACCAGTTAAATGTTATTGACCCTCTTTAAACGAATGCCCTAATTGGGAAGTCGCTGGGGTTAGTGGTGCTGTGGGTCTCGCGGCCCGTGGTTAGCGGCAGTGTTGATAAAAATAGAAGCAGTCAAAAAATGGATTTTTATTTTTACTCTGTAAAGTGTGTCCTGCTCAGATGTTTTGCTTTCATCTCGAGTCGAGGCAAGACAACTGGCTGCTTCCACAGAACGGGAAGAAAAAGCTTTGTTTTGGGTCAGCTGGGAAGCGCCACAGTTTGGCTTTGATGCCCTCCCTTCCCATTTTCTTTTGGTTTTAAGAGGAGTTAAAGGTCACCACAATGTCATCTTGGAGCAAAATAACAAGTTTGCATTCCAAAAAAAAAGTCAAAACAGACTTTGCATGAGCAGGCACCTCTGCGGGCTGCAAGGTGGCAGGCGTTGTCTCTGGGGAGCTTGGGAGACTTACCTCTCATTTGGGACGGAGCCAAACCACTAGCTGGAGAACAGTAAATTTTGTTAAAGAGGCAAAAAAAGAGAGGAGCCAGACAGGTACAGAGTGTGATCCTGTTTTCGGAGTCCCCCTGGCCCATTGCTGCACTGTGCAATGCTTGCAAATGCCCTTCTCGGCATCTTTGTTGGAGCGGTACCCGAGCGGGTGATGTCCGTCAGCCCAGGGCAATGACAGGGGTTTGATCCTGGCTCGGCCAGAGCAACCAGAACTGGATTAAATCTGCCAGCTTGGACACCCGGCTTGCACATCCCTCTGAGGCAGATCGGTGTCTGAGGGCCACAAAAGGCTGCAAAACCTGTCTTAAAAAACACATTACTTCACTACTGCGCTACTGTCAGCGGCAGTGATGGCTCCTTCGTGTATGTCATGAACTCCAGCCCATGGGGGGGGGGGGGGGGGGGGGAAGAAAGAAACAGCCTAAAAATAGAGCGGTTTCGAAGTAGTTCAATAATAAACTGGCCTACTGAAAGGGAGATGAAAATCCAGAACCTCCCTGAAGCCCTGGGAGCTGCTGTGTCGCTCTCAATTTCACATGGAGGTGAGGAGGTGGCTGACCCCGCCGCAGCAGGATCAGCCATTTCTTGGGCTTAAAACTCTAGATGAGAGCTTTTTTCAGAAAACATGAAAACTTAAAAAAATTCTTTTCCCAAATAATTTGCGAGCCCTGCTCAGTGGGCAGCTGTATTTTCTTTTCTCCTTCCCTGAGCTTCCCAGTCCCAAGATAAGACATGCATGAGACACAAGTAGTGGTAGGTATTTGTCTCTAGTAGTGGTAGGTATTTGCATCTCTCTTGCTGGCATTCCAAAAATTCTCAGTGCGGAGAGGGAGGGAGCTCCTTTGGGCTCAGCATACCAGTCTGTATTTCCAGAAGCATCCTGCCACTTGCAGCATCGCTCTTGGTTTTGGCCAGGACCCTTCTGCAAACCTTCCCCCGCCCCGTCCCTGGTACAATCCTGTGCTGCTTCTAGTTCACTCTAAAGCCAAGGGGGATTAATAGAGGGGATGAAGGTTTAACCCAAACACAGCATCTTCCCACCACCGTCTTCTCCCTGCCTTTAGTGCCCAATTTTTGCTGGGCTCAGCTGGCCTTGCATCACACATGCTGGTGGGTGAGGGGCCTGTTCCCCTCCTGGGGGGAAGGATCTGGCCCTGGGTGACACAGCTGGGGTGGTCGGAACCACCCCCATCCCGTGCTGGAAGTCCCTGCTGGCAAGTGAGGGCTCCATGGGACTTGGCCATGGGACAAGTCATTTAGCTAAATCTATTGCCTGTTCAGGCTAATTGCTTCCTAATGCTGCCGTAATCCCATTTAAAGCAACTGGAAGCCTAGAAAGTTATTGGCTCCCAGGGGAAGGTTAAAATGACCTGGCCAGCAATGAAAAGGTCCCCCCAGCTGCAGCGTCTGGCCCAATATGTGCTTCAAGACGAATATAAAATGCTGTATGTTTTATTGAGCCCGTGCCCAGGTGTTGTTCTGGGCATCCCCATAGTGGAGCAGCAGGGTTTAGGTGATACTCAGGACCCCCTTCTGCTTTGCCTGTCCTTTTTTGGGGAGTAAGATCTGTTCAAGGTGCAGAGGAAAATGTGCTCTGGCTTGTCACGCCTGCATCAGGGAGAAAGTTCGGTATTTCATTTTGGATCTTTTTCTTCCTTTTTTATTAAAAACAAACCAACCCCTTTAGAGGGAATCGCTGCAACCGGCTTTGTTCGTGCCCAAAAAGAAGGTTTTTTTCCTCCGGTTTGCCCAGATCCGGCAGGCTTGCAGCCCCAGGGCTTGGGGAGGAGGCAGCATGCCCACGGTTGCTGATGCTAGGCAGGTACCAGCCAGCTGATATGCAGATCCGCAGCTCCTCTTCCTCCCATGGCCGGGTTTGTTTCTCGCTCTCCCGTGTCCTTACTTTACTTTTCCCCTCTGGATCCCTGGCGCTGTGCTTGGCTGAGCCCAGCCAGCTCGCGGCCAAGGAAAAGCCATTAGGCTCTTGGTGCCGACCGCTTTCCTGAGGCCATGCAAGGGGGAGCAGGCTGGAGCCGAAATGCAGCCCAGGGCCATGCCGGACAGAGGTCCTGCACCGCTCACTCCCAACAAAATTAGCCTTTCTCCTGCCCAGAGCTGTCGCAGGGCTCTGTGTGCGTGGCGAGAGCAAGCTGCTCTCCGCCTGCCCAGGGCTGCTGGCGCAGTACCTCCTGCAGCTGTGCTTTGCTGCACAGCACACCCACTACGTGCCCCCCAAAACTGGCCACAAGCCGCTGGTACCCTGGCCCTGATTGGCTATCCAGGGGCTGTGGAGAAACTGGGATTTACCCACCTTCGCTGTGAAGCATCCCCGGGCTGGAGCAGCCAGGGCACGCAGGGGACGGGGAAGGAACAGCGCTGCGGATGAGCCGAATTAAGTCTGCCAGGGAGGCAGTTTGATTAAAATTAGGAATGGCTGCCTGGAAATTCATTATGTGGTGTCTTTTATGGCTCTTAATTAGCCCTGTCCATTAAAGATGCTGTCGGTGGGCTGATCCAGCTCCCACTCAGCCTCCTCCTGCCCCCTCCCAGTCTCCGCTCCTACCTCACTGAACCTCTTCCTCCCCCCCCCCCAATAATAATTATGGCAATGATTTGGCGCTTATTGCCCTGGGGTTGTTCTACACGTGGGGCTCAGGCTGTTCTCCACACGTGTTGTCTGCCCAGGGTAATTGGAGATGGTGTCTGGTACTCCAGACCTACAGCACCTGGCACGTCGCAGCCCGGTGGCGTTGGGCCAGGGGGAGCTGCTGCAATTGAGACAGCAAAGGGATGACAAGCAGTCTCCTGATTCAGAGGTTCTTCTGAGACTATTTATATCCTCTTCTTTTTCAGAGACGGGTGCTCCGGGACTCGGTGGTGGAGGTGGGAACACTCCTAACAGTCCATTTTCTTCTCCTGAGAGCCCCAGGCTTGCTGCAAAGACATCTTCCTTTCCACTCCTCTGCAAAAACCACTAGAGAAAAGAGAGTGTCATGTACGCCTTCCTGCCCAAGAACTTCACGCCAGTGAAGCAAAAGCCCTCCAAGGAGCTGAGGCCCATGCTCAAGGCCATCATGCTGGACCTCATCCAGTTCATTGCCACGGTGGTGGCCTGGTGCTACTACACGGTGTCCCTGCAGAAGATGGAGTAGCTCAAGATGGAGCTGATGGACCTCTGGGCAGATGGCTTCATCGTCAGGAACCAGCATGAGGAAGTGGTCTTCTGGCTGGCCTTCCACTCAGGCAACCTCGACCTGGAGTCGTGCTCCAAGGAGGGTGAGATTTTGAGCCGCAGCGGGGGGCCACTGAACTTCTTCATCCAGACGGTGAAGCCCAAAGACACGGTGATGTGCTACCGCGTGCGCTGGGAGGAGCTGGCAGCCGGCCTGGCGGTGGAGCGCATCATGTTCTGGGAGGATGCCAGAGTTAAGATAAAGACAATTTAATAGGACAGAGAAGGAAGGGAAAATAATAATAATGATAAAAGAATATACAAAACAAGTGATGCACAATGCAATTGCTCACCATCTGCTGACCGATGCCCATCCCGTCCCCGAGCAGCGATCACTGCCCCCCAGCCAACTCCCCCCAGTTTATATACTGAGCATGATGTCATATGGTATGGAATAGCCCTTTGGCCAGTCTGGGTCAGCTGTCCTGGCTGTGCTCCCTCCCACCTTCTTGTGCACCTGGCAGAGCATGGGAAGCTAAAAAGTCCTTGACTAGTGCTCAGCAATAATGAAAACATCCCTGTATTATCAACACTGTTTTCAGCACAAATCCAAAACATAGCCCCATACTAGCTACTGTGAAGAAAATTAACTCTATCCCAGCCAAAACCAGCACAGACCCCTAGCACATCCCTCTGTCTGCTGGCTGGCACTAATCACAATTCATTCCTCCATCCACATCCTCTTTGAAGATGGGCTTTCATTGCCCTGGTTGAAGGTGGATAAATGCTAAGGCAAGGTGAGGGGTCTGGCCATCGTGGGGTTGTTTCTGCAGTGAAACCTTTGATTGCAGAGAAGCCCTTGGCATCAAATGTATAGGAAAATAACCACAGCAAAGATCCTGTATCTTCAAGAAGGGATGGAGAAGGCAGAGGGGATTTTTACATACCAAAACTCTCCTGTGGCCGGGAAGTGGAGCCAATTTGGGATAAAGCAGCATCTCCAGAGATGCCTGGGTTATATGTGGTCCTCACAGCCCTGCTCCCATGTGAGCAGCAGGTTGAGACTGTGGAGAGCCCAGAGCAGATGCCCTCAGCCTGCCTGAGAGGCTCATCTCCCACTGTGGGTACATCGATGCCGCAAGAAGTCCCATGGGGACAGGTATGAGATAACCTGCCCAGGACCCCTTGCCCTGGCAGGGCAGTTGGCTTAACCCATGCGGAGCCTGAAGCATCCCTCAAGGACCTACCTGCAGTGTTGGATGCTCACAGTAGGCCTCTGGCTTATTCTCACAAGCAAATAGCAACCGAGAGTGATTTCCCCTCCTAGGTGAAGGTCTTCAAGCTATTGAACCTCTTTATCTCACTGCTGTTGCAGGCAGCTCCCAAAGGCTCCCTCTCCAAGCAGAGCCTCCGACTGAGCCTGGGTGTAAGTGGGGCAAAGCCCAGCTCAGACCCAGGTCCCTCTCTGGCTTAATCCTTCACCTGGCACGAGCCCAGCTCACAGACTTCATTCAGAGCAGCCTGAGATAAGAGCACCTTTTTTCCTCCCCCCCTTTTCCTGTATTTCCACTGTCCCCTAGCCTGCCCGGCACGATTGCAGCTGCAGCACACGATGACCTTTTTCTCTGTTGTCTACGCTTTGCTTATTGCTCTCTGGTTTGCTTCTTCATCAGGGAAAGGCACCTCCAAAGCTCCCTGGAGCTCCTCACAAGCACTGATCGTGACCCGACAGGGTCTGATGGGCTCGGTGCTGCCCAGGGGACATCCAATGACTGGTCATCCCGCAGCCCTGGGACCAGCCTGGCAGCACTCCCCGGGTTTCAGGCTGGGCCACTGGCTCGGCAGATGGAGCTCCTTCCCAAGGATGCAGGCAGAGCAGCTCTTGGCATGCAGTGGGATGCTGTGCCGAATCGCTGATGCAGCCGCTACTTGCAGCTTGGAGCAGCACATGGATGTTGTGTGCAGGCTCAGGAGTCAGAGAGCGCCCTGAAATGGGGAAATAGTCGATTTTATAGTTTTTTTCCTTCTGGCTTGGGAAGGAGGAGTTTGTTCATTTAAGAGGATGGGAGCGGGACTTTCCACTCCCAGCTCCTACAGCAATTAGGACTAAAAGACCTGTGCAGTAAACTCTGCTTTATTCCCAGTAGTGAGGGGCTGGGATCCTCTAGATAAGGAAAAACCCCAGATAATATTTCTGCTCCAGACCTGAGCTGAACTTGCATGGCTCAGGGGGGCTTATAGCACGGTCAAGCTTGCGCGGGGTTACCAGCTTTGCAGCAGCACTTTGTACAGGCACAAGCCAGCAGAGTTGGTGCAGCCACCTTCATGCTGAGATGAGCTAAAAACCCTCCGGGCATCAGGAGCTGGGGGGGAAGCAGTACAGAGACCCCCAAATCAGCATGGTTACCAGAAATAAGCCTGCTCAGAGCAGTCCAGTGGGCATGAGCTGGTGTGGGTCTCTCAGTGCTGCTGGTGCATCCCTGCAGGATACAGCCACAAGCTTCCTGGCAGGTTGGACTCTGCTGCCGATATGTGGTTAATATGAACCAAACTGCTGTTTCAGCCAAGGACCCGCTGTAGCAAGATCCCCTAGGGCCAAGGGTCGAGGCGGCGAGGCCAGCCATCACCGTTGCCCTCACTGGAGCTATCAGGAATTGCTCAAAGCCCAGAGCTGGGGCGAGGGGTGCACGCAGCACCATGGCTAATATCCTCCCTGCTTTGGGATGCAAACAAGCTTTGATTTTTTTCCAGCTCTCAGGAAGAGCAGGATCCTGCATCACTCCACAGGAGGCACTCTGGCTGCGTCCAGGGATGTCGGTGCCCCTCTCTGCACAGCATGGACTGCAGACAGTCCTTGGCAATGTCACCGCACCCTCTGCATCCATCCCCCAGTGATTTCCCCTTTGCGTTAAGCCTTGTTGGCTTTGTAGTTAATTTGTGGCAGCTCATGCGATAACCTTGGCTCTCCCTCGCTCCCCCTCCTTGGCTGCAGCAATAGCAGATACCTCTTTTCCCACGTCATCTAAATACACAGACAAAATGGTGAGCAAACCTCCCCTGGGCCCCGTTTAGCAATAAATCCCCCATACGACACCTGTGTGTGCCAGGCTGCTATGGGAAATGAGAGCTGATGGGAGCTGCTTTGGGTGTGTTTTCTGTTAAAAAGGTCCCATTTGAAACAGTTGAAAAGGGTTCGGTAAATGGTTAATCAGTTCTTGCAGAGTTTTACAGAGCAATAGTTTGTTTATGACCATGACTTATTGCTTCCTATGGCACTTTCTGCTAGAACGTGTTGTATATACCCTGACTGTGAGCGCCTGATAGTGATTCCTAAGTGTTTGATAACCCGTTATAAAAGGAATCTAAATATAGAAAACAATCCCTTTATTTAACAATAGAATTGTTTCCTGATGGGTTGTTTGACAAATGATGCTGTCCCTGCACCAGCAGGCAGGTAAACGCGTTGGAAAGGCAAAAGTCTGAGGATGCAGGTATCACATAGCTGGGACCCGGACCGAGGCCTGACAAACTTGTGCCACGCGTGCCAAGAGATCAGCGGGGTTGCTGGGGATCGATTTGGTCTGGAGGAGGTTCTGTGGGTAGGTGCACGATGGGGTTTAGGCGTGTAGCTCCCCTTCGAGCTGGCTGACATATGTTTCATCCCTTGAAACCCTTGCTTAGCTCTCGTTTAACTCCAAGACGGTCTAAAGTCCCAGCTCATTTTCTGCATGTCACGGTGCCAGGTATATCAATGTTTAAGCCGTGCATGCTAAGGGCTGCTCAGGTCCTCAGGGTGAGGAATCCCTGCTCCTTTCAGAGGAAGGCCTAGGGGAATGATGGGGCCGGACCCATACCAGGTCAGCATCTGATGAACCAGCCCAAATATAACACAACAGTGTCTGTGTCCCTGGGGCATCTGGCTTTCGGGGCACTCCTCTGGGAGCATTCAGCCCATCCTTGCCTGGAAGGGGTTGCACTTTGCATGGGTTAATTAAGTATTCACTGGAGCAGAGAGGCTTTGCGAGGACCGGTTCAGGGGGAAGGGATGCTGTGATGCCATAACCCTGTGGACGGAGCGAGGAAAAGGCTGGATCCGGGCTCTGGGTCACTGATGTGCGCCCCTTGGCAGGACTCCTTCTCATCACCCCAGGGCAGCGCTCAGGCTGCCAGCTTGGCCAGTGGATGTTTAACACTTTCATGGGACATAAGCCTTGAAGGGCAGGAGTTTGCAGCCTCAGAGACCCCCTTACCCTCATCCTGCTCTGCCTCCAGATGTGCCAGTGCCTGCTCGGCCCACCGACTGCATCTCCCACGTGGTACCTCTCCTCTGCAAGGGGCAGGGCTGGGGTACCAACACGGCACAGCATCCCACTGCGAAGAAGGGAGGAAACCGCAAAAGGCCCCAGGGACAGGACAGCTTGGCCCAGGAGCCCTGTCTCCATTGTATACCATCTTTCTAGCACTGATCTTCTGCCCTCAAGGTAAACCAAAGGATTCAAAGTGATTGCCAGGGAGAGAAATCACATGTGTGTGCATAGAAATCTGGGAAACTTCCTGCACATCCTTTATTCTTGCAGGGATTTTGGAGTCCTGATGTCCATGTGGGTTGTTGTTTTTTTAAGGTGCTGTTGTTTAATATTAAAAAAAAAGAAAAAAGCAAAAAAAAAAGAAAAAAGCAAAAAATTTCCCTTTCCCTTTCCCTTCCTTTTTTTTCACTCTGGAAAATGGTGGGGCTCATCTTAAAGGAGATTCCTGTCTCCAGGCTGGCTGGGAGGGTGAAAGGCAGAAGGAAGAAGAAGGAGGAAAGCTCCAAGGGCAGCAACCGAGGACCGATCCAGCACATAAAAACATCTTCAAAGCGAAGAGGTTGTTTTGCAAAAACACCAGGGTTTTGCTGGAAACCACCTGAGCTGGAGCCGCAAAGCCGTGTCAGGAGCCGGGCCAGCACTGAGGAGGCTGCCAGTTCTGAGCACTTTGTGGCTGGCAGAGCGCCCCAAGTGCACATGCAACCCAACCTGCTCCCCAAAACTGTCCCTGTCCTGGATCACCATCTCTTTGGGGCAGCAGCAACCTTCCTTCTCTCACCCTCCACCCCAGCCAAGGCTTGCCTGGGAACGCTTTTCTCCACTCTGACTCTTTTTCATGGCAAAGCCTCGCTCACCCTGAGAGCCCATTAAAAAGAACTAACCGATCAGCTCCTTTGGGTGGTTGGGAGGCTGCTGCAATCGATCCCAAACATGGTGACCTCTGGTATTTTTAATGGCTCCCTGGGCAGTTTATCATCTCTATATACTTAGATACTGATGTTAAGGTGGTGCAGGTAAATACGCCCGGCATGTATTGCTGGGCACGGCTCAGATGAGCAAGCTGGCTCTTTTTCCTCCTCTCCATACAGGCTGCTTCTCCAAATTTTCAGCCCATCAGATCACACAGACTCCCAGGATGGAGCCAGGGAAGCCGGGAGCCCGGTTGCACAGAGTGCATTGCCTCACACCACCTGCCTCAGTTTCCCCCACCTGTCGTTTTTGTTGGCAGTGGATGCTCTTTCAGATGCTGCAAGCTGCACTGTGCCAGCTGGCTTGGTGATGCTTGATGCAATTGGGACATGTGTCGTCTTCTTGTGCATTTCTCAGCAAAACAAGGTTTTCACGTGGTCTCGGTCTTACAACAACTTAACACCCCCATCCCCAAACTCTGTGCCTAAATATCGTCCACCCCCTGACATCATTGCACTGTAGCCTCTTGCCTAGCATAAGCCAGATGCGTGTCCTGGGAGTTACAGGAACTGAATTAGGATTAAAAAAAACGGAGAAGCAGATGCAGGGAAGCATCCTCTTTTTCTCCTGCCAAGGCAAGAGGGGCTGTCCCAGGGTGACGGCTCTGGGATGGGCAGCAGGGCAAGCAGCTGAAGGGCTCTGCCGAGCTGCCCTGGAGCAGCTTAGCACCAGAGACAACATGTGTGCATCCCCATGTCCCCGCATCCCCATGTCCCCACGTCCCCGCTGCAGCTCAGGGAAGGCGTAAAGTGCAGGGGGATAAAACATCACTCGCCAGCTGCATCCCGTGGAGGGGTGGGGAATGGCAGGCAGAGGCTGGACACTTCAGCGCAGCATTTCCCTGCCTGCATCCGATGCAGAGAAGTCATGGACAGGTGGGGAAATCCGGCAGGGTGCATATTTAATGGAAAAACAGATCAGCTTGTGATGTCCAGCTTGACTGTTCAGGTACCAGTCCCTTTCCCCGGCCCCCTTCTCCTTTGGTCTCTGGCCTGACTTTCATCCCCTTACCCTCGGTCAGCAGGACGCAGTGGGGCTGCAGCCAAGAGATGGTCACAGGAATCCTGGAAAAGCTTGTAGTAGTCTAAGGCTTCAACAGGTCTTTGGATTCTTATTTGACCTAGAAAGTGACTTCTACAACAACTTTGACTTTGACCCTGTCAAGTTCCCCAACATAACAGAGATGTTTGTTTGCAAAACTGAGGGAGGATGGGTTTAAGGTCACCCTGTGGATTCATTCCTTCATACACACAAATTCCCCATCATGTGGGGATCCCCACCTGGTGGATCACAGCCTGCTATGAGGCCGCTCACAGAATTGACTCCCTCATTGGGGACACCCTCATGGTGGTAACCATCCTGGAGATGGGCAAGCAGGAGTGTGATGTCTCACTGCCAGTGGGCAAGTGGCACAGCTACAAGGGGGAGTTGTTTGAGAAGACTCCGGTGCTGCTCACAGACTATCCCATCGACCTGGACCAAGTCGCCTATTTCTTCTGGGTTTCCTAACAGGCTCCTCCATCAGCTTTGGGATAATCATGCCTTACCTAGGACTTTGTAACAAATAATAATTCTAATTGCACATTTCGTTTGGGTCTGGGGTTGAGGAAGGGAATTAAAAAGACTTCACTGACCTTGCAATGGTCTCAGGGATTAATTAACCAATGATTTAAATGACCTGGGAATTTTAATAGTTTTTAAAGTAGAAATACCTTAGTATGAAATTCGAAGAAAACATTATGACCTCTGTTTTGTGCGGCAAGTGCTGTAGAATAACTTACTTCTTATTAAAATATATTGGATGGATGTCTTGGTTATTGCAGCATGACAAATACAACATATAGAAACACAGTCTCTGCTTGTAATCTTTTTCCTAGCAAGAAATGCCACACACGCTTCTGATTCATAAAAGAAATTACATGGACTTCTTTGTTATCCAGTTTCACAGCTGATCCCTTGAGATATTTATAACTTTCATTTACTTAGCGAAGGAAGCAGTTGGAGCAGAGTACTGTTTTTACAAAAAGCAGTCTGTGATTATCCTGAAGAAGAGGACACCCAATTTTCAGCCTGCACGTCAGATGGGTGCTGATGCAGGAGCCAGGGGAGTTTGCCTTTCCTGTGGCCTGAGTTATCTGAGCAAGCATAAAGACGCTATAGCACTTGCTAACACTGTGGCAACCATTTTCCCCCTTTTATTGGAAAAAATTATTGAGAACCATGTCTGTGGTGTGGATTCCGCCATGTGGTGAAAGCTCACTGGCAGTCAAAATCAAAACCTAGCATGCATGGGTTAGGACCTAATAAGATCCATGTGTGTTTTGGACCACATTTAGATCCAAAGCATGCGATCCATCGGATCCCAAGAGAGGACTTGGCCATCATCCTCCTGACAGAGCTCGGACAAATAACAAACCAGCCTGAGTGCCCTTCTGCCTCAGTTTTTCCATGGAAAATGTCCTCCCATGCCACCAGCTGTGTTGGTGGAGATTCCTGTCCATGAGCCAGCATCCTTCTGCCCATGGAGCTTACTTCTTCTGGGTGAAGGCATCTCAGCAGCACCTGCAGGCTTGGGGGAAGCAGGCTGGCTGTGAAATGCTTTCCATTTTTGGTCCAATCTTTCCTGTTTTTAAGCAAAGAGAAGTTTAAAGGTGACATGACTGAGCAGTTTAGGAGAGTCCTGGGATCTCTGGGCTGTGATGCCCCTTCCCAAAGTGAGAGACTGATTCCTTTGCCGATCCCAGTGGGCTGCTAATGGGCACCTGGAAGGTAAAACTATACATGTCCCCAAAGCAGGAGAAAGCCCCTTTCCTTAGGGGTTTGCCCCAGAGCTGGTCCATATAATGAGTAAATGGGGGCTGGAGAGCATTGCAGTCACTCCAGAGCTGGTTTGGTCCTCATGTGAAGCAGCCTCAAAGCTGGCTCAGACCCCTGTGGCCCATCAGCATGGTCACGGCAGCACAAGAGCAGTGCCAAGGGGGACAAGCCAGAACATGTACTAGATGCCCCTGAAAGCAAGGTGAAAAAGCAGCCTGAGCCACAATAATGCTATCACTGGTGTCGCAATGAGGAGGGGAAAAAAACCCATCCTTTAATCCAGGGATGTGAAAGGGAAAACAATGCTCCATCTGACAGCAGAGTTCAGGGTTAACAGACCATCTCCGGGTCCTTACCGTGGGCTTCCTCCCACTCCAGGATAGTGGTTTCCACTGACGTATCTCCCCCGAGGACAAGAAGGCATTTCCGAACACTTTCATTCTCAGTAGCTGCTTCTAAGCCCCAAGGGGTCCCTGGCAGAGGGGCTCGGGGGAACTGGAGGATCTCAGGGGACCCCAGAAAAACTCCTCTGGCTGTTGTTGTAGCAAGAAAAAAGCTTTCTGAAAAGCTGATGCCCACAGTTCTGGAGAAAGGTGGGAGAGCTGGTCTCCAGCCCCCTCATACAGCACCTCTGCCCCTATAATCAGTGTGCTCTGTGTGCACATGCATGACTCTGCTGCCCTCCTGCATCACAGGCTGGGGAAAAAAAAATTCATCAGCTCTGGGGATGATACGAGCTGCCTGGTCCCAATTGGCTGCAAAAATCTCTCCCCCAAATCCTCATCCCTTTCCGATCTTTCCCACAGTGACTTTTCTTGCTGCCCAGCTGAGCCATGGGGACCCACAGGGGACCGGTGAGGCATCCTGTGAGCAGGTGGCATCGCAAAGCTGCACATGGCCGCCTCTCTGCACACTCCTGCTGCACCGGGGCCTTGCACTGCCAGAGGGACATGTTGCTTTCCTTGCTAAGCTTCAGTCCCAGTTGGTTTTTTTGTGCTCCCAGTGCCAAGCAAGAGCTGTGTTTACTGGAGGTGCTGGTGACATGGGACTCTCCCCCAGCCCATCGCTCACCCCATGCTGCCTGTTTTTTTTGGAAGGGGGGTTTATTGCCCTTAATCTTTGAGCTAAAAACCACCCAGCCCCACTGGCAAAAATAATAATAAAATAAATAAAAATCCCCACTTTTCTCTACTTTGCCTCTGGGATTTTGCATTAGCCCAGACCATCTTTATGGCTCTCATAGCACGAGGGACCTGCAGGCTGGCAGCTCCTGCCTGGCTCGGACGAGCTGTGACTGAGGAGGTTGTTTTCTTCCTGAGGCTTCCAGCCTGGATGCGTGCCCAAAGGGACTCTGCTGCTGTTAGTTTTTCCTTTCACCACAGTCCTCCCCAGCCTTGGGCTCTGCCTGCCTGCCTGCCTGCCTGATGTTTTTTTCTTTGAATAAAAGCTGTGATTTTGGGCAGGGACGGACATGCTCCCAGCCGGGATCTCATGGGTCAGCAGCCCTGCTGCTGTCACCTATAGGCACCTCCCTGAAATCTGGTTTGAAACAAATTGGGTTTTTGCCGTAGCCCCATTGGGGTTTGGACTTTGCCATTAACACTCCTCCCTGTGCTGTACACAGGCATGGATGTGTTTTCAAGCACTGCCACTTAGCTGGGATCTAGCACAGAGCAGACCCTGCTTGCTGTCCCTGCATCCCCAGCAAGCCTCACACACCCTCCCTGCACACAGCACCAGCTTTTGGGAGAATGCAAACCAAAAACAAACTCCAAAACCACCAATTCTAGGGAGGACTCCTGCATTATTGAGGATTTGCTGCGAGGCTGCAAGTGATGCAAGCTGCCAACCTGCCTCCAGGTCTCCAGCTGATGCCAGCTTCACCCCCCCAAGGTGAGCATCGGCCAGGTATACGGATGCAGCTCACACCCAAGGGAGAAGGCAAAGGAAAAGCACTGGGGAAAATGTCTTTTATTGCAAAAGGAGCAAATCGAAGAACGTCTCATACCCCAAGCCGAGCCGCACGTGTTGGCCAGTGCTAGTGATGCCCGGATGGCACGAGGCAGGCTGCGGTTTGTACAATAACAGATGGAAAGGGCAGGAAAAACATTGAGAGCTCAGTGTTTGCAGGGTTTCTCATGGGATTGCATCTGGGCTGAGCATGGGTCCGGCATGAGTCTGCCACTCAGGGAGATGGAGCTGTGTTTTGAGTAGGGTTGGGTACTGGTGAGGGTCTTTCTCAAAGCCCATCTCCTGCACTGGGCTTTGCAGGAGGCAGAAAAGGAGATGAGCTAAACCTGGGGGTTGCGATGGGGTCCAGGAGTAGAAATTTAGGTGTTTGAGGCAAAATTGGAAGTGCTTGAGGAAGTCCATCCAGTTTGATGGACTCTTTGGAGCATCCCTTGAGGTCTGAATCTGCCCTGCATAATTCAGTGTTTCAGCCTCAAAACAAGATGCAGAGGAGCCCTGTAGGTCCCTGCCCAGTGGGAGCACAAGCGTGTCCTAAAGCATGCTTCTTGTGGCGTTTAGCTACAAAGGGCTCAGGTTTGCTCCCTGGCACCAGTGCAAATAGCAGTTGTTTTACAAGTTACAGACACCCTCTAGCAAGGAGTTAATCCTGGAGCCCCAGCATTACTCATCAGGGCACTGGCAGGATTTGGCCCTTGGACTGGAGGGTGGAGGTGAAGGCAAGGAGCTCCTGGACATGAGTCTGACCACTGCTTGTGAAGAGGAC
Source organism: Nipponia nippon (assembly GCF_047370975.1). NCBI lineage: Eukaryota > Metazoa > Chordata > Aves > Pelecaniformes > Threskiornithidae > Nipponia > Nipponia nippon. The sequence continues at coordinate 7,022,246 of NW_028262339.1, read as the reverse complement.
GGGGTGTGGAGAAGGTTTCTCCAGCCCCAGAAATGCATAAAGGCCATGCTTTTGAGGGGCTCCAGCTCTTCCCTTTCAGTCCTGGCTTGTGAAATGACTTGTCCTCCCTTGGCGTGGGAGTCATTTGGTGGAGGAGACATTGCTACATGGCTCAGCTGCCAGTGAAGATGTGGGATCTAGGGCACAGGACTTCATGGGAAGGATCCCAGCATGACTGGGGGATGTTATGTGTCTTCTCCTCCCTGTCTCCGCTGTGCCATTCGCTGCATCCCTCACTAGTAAGGGGTGAAGCTGTGTGAAGAGAAACCCAGCGTTCCCATTAGTATCCCTTTATTATGAAAATGATGGGAGCAACCAGAGGAGTGCCTTCAATCCCCTCCCAGTGGTTTCAGGCACTGTCAGGAAGGTCATGGAGGAAATTCCCTGTTAGACACATGGTCCTCCTTCCTCTCCCCTCAAAAGAAAGGATTTTATTATCAAAGTTTTTTCTTTTTATTTGACTGTATGAATAAATGAGTAAGATTATAGAGTGCCTTTATTTTTCTAAATGCTGTAGTTAGGGCATAAGTGGCTATTCAATGCTCCAGCTAGGAGAACAGTAAAGATGTTGGGAGGATGTAAGGGATGATGCTGAAGAGCGGGTCTATGCAGGTGGCTCTCTGTGGGTCCAAGCCTTCCCTGCATGTCAGGGACAGGATCAACAGGGCTGCTGACCCATGAGATCCCGGCTGGGAGCATGTCCATCCCTGCCCAAAATCACAGCTTTTATTCAAAGAAAAAAACATCAGGCAGGCAGGCAGGCAGGCAGAGCCCAAGGCTGGGGAGGACTGTGGTGAAAGGAAAAACTAACAGCAGCAGAGTCCCTTTGGGCACGCATCCAGGCTGGAAGCCTCAGGAAGAAAACAACCTCCTCAGTCACAGCTCGTCCGAGCCAGGCAGGAGCTGCCAGCCTGCAGGTCCCTCGTGCTATGAGAGCCATAAAGATGGTCTGGGCTAATGCAAAATCCCAGAGGCAAAGTAGAGAAAAGTGGGGATTTTTATTTATTTTATTATTATTTTTGCCAGTGGGGCTGGGTGGTTTTTAGCTCAAAGATTAAGGGCAATAAACCCCCCTTCCAAAAAAAACAGGCAGCATGGGGTGAGCGATGGGCTGGGGGAGAGTCCCATGTCACCAGCACCTCCAGTAAACACAGCTCTTGCTTGGCACTGGGAGCACAAAAAAACCAACTGGGACTGAAGCTTAGCAAGGAAAGCAACATGTCCCTCTGGCAGTGCAAGGCCCCGGTGCAGCAGGAGTGTGCAGAGAGGCGGCCATGTGCAGCTTTGCGATGCCACCTGCTCACAGGATGCCTCACCGGTCCCCTGTGGGTCCCCATGGCTCAGCTGGGCAGCAAGAAAAGTCACTGTGGGAAAGATCGGAAAGGGATGAGGATTTGGGGGAGAGATTTTTGCAGCCAATTGGGACCAGGCAGCTCGTATCATCCCCAGAGCTGATGAATTTTTTTTTCCCCAGCCTGTGATGCAGGAGGGCAGCAGAGTCATGCATGTGCACACAGAGCACACTGATTATAGGGGCAGAGGTGCTGTATGAGGGGGCTGGAGACCAGCTCTCCCACCTTTCTCCAGAACTGTGGGCATCAGCTTTTCAGAAAGCTTTTTTCTTGCTACAACAACAGCCAGAGGAGTTTTTCTGGGGTCCCCTGAGATCCTCCAGTTCCCCCGAGCCCCTCTGCCAGGGACCCCTTGGGGCTTAGAAGCAGCTACTGAGAATGAAAGTGTTCGGAAATGCCTTCTTGTCCTCGGGGGAGATACGTCAGTGGAAACCACTATCCTGGAGTGGGAGGAAGCCCACGGTAAGGACCCGGAGATGGTCTGTTAACCCTGAACTCTGCTGTCAGATGGAGCATTGTTTTCCCTTTCACATCCCTGGATTAAAGGATGGGTTTTTTTCCCCTCCTCATTGCGACACCAGTGATAGCATTATTGTGGCTCAGGCTGCTTTTTCACCTTGCTTTCAGGGGCATCTAGTACATGTTCTGGCTTGTCCCCCTTGGCACTGCTCTTGTGCTGCCGTGACCATGCTGATGGGCCACAGGGGTCTGAGCCAGCTTTGAGGCTGCTTCACATGAGGACCAAACCAGCTCTGGAGTGACTGCAATGCTCTCCAGCCCCCATTTACTCATTATATGGACCAGCTCTGGGGCAAACCCCTAAGGAAAGGGGCTTTCTCCTGCTTTGGGGACATGTATAGTTTTACCTTCCAGGTGCCCATTAGCAGCCCACTGGGATCGGCAAAGGAATCAGTCTCTCACTTTGGGAAGGGGCATCACAGCCCAGAGATCCCAGGACTCTCCTAAACTGCTCAGTCATGTCACCTTTAAACTTCTCTTTGCTTAAAAACAGGAAAGATTGGACCAAAAATGGAAAGCATTTCACAGCCAGCCTGCTTCCCCCAAGCCTGCAGGTGCTGCTGAGATGCCTTCACCCAGAAGAAGTAAGCTCCATGGGCAGAAGGATGCTGGCTCATGGACAGGAATCTCCACCAACACAGCTGGTGGCATGGGAGGACATTTTCCATGGAAAAACTGAGGCAGAAGGGCACTCAGGCTGGTTTGTTATTTGTCCGAGCTCTGTCAGGAGGATGATGGCCAAGTCCTCTCTTGGGATCCGATGGATCGCATGCTTTGGATCTAAATGTGGTCCAAAACACACATGGATCTTATTAGGTCCTAACCCATGCATGCTAGGTTTTGATTTTGACTGCCAGTGAGCTTTCACCACATGGCGGAATCCACACCACAGACATGGTTCTCAATAATTTTTTCCAATAAAAGGGGGAAAATGGTTGCCACAGTGTTAGCAAGTGCTATAGCGTCTTTATGCTTGCTCAGATAACTCAGGCCACAGGAAAGGCAAACTCCCCTGGCTCCTGCATCAGCACCCATCTGACGTGCAGGCTGAAAATTGGGTGTCCTCTTCTTCAGGATAATCACAGACTGCTTTTTGTAAAAACAGTACTCTGCTCCAACTGCTTCCTTCGCTAAGTAAATGAAAGTTATAAATATCTCAAGGGATCAGCTGTGAAACTGGATAACAAAGAAGTCCATGTAATTTCTTTTATGAATCAGAAGCGTGTGTGGCATTTCTTGCTAGGAAAAAGATTACAAGCAGAGACTGTGTTTCTATATGTTGTATTTGTCATGCTGCAATAACCAAGACATCCATCCAATATATTTTAATAAGAAGTAAGTTATTCTACAGCACTTGCCGCACAAAACAGAGGTCATAATGTTTTCTTCGAATTTCATACTAAGGTATTTCTACTTTAAAAACTATTAAAATTCCCAGGTCATTTAAATCATTGGTTAATTAATCCCTGAGACCATTGCAAGGTCAGTGAAGTCTTTTTAATTCCCTTCCTCAACCCCAGACCCAAACGAAATGTGCAATTAGAATTATTATTTGTTACAAAGTCCTAGGTAAGGCATGATTATCCCAAAGCTGATGGAGGAGCCTGTTAGGAAACCCAGAAGAAATAGGCGACTTGGTCCAGGTCGATGGGATAGTCTGTGAGCAGCACCGGAGTCTTCTCAAACAACTCCCCCTTGTAGCTGTGCCACTTGCCCACTGGCAGTGAGACATCACACTCCTGCTTGCCCATCTCCAGGATGGTTACCACCATGAGGGTGTCCCCAATGAGGGAGTCAATTCTGTGAGCGGCCTCATAGCAGGCTGTGATCCACCAGGTGGGGATCCCCACATGATGGGGAATTTGTGTGTATGAAGGAATGAATCCACAGGGTGACCTTAAACCCATCCTCCCTCAGTTTTGCAAACAAACATCTCTGTTATGTTGGGGAACTTGACAGGGTCAAAGTCAAAGTTGTTGTAGAAGTCACTTTCTAGGTCAAATAAGAATCCAAAGACCTGTTGAAGCCTTAGACTACTACAAGCTTTTCCAGGATTCCTGTGACCATCTCTTGGCTGCAGCCCCACTGCGTCCTGCTGACCGAGGGTAAGGGGATGAAAGTCAGGCCAGAGACCAAAGGAGAAGGGGGCCGGGGAAAGGGACTGGTACCTGAACAGTCAAGCTGGACATCACAAGCTGATCTGTTTTTCCATTAAATATGCACCCTGCCGGATTTCCCCACCTGTCCATGACTTCTCTGCATCGGATGCAGGCAGGGAAATGCTGCGCTGAAGTGTCCAGCCTCTGCCTGCCATTCCCCACCCCTCCACGGGATGCAGCTGGCGAGTGATGTTTTATCCCCCTGCACTTTACGCCTTCCCTGAGCTGCAGCGGGGACGTGGGGACATGGGGATGCGGGGACATGGGGATGCACACATGTTGTCTCTGGTGCTAAGCTGCTCCAGGGCAGCTCGGCAGAGCCCTTCAGCTGCTTGCCCTGCTGCCCATCCCAGAGCCGTCACCCTGGGACAGCCCCTCTTGCCTTGGCAGGAGGAAAGAGGATGCTTCCCTGCATCTGCTTCTCCGTTTTTTTTAATCCTAATTCAGTTCCTGTAACTCCCAGGACACGCATCTGGCTTATGCTAGGCAAGAGGCTACAGTGCAATGATGTCAGGGGGTGGACGATATTTAGGCACAGAGTTTGGGGATGGGGGTGTTAAGTTGTTGTAAGACCGAGACCACGTGAAAACCTTGTTTTGCTGAGAAATGCACAAGAAGACGACACATGTCCCAACTGCATCAAGCATCACCAAGCCAGCTGGCACAGTGCAGCTTGCAGCATCTGAAAGAGCATCCACTGCCAACAAAAACGACAGGTGGGGGAAACTGAGGCAGGTGGTGTGAGGCAATGCACTCTGTGCAACCGGGCTCCCGGCTTCCCTGGCTCCATCCTGGGAGTCTGTGTGATCTGATGGGCTGAAAATTTGGAGAAGCAGCCTGTATGGAGAGGAGGAAAAAGAGCCAGCTTGCTCATCTGAGCCGTGCCCAGCAATACATGCCGGGCGTATTTACCTGCACCACCTTAACATCAGTATCTAAGTATATAGAGATGATAAACTGCCCAGGGAGCCATTAAAAATACCAGAGGTCACCATGTTTGGGATCGATTGCAGCAGCCTCCCAACCACCCAAAGGAGCTGATCGGTTAGTTCTTTTTAATGGGCTCTCAGGGTGAGCGAGGCTTTGCCATGAAAAAGAGTCAGAGTGGAGAAAAGCGTTCCCAGGCAAGCCTTGGCTGGGGTGGAGGGTGAGAGAAGGAAGGTTGCTGCTGCCCCAAAGAGATGGTGATCCAGGACAGGGACAGTTTTGGGGAGCAGGTTGGGTTGCATGTGCACTTGGGGCGCTCTGCCAGCCACAAAGTGCTCAGAACTGGCAGCCTCCTCAGTGCTGGCCCGGCTCCTGACACGGCTTTGCGGCTCCAGCTCAGGTGGTTTCCAGCAAAACCCTGGTGTTTTTGCAAAACAACCTCTTCACTTTGAAGATGTTTTTATGTGCTGGATCGGTCCTCGGTTGCCGCCCTTGGAGCTTTCCTCCTTCTTCTTCCTTCTGCCTTTCACCCTCCCAGCCAGCCTGGAGACAGGAATCTCCTTTAAGATGAGCCCCACCATTTTCCAGAGTGAAAAAAAAGGAAGGGAAAGGGAAAGGGAAATTTTTTGCTTTTTTCTTTTTTTTTTGCTTTTTTCTTTTTTTTTAATATTAAACAACAGCACCTTAAAAAAACAACAACCCACATGGACATCAGGACTCCAAAATCCCTGCAAGAATAAAGGATGTGCAGGAAGTTTCCCAGATTTCTATGCACACACATGTGATTTCTCTCCCTGGCAATCACTTTGAATCCTTTGGTTTACCTTGAGGGCAGAAGATCAGTGCTAGAAAGATGGTATACAATGGAGACAGGGCTCCTGGGCCAAGCTGTCCTGTCCCTGGGGCCTTTTGCGGTTTCCTCCCTTCTTCGCAGTGGGATGCTGTGCCGTGTTGGTACCCCAGCCCTGCCCCTTGCAGAGGAGAGGTACCACGTGGGAGATGCAGTCGGTGGGCCGAGCAGGCACTGGCACATCTGGAGGCAGAGCAGGATGAGGGTAAGGGGGTCTCTGAGGCTGCAAACTCCTGCCCTTCAAGGCTTATGTCCCATGAAAGTGTTAAACATCCACTGGCCAAGCTGGCAGCCTGAGCGCTGCCCTGGGGTGATGAGAAGGAGTCCTGCCAAGGGGCGCACATCAGTGACCCAGAGCCCGGATCCAGCCTTTTCCTCGCTCCGTCCACAGGGTTATGGCATCACAGCATCCCTTCCCCCTGAACCGGTCCTCGCAAAGCCTCTCTGCTCCAGTGAATACTTAATTAACCCATGCAAAGTGCAACCCCTTCCAGGCAAGGATGGGCTGAATGCTCCCAGAGGAGTGCCCCGAAAGCCAGATGCCCCAGGGACACAGACACTGTTGTGTTATATTTGGGCTGGTTCATCAGATGCTGACCTGGTATGGGTCCGGCCCCATCATTCCCCTAGGCCTTCCTCTGAAAGGAGCAGGGATTCCTCACCCTGAGGACCTGAGCAGCCCTTAGCATGCACGGCTTAAACATTGATATACCTGGCACCGTGACATGCAGAAAATGAGCTGGGACTTTAGACCGTCTTGGAGTTAAACGAGAGCTAAGCAAGGGTTTCAAGGGATGAAACATATGTCAGCCAGCTCGAAGGGGAGCTACACGCCTAAACCCCATCGTGCACCTACCCACAGAACCTCCTCCAGACCAAATCGATCCCCAGCAACCCCGCTGATCTCTTGGCACGCGTGGCACAAGTTTGTCAGGCCTCGGTCCGGGTCCCAGCTATGTGATACCTGCATCCTCAGACTTTTGCCTTTCCAACGCGTTTACCTGCCTGCTGGTGCAGGGACAGCATCATTTGTCAAACAACCCATCAGGAAACAATTCTATTGTTAAATAAAGGGATTGTTTTCTATATTTAGATTCCTTTTATAACAGGTTATCAAACACTTAGGAATCACTATCAGGCGCTCACAGTCAGGGTATATACAACACGTTCTAGCAGAAAGTGCCATAGGAAGCAATAAGTCATGGTCATAAACAAACTATTGCTCTGTAAAACTCTGCAAGAACTGATTAACCATTTACCGAACCCTTTTCAACTGTTTCAAATGGGACCTTTTTAACAGAAAACACACCCAAAGCAGCTCCCATCAGCTCTCATTTCCCATAGCAGCCTGGCACACACAGGTGTCGTATGGGGGATTTATTGCTAAACGGGGCCCAGGGGAGGTTTGCTCACCATTTTGTCTGTGTATTTAGATGACGTGGGAAAAGAGGTATCTGCTATTGCTGCAGCCAAGGAGGGGGAGCGAGGGAGAGCCAAGGTTATCGCATGAGCTGCCACAAATTAACTACAAAGCCAACAAGGCTTAACGCAAAGGGGAAATCACTGGGGGATGGATGCAGAGGGTGCGGTGACATTGCCAAGGACTGTCTGCAGTCCATGCTGTGCAGAGAGGGGCACCGACATCCCTGGACGCAGCCAGAGTGCCTCCTGTGGAGTGATGCAGGATCCTGCTCTTCCTGAGAGCTGGAAAAAAATCAAAGCTTGTTTGCATCCCAAAGCAGGGAGGATATTAGCCATGGTGCTGCGTGCACCCCTCGCCCCAGCTCTGGGCTTTGAGCAATTCCTGATAGCTCCAGTGAGGGCAACGGTGATGGCTGGCCTCGCCGCCTCGACCCTTGGCCCTAGGGGATCTTGCTACAGCGGGTCCTTGGCTGAAACAGCAGTTTGGTTCATATTAACCACATATCGGCAGCAGAGTCCAACCTGCCAGGAAGCTTGTGGCTGTATCCTGCAGGGATGCACCAGCAGCACTGAGAGACCCACACCAGCTCATGCCCACTGGACTGCTCTGAGCAGGCTTATTTCTGGTAACCATGCTGATTTGGGGGTCTCTGTACTGCTTCCCCCCCAGCTCCTGATGCCCGGAGGGTTTTTAGCTCATCTCAGCATGAAGGTGGCTGCACCAACTCTGCTGGCTTGTGCCTGTACAAAGTGCTGCTGCAAAGCTGGTAACCCCGCGCAAGCTTGACCGTGCTATAAGCCCCCCTGAGCCATGCAAGTTCAGCTCAGGTCTGGAGCAGAAATATTATCTGGGGTTTTTCCTTATCTAGAGGATCCCAGCCCCTCACTACTGGGAATAAAGCAGAGTTTACTGCACAGGTCTTTTAGTCCTAATTGCTGTAGGAGCTGGGAGTGGAAAGTCCCGCTCCCATCCTCTTAAATGAACAAACTCCTCCTTCCCAAGCCAGAAGGAAAAAAACTATAAAATCGACTATTTCCCCATTTCAGGGCGCTCTCTGACTCCTGAGCCTGCACACAACATCCATGTGCTGCTCCAAGCTGCAAGTAGCGGCTGCATCAGCGATTCGGCACAGCATCCCACTGCATGCCAAGAGCTGCTCTGCCTGCATCCTTGGGAAGGAGCTCCATCTGCCGAGCCAGTGGCCCAGCCTGAAACCCGGGGAGTGCTGCCAGGCTGGTCCCAGGGCTGCGGGATGACCAGTCATTGGATGTCCCCTGGGCAGCACCGAGCCCATCAGACCCTGTCGGGTCACGATCAGTGCTTGTGAGGAGCTCCAGGGAGCTTTGGAGGTGCCTTTCCCTGATGAAGAAGCAAACCAGAGAGCAATAAGCAAAGCGTAGACAACAGAGAAAAAGGTCATCGTGTGCTGCAGCTGCAATCGTGCCGGGCAGGCTAGGGGACAGTGGAAATACAGGAAAAGGGGGAGGAAAAAAGGTGCTCTTATCTCAGGCTGCTCTGAATGAAGTCTGTGAGCTGGGCTCGTGCCAGGTGAAGGATTAAGCCAGAGAGGGACCTGGGTCTGAGCTGGGCTTTGCCCCACTTACACCCAGGCTCAGTCGGAGGCTCTGCTTGGAGAGGGAGCCTTTGGGAGCTGCCTGCAACAGCAGTGAGATAAAGAGGTTCAATAGCTTGAAGACCTTCACCTAGGAGGGGAAATCACTCTCGGTTGCTATTTGCTTGTGAGAATAAGCCAGAGGCCTACTGTGAGCATCCAACACTGCAGGTAGGTCCTTGAGGGATGCTTCAGGCTCCGCATGGGTTAAGCCAACTGCCCTGCCAGGGCAAGGGGTCCTGGGCAGGTTATCTCATACCTGTCCCCATGGGACTTCTTGCGGCATCGATGTACCCACAGTGGGAGATGAGCCTCTCAGGCAGGCTGAGGGCATCTGCTCTGGGCTCTCCACAGTCTCAACCTGCTGCTCACATGGGAGCAGGGCTGTGAGGACCACATATAACCCAGGCATCTCTGGAGATGCTGCTTTATCCCAAATTGGCTCCACTTCCCGGCCACAGGAGAGTTTTGGTATGTAAAAATCCCCTCTGCCTTCTCCATCCCTTCTTGAAGATACAGGATCTTTGCTGTGGTTATTTTCCTATACATTTGATGCCAAGGGCTTCTCTGCAATCAAAGGTTTCACTGCAGAAACAACCCCACGATGGCCAGACCCCTCACCTTGCCTTAGCATTTATCCACCTTCAACCAGGGCAATGAAAGCCCATCTTCAAAGAGGATGTGGATGGAGGAATGAATTGTGATTAGTGCCAGCCAGCAGACAGAGGGATGTGCTAGGGGTCTGTGCTGGTTTTGGCTGGGATAGAGTTAATTTTCTTCACAGTAGCTAGTATGGGGCTATGTTTTGGATTTGTGCTGAAAACAGTGTTGATAATACAGGGATGTTTTCATTATTGCTGAGCACTAGTCAAGGACTTTTTAGCTTCCCATGCTCTGCCAGGTGCACAAGAAGGTGGGAGGGAGCACAGCCAGGACAGCTGACCCAGACTGGCCAAAGGGCTATTCCATACCATATGACATCATGCTCAGTATATAAACTGGGGGGAGTTGGCTGGGGGGCAGTGATCGCTGCTCGGGGACGGGATGGGCATCGGTCAGCAGATGGTGAGCAATTGCATTGTGCATCACTTGTTTTGTATATTCTTTTATCATTATTATTATTTTCCCTTCCTTCTCTGTCCTATTAAATTGTCTTTATCTTAACTCTGGCATCCTCCCAGAACATGATGCGCTCCACCGCCAGGCCGGCTGCCAGCTCCTCCCAGCGCACGCGGTAGCACATCACCGTGTCTTTGGGCTTCACCGTCTGGATGAAGAAGTTCAGTGGCCCCCGCTGCGGCTCAAAATCTCACCCTCCTTGGAGCACGACTCCAGGTCGAGGTTGCCTGAGTGGAAGGCCAGCCAGAAGACCACTTCCTCATGCTGGTTCCTGACGATGAAGCCATCTGCCCAGAGGTCCATCAGCTCCATCTTGAGCTACTCCATCTTCTGCAGGGACACCGTGTAGTAGCACCAGGCCACCACCGTGGCAATGAACTGGATGAGGTCCAGCATGATGGCCTTGAGCATGGGCCTCAGCTCCTTGGAGGGCTTTTGCTTCACTGGCGTGAAGTTCTTGGGCAGGAAGGCGTACATGACACTCTCTTTTCTCTAGTGGTTTTTGCAGAGGAGTGGAAAGGAAGATGTCTTTGCAGCAAGCCTGGGGCTCTCAGGAGAAGAAAATGGACTGTTAGGAGTGTTCCCACCTCCACCACCGAGTCCCGGAGCACCCGTCTCTGAAAAAGAAGAGGATATAAATAGTCTCAGAAGAACCTCTGAATCAGGAGACTGCTTGTCATCCCTTTGCTGTCTCAATTGCAGCAGCTCCCCCTGGCCCAACGCCACCGGGCTGCGACGTGCCAGGTGCTGTAGGTCTGGAGTACCAGACACCATCTCCAATTACCCTGGGCAGACAACACGTGTGGAGAACAGCCTGAGCCCCACGTGTAGAACAACCCCAGGGCAATAAGCGCCAAATCATTGCCATAATTATTATTGGGGGGGGAGGAAGAGGTTCAGTGAGGTAGGAGCGGAGACTGGGAGGGGGCAGGAGGAGGCTGAGTGGGAGCTGGATCAGCCCACCGACAGCATCTTTAATGGACAGGGCTAATTAAGAGCCATAAAAGACACCACATAATGAATTTCCAGGCAGCCATTCCTAATTTTAATCAAACTGCCTCCCTGGCAGACTTAATTCGGCTCATCCGCAGCGCTGTTCCTTCCCCGTCCCCTGCGTGCCCTGGCTGCTCCAGCCCGGGGATGCTTCACAGCGAAGGTGGGTAAATCCCAGTTTCTCCACAGCCCCTGGATAGCCAATCAGGGCCAGGGTACCAGCGGCTTGTGGCCAGTTTTGGGGGGCACGTAGTGGGTGTGCTGTGCAGCAAAGCACAGCTGCAGGAGGTACTGCGCCAGCAGCCCTGGGCAGGCGGAGAGCAGCTTGCTCTCGCCACGCACACAGAGCCCTGCGACAGCTCTGGGCAGGAGAAAGGCTAATTTTGTTGGGAGTGAGCGGTGCAGGACCTCTGTCCGGCATGGCCCTGGGCTGCATTTCGGCTCCAGCCTGCTCCCCCTTGCATGGCCTCAGGAAAGCGGTCGGCACCAAGAGCCTAATGGCTTTTCCTTGGCCGCGAGCTGGCTGGGCTCAGCCAAGCACAGCGCCAGGGATCCAGAGGGGAAAAGTAAAGTAAGGACACGGGAGAGCGAGAAACAAACCCGGCCATGGGAGGAAGAGGAGCTGCGGATCTGCATATCAGCTGGCTGGTACCTGCCTAGCATCAGCAACCGTGGGCATGCTGCCTCCTCCCCAAGCCCTGGGGCTGCAAGCCTGCCGGATCTGGGCAAACCGGAGGAAAAAAACCTTCTTTTTGGGCACGAACAAAGCCGGTTGCAGCGATTCCCTCTAAAGGGGTTGGTTTGTTTTTAATAAAAAAGGAAGAAAAAGATCCAAAATGAAATACCGAACTTTCTCCCTGATGCAGGCGTGACAAGCCAGAGCACATTTTCCTCTGCACCTTGAACAGATCTTACTCCCCAAAAAAGGACAGGCAAAGCAGAAGGGGGTCCTGAGTATCACCTAAACCCTGCTGCTCCACTATGGGGATGCCCAGAACAACACCTGGGCACGGGCTCAATAAAACATACAGCATTTTATATTCGTCTTGAAGCACATATTGGGCCAGACGCTGCAGCTGGGGGGACCTTTTCATTGCTGGCCAGGTCATTTTAACCTTCCCCTGGGAGCCAATAACTTTCTAGGCTTCCAGTTGCTTTAAATGGGATTACGGCAGCATTAGGAAGCAATTAGCCTGAACAGGCAATAGATTTAGCTAAATGACTTGTCCCATGGCCAAGTCCCATGGAGCCCTCACTTGCCAGCAGGGACTTCCAGCACGGGATGGGGGTGGTTCCGACCACCCCAGCTGTGTCACCCAGGGCCAGATCCTTCCCCCAGGAGGGGAACAGGCCCCTCACCCACCAGCATGTGTGATGCAAGGCCAGCTGAGCCCAGCAAAAATTGGGCACTAAAGGCAGGGAGAAGACGGTGGTGGGAAGATGCTGTGTTTGGGTTAAACCTTCATCCCCTCTATTAATCCCCCTTGGCTTTAGAGTGAACTAGAAGCAGCACAGGATTGTACCAGGGACGGGGCGGGGGAAGGTTTGCAGAAGGGTCCTGGCCAAAACCAAGAGCGATGCTGCAAGTGGCAGGATGCTTCTGGAAATACAGACTGGTATGCTGAGCCCAAAGGAGCTCCCTCCCTCTCCGCACTGAGAATTTTTGGAATGCCAGCAAGAGAGATGCAAATACCTACCACTACTAGAGACAAATACCTACCACTACTTGTGTCTCATGCATGTCTTATCTTGGGACTGGGAAGCTCAGGGAAGGAGAAAAGAAAATACAGCTGCCCACTGAGCAGGGCTCGCAAATTATTTGGGAAAAGAATTTTTTTAAGTTTTCATGTTTTCTGAAAAAAGCTCTCATCTAGAGTTTTAAGCCCAAGAAATGGCTGATCCTGCTGCGGCGGGGTCAGCCACCTCCTCACCTCCATGTGAAATTGAGAGCGACACAGCAGCTCCCAGGGCTTCAGGGAGGTTCTGGATTTTCATCTCCCTTTCAGTAGGCCAGTTTATTATTGAACTACTTCGAAACCGCTCTATTTTTAGGCTGTTTCTTTCTTCCCCCCCCCCCCATGGGCTGGAGTTCATGACATACACGAAGGAGCCATCACTGCCGCTGACAGTAGCGCAGTAGTGAAGTAATGTGTTTTTTAAGACAGGTTTTGCAGCCTTTTGTGGCCCTCAGACACCGATCTGCCTCAGAGGGATGTGCAAGCCGGGTGTCCAAGCTGGCAGATTTAATCCAGTTCTGGTTGCTCTGGCCGAGCCAGGATCAAACCCCTGTCATTGCCCTGGGCTGACGGACATCACCCGCTCGGGTACCGCTCCAACAAAGATGCCGAGAAGGGCATTTGCAAGCATTGCACAGTGCAGCAATGGGCCAGGGGGACTCCGAAAACAGGATCACACTCTGTACCTGTCTGGCTCCTCTCTTTTTTTGCCTCTTTAACAAAATTTACTGTTCTCCAGCTAGTGGTTTGGCTCCGTCCCAAATGAGAGGTAAGTCTCCCAAGCTCCCCAGAGACAACGCCTGCCACCTTGCAGCCCGCAGAGGTGCCTGCTCATGCAAAGTCTGTTTTGACTTTTTTTTGGAATGCAAACTTGTTATTTTGCTCCAAGATGACATTGTGGTGACCTTTAACTCCTCTTAAAACCAAAAGAAAATGGGAAGGGAGGGCATCAAAGCCAAACTGTGGCGCTTCCCAGCTGACCCAAAACAAAGCTTTTTCTTCCCGTTCTGTGGAAGCAGCCAGTTGTCTTGCCTCGACTCGAGATGAAAGCAAAACATCTGAGCAGGACACACTTTACAGAGTAAAAATAAAAATCCATTTTTTGACTGCTTCTATTTTTATCAACACTGCCGCTAACCACGGGCCGCGAGACCCACAGCACCACTAACCCCAGCGACTTCCCAATTAGGGCATTCGTTTAAAGAGGGTCAATAACATTTAACTGGTCCCTATCGCCCCGGAGGGGTCAGGTCTGAACGGCGCTGGGGGCCAAGCTCACGCTGGGGATGCGCACCCATTTCCTACGCCAGGATGCCGGGGAAACCCTCCCCTCCTGTACAAGCTGCTGCCGTCTCCTCCCCAAACATCTTGGCAGGAGTCGAGTTAAGGAAACACCGCAGATTTTACCGTGAGGTATTTCCAACCCCATAAAAGAGCAGGCAATTAGGATGGCAAATTAAGGGGGAAATTATTTCTCTGCAAAACAGCTGCGGGGGGGGGGAAAGCTTCCGCGTGCACGGTCCTGGCATCGCTCCACAACCCCCCGCGGGGGACCAGCCCTGCGAAAGAGACTTTGCAAACTGGAGATGGGGTTTAATTTCCCTTGGAGAGGTCTGCAGCAGCACTGGAGTCCTTTGGAGGGCTTTTTGGAGTCATAAAGGGTGAAATAACCGGTCCAGCCGCTTGGCGCTGATGGGAGCGGGTGGGACAGGCAGGGGCACCCAGCGGCAGCGCCGGCATGGGGTGCGCGGCTGCTCCCCGCACTCCCCGGCCTCCCCCGCAGATCAGAGGCACCGATTCCTCCCCCAGCCCTGCAGAGCCACCCGCAAGGATCCCCCCGAATACCGCGCCGGATCACCCCGGGGCCCTGGGTTTATCCTCGCGGCGCACAAGCCACCCCCGGGCGAATGTGGGCGGCACAGACCCCTGGCCCCCGAGCCAAGGCAGCGGCTCTGCCTTAACAGGACAGGGACAGCCGGGGGGATCCGGCGCCTCCTTCTCGGGGGACACCCACCTGAGCCGTCCCCCCTGAGGTCGCAGCAGCGACAGACAATCTGCCCAGCCCGAGGGGCTCAGGGACGGGATGCGGGGGGTGGGGGGGTTGGGGGGTGGGGTGGTCCTGCAAAGCGACAGCCGCCCGCCGTTGGGGATGCCGCCTACGTGGCAAGACACGGGAGCAAATTCCCTGTAGCGTCTGGCTGTCGGATATGGGCAGCCCCGGCCGGGAGTCAGCTCATCCCGCCGGGGGCACGGTGCCGGTACTTACCCGTCCATCGCTTCCCGGGAATCCCCGCCTGTCGCCCGGCTCCGCCGCAGATGGATTTTTAAGCACATAAACAATAAGCGCTGCTATGTCTCCACATCCCCGGCAGCTTCGTCCTCTCCATCGCGCGGGGGTGTTTCGGGACTACGAGCTGGCTGCGCCCCAAGCAGCATGTGTCCGCGGGCAGGAGGAGGGGACCCAGCGCGTCACCGGCGTGTTTTTTCAGGCACCGTGACGTAAGCGTGTGCAGCCAACCCTCCGGCCGGGGCGTGCCGAGGTAGCGGGGCCCGGCCAAGAGGCAGCTGCCGCAGGCATCGCAGCGTCGCAAAGGTCACGAGCTTCGCCAAGCCTCGGCTCCCGGAGTCGCGGGATTGGGGCTCGCGTTTTGCCTCCCTGCCAGGGGGAGCAGGAAGGGCCGGCGAAGGCTCGTCCCCACCTGCATTTGCAGCCTCTCCAGAATCAGAAAGCAAAATAAAAACCAACCCAGGATTTTTTTTTCCTCCCCAAGTCTTGTGATTTTAAGCAGAGTCATGATTTAGCAGAGTAACAAGGCTGCCTTGAGCAGAGCAGACAGGATATTTGAAGCTGCAGCATTAGCTTTGCCCAGCCTTAAATACTTTCACCTATATTGTAGGAATTGGCACTTTACAGCCCAGTTATGTCCCTTAAAGCTGCCAGTATCAAGTGATGCTCCAAACCCATTTAGACACCTCATACAGTGTCTTGCCATAAATACAAAAAAAGCTGCAGGGAGTCAATTCTGACAGCAGATGACAATATTTAACACACCTGACAATTCCCCCTTTACAACATCATCATTCTTTGTTCTTCACCCTGTGCTAATTAACAAGATGAAGTTTTAATAAGCTGGGTTTTCACTTTAACCCTGCACACCGCTTGCGGTGCTGCCAGCTCATGACTAAACCATGACCAAGGGTTCTTGCTTTCCCCTGCACGGAGGCACATCACGGCACCTGAGTTTGTCCGAGTCGCAATGATTTGCAGAGACTTTAAAAAAATGAGCCCTCCTGGTCCACCTATATTAAAGTGCATTGGACACGAGGGAGAGAAAGCTCTGGTGCTCTCCCTCAGAGGACATCTCTGTATCCACTTCAGCGATGTCTTACAGCCCCTGGGGGAGCAGGAGGCAGCCTGGCCCTAAAGCTGTGGTCCATGGGGTAACCCAGGGCCCAGCAGCCAGCTCCTTGGCACCTTCATGGACAGCGGCTCTCGGAGAGGCATCCTCTAAAACCACCCAGCTCATGCCCAACCACGGCAAAAGGAAAGCAACAAATACAAGCGGTTCCATGTGCCAGCATGCTGGGACAATATAAATGTCTGACAAAAAAAAAAGACGAGAGCGATAACTACAAATTCATCACTCCCATTGAAGGAGCCAGCATCAGGCAGGGATGTGGCCCAGTACAGCTGGTCCAGCAGGCGGAGTACGAAACCCCAGCACGACGCATCAGTCCATGAACAGCTTATTTCGCTTGCCACATGTGATGTATAAGATACACAGTTAGCCATTAAAGATTTTGGCATATTTGTCTTTTGGTCCCACAGCCCAGTTCCTGCTGGTACAAGATGTGCTTCATCTACCACCCTATCACTCCAACAGCCTCTCTCCCCAACGCTCCCGCGGGTGTTAATCTCACTCCTGCTCATCTCCATCCTCCAAGACAAACCTCCCGACAGCAGGACCTAGCGCCTCATTTTGCCCCCCAGATCCTCTCTTAAAAGAGCTCAGCATGGGAGTGCTCAGCATTTCGGATGCTGAGGCAGGCTGAAACCTGAGCCCACCCCAACACCCAAGTGCTACCAGACATTGAGTCAACACCAACTCCAGGTACTGGCAGCTCCAGAGAGCAGCAGATGGCTCACGGAGAGTGGCTTGGCAAGCTCCTCTGCCAGCTCCCTCAGTATCCTCGGGTGGATCCCGTCTGGCCCCATGGACTTGTGAGCATTCAGGTGGAGGAGCAGGTCGGTGACTGCCACCTCTTTGACAACCGGGGCTTCATTCTGCATCCTATCTCTATCACCCAGCTCAGGGGCCTGAAAACCCTGAGGATGACCAGTCTGACTATTAAAGACTGAGGCAAAGAAGGCATTAAGTACCTCTGCCTTCGCCTCATCCTTCGTGGCAAAGTTACCTTCCGCATCCAACAAAGGAGGGACACCCTTGGGAGGGTGTGAGGGACAACAAAGGAACTGACACCCTTGGGCCAAATGCAATCATCAGTCCCTTAAAATGCTTGCTGGCAGCTCTTCCACATGCAGATCCGGCCATGCAGACACAACCCCCACCCTCATCCCCTGCTGGGCTGTGGGTGCCTACTGTGCTGGGTACTTGTCCTTTGGGGATCACGAGTATCCCAAGAGGGAAAGGGAAAGGAAAAAGAAGGATTTGTGCCTTCTCAAACAGCTCTGGCCACTCGCTGCTGGAGGGGCTGTCCCAGAAACCACTCCAAACCCAACCCGGCACATTGCACAACATGCTGCATAAACCCATCTGCTGAAGTTTTCACTGCCAGACATCTGTCTAGTGGTAAAAGTTGAAGCTGCACCTTGCAAGCAGAGACAGGGATGCGTCTCCAGGCTCCATTAATCTCCGGGCAGCAAGACCCCTACCCATCACTTTGGATCGTTTAGGAGTCTGGTTAACAGAGTCCCTTGGGAGGCAGTCCTGAAGGGCAAAGGAGTCCAGGAAGGCTGGACGTTATTCAAGAAGGAAGTCTCAAAGGCGCAGGAGCAGGCCGTCCCCATGTGCCGTAAGACGAGCAGGCGGGGGAGAAGACCGGCCTGGCTGAACAGAGAGCTTTGGCTGGAACTCAAGAAAAAAAGGAGAGCCTACCACCTTTGGAAGAAGGGGCAGGCGACTCAGGAGGACTACAAGGATGTTGTGAGGTTATGCAGGGAGAAGATTAGAAAGGCGAAGGCCCAGCTAGAACTTAAACTGGCCACCGCCGTTAAAGATAACAAAAAATGTTTTTATAAATATATCGGCGACAAAAGGAGGGCCAGGGAGAATCTCCCTCCTTTGTTGGATGCGGAAGGTAACTTTGCCACGAAGGATGAGGAGAAGGCAGAGGTACTTAATGCCTTCTTTGCCTCAGTCTTTAATAGTCAAACTGGTCATCCTCAGGGTTTTCAGGCCCCTGAGCTGGGTGATAGAGAGAGGATGCAGAATGAAGCCCCGGTTGTCAAAGAGGTGGCAGTCACCGACCTGCTCCTCCACCTGAATGCTCACAAGTCCATGGGGCCAGACGGGATCCACCCGAGGATACTGAGGGAGCTGGCAGAGGAGCTTGCCAAGCCACTCTCCATCATTTATCAGCAGTCCTGGTCAACCGGGGAGGTCCCAGCCGACTGGAAGCTAGCAAATGTGATGCCCCTCTACAAGAAGGGTCGGAAGGAGGATCCAGGGAACTACAGGCCTATCAGCCTGACCTCGGTGCCGGGGAAGGTCATGGAGCAGATCATCTTGAGTGCCATTACGCGGCACGTGCGGGACAACCGGGGGATCAAGCTCAGCCAGCATGGGTTTATGAAAGGGAGGTCCTGCTTCACTAACCTGGTCTCCTTCTATGACAAGGTGACCCACTTAGTGGATGAGGGGAAGGCTGTGGCTGTTGTCTACCTGGACTTTAGTAAGGCCTTTGACACTGTCTCCCACAGCATTCTCCTGGAGAAGCTGGCCGCTCACGGCTTGGATAAGTGCACTCTGCTCTGGGTTAAAAACTGGCTGGACGGCCGAGCCCAGAGAGTGGTGGTTAACGGAGTCAAATCCAGTTGGCGGCCGGTCACGAGTGGTGTTCCCCAGGGCCCAGTACTGGGGCCGGTCCTGTTTAATATCTTCATTGATGATCTGGATGAGGGGATCGAGTGCACCCTCAGGAAGTTTGCAGATGACACCAAGCTGGGTGGAAGTGTCGATCTGCTGGAGGGTAGGAAGGCCCTACAGAGGGACCTGGACAGGCTGGATCGTTGGGCCGGGGCCAACTGTATGAGGTCCAACAAGGCTAAGTGCCGAGTCCTGCACTTCGGTCACAACAACCCCATGCAACGCTACAGGCTTGGGGAGGAGTGGCTGGAGAGCTGCCTGGCGGAAAAGGACCTGGGGGTGTTGGTTGACAGCTGCCTGAAAATGAGCCAGCAGTGTGCTCAGGTGGCCAAGAGGGCCAATGGCATCCTGGCCTGTATCAGGAATAGTGTGGCCAGCAGGACGAGGGAAGTGATTGTCCCCTTGTACTTGGCACTGGTGCGGCCGCACCTCGAGTACTGTGTTCAGTTTTGGGCCCCTCACTACAAGAAGGACATCGAGGTGCTGGAGCGTGTCCAAAGAAGGGCAACAAAGTCGGTGAAGGGTCTAGAGCACAAGTCTTATGAGGAGTGGCTGAGGGAGCTGGGGTTGTTTAGTCTGGAGAAAAAGAGACTGAGGGGAGACCTTATTGCTCTCTACAACTACCTGAAAGGAGGTTGTAGTGAGGTGGGGGTCGGTCTCTTCTCCCTACTAACAAGCGATGGGACGAGAGGAAACGGCCTCAAGCTGCGCCAGGGGAAGTTTAGGTTGGATATTAGGAAAAACATCTTCACTGAAAGGGTAGTCAGGCATTGGAACAGGCTGCCCAGGGAAGTGGTTGAGTCTCCATCCCTGGAGGTATTTAAAAGATGGGTAGATGTGGTGCTTGAGGACATGGTTTAGTGGTGGACTTGGCAGTGATAGGTTAACAGTTGGACTCAATGATCTTATGGGTCTTTTCTAACCTTAATGATTCTATGATCACAAGAAAAACTTGCGTGGCCCCTACACCACTGAACGTGAAAGGCTTGCAGTTCAAAGGTCGGGGTGCAGGTTTGCACTGACATCCCCCTCCCCGCAGGCCTTTGTGAGCAGGCAGGCACCTGCCTGCCCCCGCTGCCGACTGCAGCCTGGGGTCTGAGGGCCGGGGCACCCCCCCGCCTGCCTCCAGCCCCCACACCACTCCGGGAGCCCAGTCATCCCCCCCATGCCGGGGGATGCACACTCCACACCTGCCTCGGAGGCTGCAGCATCCTTCCCCGGGGGGGCAGCCCCGGGAGCCGGCAAACTTACCGGCGACGCTGGGCCGTGGCTGTGCTCTGCGCGGCACCGGGGACGGGGCGGCGGGGCACCGGGGCTGAGCGCACTCGGCGGCCCGCAGCGGTTCCGGGGTTGGGCGCATCCCACCGCCCCGGCCTGGCCCCCCCGGCCCGCCCTGGCGCGGCGCTCCCCGCTGGGAGATGTAGTTTGGCCCCCGCCTGCCCCCGCCGCTTCCCCGGCAGCGGCAGCACCAGCCCAGGCTGGTGGCTGCAGGGCCACTCCGGGGGTTGGAACCGATGAGGCTCCCCGGGGGTTGGTATCCCTGGGGCTGTGCTGGGGACACTTGGGGTTTGGCGGTGGCGGGCCTGCACTGGGATGCCCTGGGTCATCCAGCTGCCAGGGGATGGGGTTTTCATGGGGCTTTCCCTGCCCCAAGTGGGGTTCAGGTGCTGCTTGGGGTGGGCACAGCTTGGCAGCAGTGCTGCCCCATGGGGATGTGGAGACCCAGATGGCTCCATGCTGAAGCATCCCTCCTATGAGGACTGCAGCCCTGTGGGTTTATGATCCAAAGCATGTGTGGGAGGCCCTGGGTGGTGTTCCCTGCTGACACTGGGCTCCCAGATCTTCATCTGAGAAGGGCATTTCATGCCTTCATTAATTATGTGCTGCTTTCAAATCCCCCTCCTTATTTAGCCTGTGTCAGTGCTTGGCCTCCCAGATGCAGCTCTTCCTGGAGAACTTGGCAAAAGCAAGTACACCCTAGCAGCCCAGAGTGAAGCTGACATATCAACAACTGCTTTTATTTCTGGCTCTGTTACTATGCTCTGAAAGCTTTTTCTTGTGTGCTTTCTGTGCTTTCTTGGTCTCCAGTTTGTGGGTGGTGGCAGGACACCAGCCCCTGAGGGTTGTTAAAGTGCACACCAAGGCAGCAGTTGCTAAAGTTTATCCCCCTTCCCTGGGGACTTCCCCAGCCTGTAGAAAAGGGTCTGAGGGGAACAGTTGTTCAAGCCAGTTTTAATGAAAGCCCATCTTTTCTCTTCACCAGCGCCATGGGGCAAAGTAAGCCTCTGAGGCAAACTCAGGGTGGATGGTGTAGCTGCCTCTCTGGACTCCTCCTGTCTTCTTGAAGTGGCTTGTGTCCCACATAAGAGAGGAGATAAAGTTGTCAAGCCATGGGAGGACGAAACTCCGGTGAGGAAGAGCAGAAAACCTGCTTCTGGCTGCCAGCACGGCTTAGGGGCAAGCAGCAGACACACAGCTGCCCCCATCCACTTTGGGGTGTGTCTTTGGGTGCTGAGACCAAAGCAAAGCCCGGGCAGAAGAGCTGAAGTTCCCTGGCATTGCTATGTCAGTGAGCTGCTTCCAGCGGGTCTCCTACCCTGCAAACACCCACTCACCCTTGCACTGTCATTTTCCTAAAACCTTCACCCGCAGAGCCATGCAAGTCCAAGTAAATCTGCCTGTTTCTCAGTGGAGAAGACCTTGAGAAGCATCTCACTGAGGCTCGGGCATAGGGACATCTATGGGGACCCCAGCACTCCCTGTTTGTTCTTGTTGTTTGGTTTTAGTTTCTGGGCTCAGGAATTTAAAGCCAATTGCATATTTTCTGCAAGCCTGAAGCCTAATTTTGGACTGTGTGGGTTGATGCAGTAGCAGAGTGATGACTAAGCTGGTTGAACAACCTCCCCTCTCCCCTTGCTGCTTCCCCAGGGCTGTTCCAGGAAAAGAGCTGCCTTAGCAATGGAGACATATTAAAGGTAAACACGTGGGGATTAAAAGGTGCTGCTGGACCTGCAGCGGGTGAAGGACAGGATTGATTACTGTGGGAAGAACAGCGTGACCAGGGAACAGGTTTTTGGATAAGAAGAGCAAGCGATGACGACAGAAAAATACAAGAGCAGCACAGGAAACACTGATGTGGCCCCAAAATCTGAGAGATGCTAAGCTACATGCAGTCAGGCTTAGGGGTGCCAGCAAGATTTCAGGTGCCATACAGTCCCAAGGACTGCAGGATAAGACCAAGCATAGAAACACCTGCCCTGGGAGTAAATTTGGTAACTGCTTCTCTGCGGGTGGCAACAGCATGCGCCAGAGCCCAGCATCATAATAGCATCCTGCCCTCCCCAGTCATGTCCACTTACCTTGCAAGATGGAGGTGCAGTGGCTGCATTGCTGCCTGTGTGGGCACTGTGATGGGACCTATTACCCCTTAGGGTCTGCAGTCCATACCATCGTCCCCAGAATAACCCTCTGATTTTGTGTGAAAACCTAATGAAAAGAGACCTAGTGTCTGGCTGGTGTTAGGAAAAAATAATAGGCTTTTCCCCCCAAGGGCACCCTGCCTGGAGCACTCCCCCCACTGAAACTGTCTGCACCTAGGTCTTGTGTACAGGGAGGATGGCTTGGGGTGATGTGTAGATGCACAGATCATTGCTCTGGGGCTGTAACTGCAGTATAGGATACTCCTGCAAGAGATAGCGGAGGCAGGGTGAGCAGTGACCCTGAGGACGAGGGGGGATCATGTCCATCCCAACCCAACCCATCCCATCCCGTGGCAAGCCACCAAGGGAGTGAGCTCTGGGGACCTGCAGACATCCCTGGGACCGGGACAGTCTCAGTGTGGGGATGGGCAGCTGCGGCAAAGCCACGAGCGCAGATGCTGAGGGAGGGTCCCTTCACCACTGTGGGGGGAACACAGGATGCAAAAGGGGGGATGAACAGAGCCGCTCCCACTACCCTCAGCCCCCCATCCCCATGGCCCATGGAGACGTGCCCTGTGTGATGCTGGGGGGGGACAGTTGGGACCTCAGTGGTACCTTCGGACCTGGCCAGCCAGTGGGGTCGATGGCATTCCTGTAGTACTCTTGCATCGCCACCTTAATCAGCTGCTTGGGCTGACCTTGGCTCGCCAGATTTTGCACCAGGGTCATAGTTAATCCCTAGAGACAGCAGCGAGTGGGGAGAGATGCCCAGGCCATGTGGTGGTGCCTGCCTTTGCGGGTGTTGGGGCACACGGTGAAGCTGATTACTGGGCAGGGTCTGATGCTGGAGACCCATCACAAGCGCTAAGCCCCCCTTCTCTGCAGTGGGTGGTCATGAGGGTTGTAGCAGCACCATGATTTCCCTCCCACCAAAGCTTCCCACTCGGCCAAAACTGGGGAACGGAGGATGGCCAGGCATCACCAGTTCCTTTCCCCCTGCACCCAGGGTGTCCATAGGCATCCAGGCGCTTTGCAGAGTGGGAGATGGGGTGGGTGCACCGGGGCCGCCAGGTATGGAGCCAGCAGAGGTTGGGAAGGGAGTTACAGGACAAAGCGAGTCTCCTACAGCTGACAAAGCCCAAGAGGGCTGGGGTCTTGCAGGGCAAACAGGTGCCCTGGTTGCATGAGCCATTTCTGTCCCTGCACAGAGGTGACATCCCTCTCCATGCTCTCTGCTGGCTCTTTCATTATAATGCACAGGCTAACGAGGCTGCAAGACATGAGCCATTTTGCAGTGTGCTTTGCATCAGAGCCTGCATGCTTGTTAGCCCATGTGGGGAGAGCTGCACATCCACAGCATACATGTGATGTCCCATGGACACACTGCCCTAAGCAAGGCCACGGCTCAGGGATTCCTCCAGGACCAGGGCTGGGAGAGGTGTTGCAGTGCTCAGATCTTCTCCCGGCCCCCGCAGGGTCCCCCTGGCATGGAAGGCCCCCCAGTCAGAGCTGAGCCAAGCCTGCGAGCTGTGTGTTGGAGTAGCTCTCAGAGCCACCCAATCTGCTCCCCCATCACCATCTTGTCATGCATCAGCCCTGGGCTGAGCCCTGCCACTGATTAAGTTTCCCCTTCCTCAGCAAGATCCTGCCCCCTGCGCATTCTGAAACCTACTGATGGACAGGGCTGACACGTGAGAGCTTGTACCGGTGACCACCTGCCCCATGAGCCTGAAGCCACCGCAGGGTGCAGCTCCAGGGGACACGAAGCCAGTGATCACAGGCTGTGGGGTGTCAAATGCTTTTCTAACCAGGGAGCATGACCCCTCCTTCCCTCCCCCCGTTACAGCCATACAGCAAGGCACCCCATGAGTCCCTGTGCCACCTGGCTGGCACCGAGTATCCGCAACCGGGTTGGGGTAGAAATCCTGAGGTTTCCTCCTCCCGTGGCATTTACACGCACTTGTTTTCTTTCCAGAGCTGCAGTGGAGCCTGCTCTTGGATGGTCTTTTTGATGGAGTGTGGCAGGCAGTAGGAGTAGCGTAAGTGCTGACAGGGGCCTTATGTTTTGGGGCAAAGAGGAACATGATGCAGCAGCCCACTGGGATGGGAGCGCTCGGAGTCCTGAGGAGTCCTGGGGTGACCCACTGGATCAGCAGCACTGCATGGGGCTGGGGGCTCCTAGCCCACTCAGGAAAGGGAACGGGGCCCTGGTGCCACTGCTCTGCCAGCCCAGAGCGGTGCTTATGCCATTGGTGATGCCACAGTGTGAGAGCAGAGGGATTTGGTGGCTGTTAGCCTTGTGGCTGTACTCCCAAGAATAGCAGGTCCTGGACTAGGGCACAAGAACTGCTGCCTGCATGACTCCATGAGCACAGCTGCACCCTCCTGGCTTTGTCCTGGCTCTGGGCTTCCTCCCCTCCTGCAGGCAATTAGCTTAACAATGGTAGGAAACAGTTTCAGCTGGTCCTAGTCAAGATAATTTTATTTTGGGAGGTGCAGGACCAGCAACTGTTGCTTTTCTAGCCCTTCTCTCCCATATTTCCTTGGAAATCTTGCAGCAACCCAGCTGTGCGCACACAGCACAGCACTGTACCTGTACAGCCAGTGCCCAGGGCACAGCACCAGGCACTGCTGGCCCAGCCTGCTGGGGTAGCCAGGGGAATTACTGCCTGCTCTGTCTGCCCTTTTTAATTAAAAAGCTGGATTTGGGTGGCCCTGTTAGGCTTGTTTGCTCTCCTGTCCTGGGTGCTGCCATGGGCTCTGCAGTTGGAGTGAGCGATCCTCATCTATCTCGGTGCAGAGGCAGCCGGGTTATGCCAGGGAGGGATTTGCATGAACTGGGTTTGCTTTTCTCTGAGATGGGGAGCCGAGCAGAAATCCTGCTCTGGTTTGGCTTGTCACACAGTGCTGACTCAGAGCCCTGCTCTGCTCCTGGCTCCAGCCCCGTGAGGGCCCTCAGAAGCCCAACCCCTCTGCTGCCACATTTTTGGGGATGACTGGTGAAGACCCATGTCCATCTTGGCAGGGTGGATGCCAACCCATCCCCCTGAAGGGCTGCCGAGCCCTGCTCTTTTTGTTGCAGGGGACAGTGGGGCTGGGCAGCCTGGGGCACCCAAATGCATCCAGGCAAATGTGATTAGTGTGCTATTGAAATGAAGAAAACAAGTTGCCATTGATTTTCACACCCTGTTGGTCTCTGTGTCCTGGTTTCAGCTGGGATAGAGTTAATTTTCTTCTTAGTAGCTGGCATAGTGCTGTGTTTTGGATTTAGGATGAGAATAATGTTGATAACACACTGATGGTTTAGTTGTTGCTAAGTAGTGCTTACACCATGCTCTGCATGGCGTACAAGAAGCTGGGAGGGGGCACAGCCAGGGGGGCTGACCCAGATTGGCCACAGGGCTATTCCATACCGTATGATGTCATGCTCAGTATATAACTGGGGCGAGTTGGCCGGGGGGGAAGGGATTGCTGCTCGGGAACAGGCTGGGCATCAGTCAGGGGGTGGTGAGCAATTGTACAGTATATCACTTGCTTTGTACATTATTATTGTATTATATTATTATTATTATTACTACTACTACTATCATTCTATTTCATTTTACTTCAGTTATTAAACTGTTCTTATCTCAACCCAGGAGTTGTCTGACTTTCACCCTTCCATTTCTCTCCCCCACCCCACTGGGGGGGAGTGAGTGAGCGGCTGTGTGGTTCATAGTTGCTGGCTGGGGTTAAACCACTACAGTCCTTTTTGGTGCCCGAACAGGGACAAAGGGTTTGAGATAATAACAGATTAATCAGAGTGTATTAAGGAATTTGTATCTGTTAAAAGTTGCTGGTCATAATATTGGTTCATCTGCTCTCGGTATTAGTCTACCTGATCTGCACCATGCTCTTGTTTTTGCAGTACATGTTAAAGATTGGTGTTGGGTGTTGCAGTTTTCTGTGCTCTGCCATGATTAGTGATGTTTTGCCTGGGAGATTTGTTATTAAAACACTGACCTTGAGCGCTATCTGGTATTTGGGTTCTGTACTGAAGCCATTACTGTACTTTGGGTACCACCTCATGGAGCCAATTAGCAATTATACCTCTTCCTCTGAGAGGCTTTTTATGGAGGAAATACAGAATGGCACCTTCACTGCCTTCTTCTATGATGTTTCCTCCTTCATTACAACTACTTTTCAGTATCTTGAACATCCTTGGGTAGTTAAGATATATCTATTGGTAGTTCTTGGGAATATTGTTTCGGTTTTGTCTAGAGTTAATATGCATTTTAAGAATATCATCCAGAGATCTGCTCCAAGGCTGGATACTTATGAGTGGCAGGGTGTGTGGGAGAGTATGGGCAAATGCCTAGGACGGTGGGCCCCTCCAGTGTTTTGGAGTTTCACCCCTGAACAAGTGCAGAATCCTGAAAAATTAGTAGAGCATTTGGAAAAAGTATGCTGTCATCCTGACAATTCTAGGGAGACACAAATCACTGCAATGTGCTGGGGCCTGGCCCATGCCTACCGAGCCGTATTAAACACTGTTCAGAACCCTCAAGGGGAAGAGAAGGTCTCTGGATCTGACAACAAAACAACTGGCGTTGCACCTATGCCAGCCCCGGCAACAGACACTATGGCTACGCCAGCCCCTGTAACAGGTGCTGCGGCTACACCAGAGAACCAACCCGTGCCAGTATCAGTTGCCCCTATACAGAAGAAAAAATACACAAGAAAATCAACTCGTTTAGTAAGGGCTGATGATGAACCAGGGCCATCACAAGAACAGGAGGAGGAAGAGGCAGAACCCACAAATGAGATGGTAACAACCCAATCCCTGTCCCTGAGTGAGCTGCGAGATATGCGAAAAGATTTTAGTCGTCATCCAGGTGAGCACATCATCACCTGGCTGCTCCGATGCTGGGATAATGGGGCCAGTAGCCTGGAATTAGAGGGTAGGGAAGCCAAGCAGCTGGGATCCATTTCTAGGGAAGGGGGCATTGACAAAGCGATTGGAAAAGGGGCAAAAGTCCTCAGCCTCTGGAGGCGACTTCTGGCAGCTGTGAAGGAAAGGTATCCTTTCAAGGAAGATTTTTTTATGTCAGCCAGGCAAGTGGACCACCATGGAGAGAGGTATCCAGTACCTGAGGGAATTAGCCGTGCTGGAGGTGATGCATAATGACTTGAACAATGAGCAGTTATCCAAAGATCCAGATGAAGTCCAGCGCACACGACCCATGTGGCGGAAGTTTGTGCGGAGCGCACCGTCATCATATGCAAACTCTTTGGCAACAATGACCTGGAAAGATGAAGAGGGACCAACGGTGGATGAATTGGCTGGCCAACTCCGACAATACGAAGAAAGTCTCTCTTCCTCCCTACGGGCCTGCGTCACGGCTGTGGAGAAACTGCCTGATGTGCTAGCTGAGAAATTATCCCGGGAGTTCCAGCGATTCAAAGAGGACATGTCCTACTCCTCACCTGTACGGACCAGTATCTCAGCCATCAGGAGTAAGCATCCCTCTCTTCAAGAGAGAAGATACAGTGAATACACACCACGGGCCACCCTGTGGTTTTATCTGCGTGACCATGGAGAGGACATGAGGAAGTGGGATGGAAAATCTACCTCGACCCTAGAGGCACGAGTACGTGAGTTGCAAGGAAAACCAATTACAAAAGGTGGTTCTTCCAGGAAAATTGCTGCTCCAGTTTCCAGTGAGCAGTTCCCTAGACAGGATAAAAGGGCTGATTTTGCTTCCGATCTCAATAAAGGGGTTTTTGATTCGCATTTACAAGAAGTGAGTAACGAATGCTATGACCAGGACTAGAGGGGCCCTGCCTCCAGCCAGGTGGAGGAAAGGGACAACCGGGTGTACTGGACTGTGTGGATTCGATGGCCTGGCACATCAGACCCACAGGAGTATAAGGCTTTAGTAGACACCGGTGCACAGTGTACCCTAATGCCATCAAGCTATGAAGGGTCAGAACCCATCCGTATTTCTGGAGTGATAGGGGGATCCCAACAGCTGACTGTATTGGAGGCTGAAGTAAGCTTAACCGGGAAGGAGTGGCAGAAGCACCCCATTGTGACTGGCCCAGAGGCCCCGTGCATCCTTGGCATAGATTACCTCAGGAGAGGGTATTTCAAGGACCCAAAAGGGTACTGGTGGGCTTTTGGTATAGCTGCCTTGGAGACGGAGGAAATGAAACAGCTGTCTACCCTGCCTGGTCTCTCGAAGGACCCCTCTGTTGTGGGGCTGCTGAGGGTCAAAGAACAACAGGTGCCAATCGCTACCACAACAGTGCACTGGCGGCAATATCGCACCAACAGAGACTCCCTGATTCCCATCCATAAGCTGATTCGTCAACTGGAGAGACAAGGAGTGATCAGCAAGAGTCGCTCACCTTTTAACAGTCCCATATGGCCAGTGTGAAAGTCTAATGGAGAGTGGAGACTAACAGTAGACTATCGGGGCCTGAATGAAGTCACGCCGCCACTGAGCGCTGCTGTGCCAGACATGCTAGAACTTCAATACGAACTGGAGTCAAAGGCAGCCAAGTGGTATGCCACAACTGACATCGCTAATGCGTTTTTCTCAATTCCTTTGGCAACAGAGTGCAGGCCACACTTTGCTTTCACTTGGAGGGGGGTCCAGTACACCTGGAATCGACTGCCCCAGGGGTGGAAACACAGCCCCACCATTTGCCATGGACTGATCCAGACTACATTGGAACAGGGTGGGGCTCCGGAACACCTGCAATACATTGATGACATCATCGTGTGAGGCAACACAGCAGCAGAAGGTTTTGAGAAAGGGAAGAAAATAGTCCAAATCCTTCTGGAGGCTGGCTTTGCCATAGAACAAAGTAAGATCAAGGGACCTGCAGAGGAGATCCAGTTCTTAGGAGTAAAATGGCAAGATGGACGTCGTCAGATCCCAATGGATGTGATCAACAAAATAACAGCCATGTCTCCACCAACCAGCAAAAAGGAAACACAGGCTTTCTTGGGCGTTGTGGGTTTTTGGAGAATGCATATTCCAAATTACAGTCTGATCGTAAGCCCTCTCTGTCAAGTGACCCGGAAGAAGAATGATTTCAAATGTGGCCCTGAGCAACGGCAGGCCTTTGAACAAATTAAACAGGAGATAGTCCATGCAGTAGCCCTTGGGCCAGTCCGGGCAGGGCAAGATGTAAAAAATGTGCTCTACACTGCAGCCGGGGAGAATGGCCCTAGCTGGAGCCTCTGGCAGAAAGCACCAGGGGAGATTCGAGGTCGACCCCTAGGGTTTTGGAGTCGGGGATACAGAGGATCTGAGGCCCACTATACTCCAACTGAAAAAGAGATATTGGCAGCATATGAAGGGGTTCAAGCTGCTTCGGAAGTGGCTGGTACTGAAGCACAGCTCCTCTTGGCACCCTGACTGCCAGTGTTGGGCTGGATGTTCAAAGGGAGGGTCCCCTCTACACATCATGCAACTGATGCTACATGAAGTGGGTCGCACTGATCACACAACGGGCTCGAATAGGAAACCCCAGTCGCCCAGGAATCTTGGAAGTGATCATGGACTGGCCAGAAGGCAAAGATTTCGGAATATCGCCAGAGGAGGAGGTGACGCGTGCTGAGGAGGCCCCACTGTATAATAAACTGCCAGAAAATGAGAAGCAATATGCCTTGTTCACTGATGGGCCCTGTTGTCTTGTGGGGAAACATCGGAGGTGGAAAGCTGCTGTATGGAGTCCTGTACGACAAGTTGCAGAAACTGCTGAAGGAGAAGGTGAATCGAGTCAGTTTGCAGAGGTGAAGGCCATCCAGCTGGCTTTAGATATTGCTGACTGAGAGAAGTGGCCAGAGCTCGCTCTCTATACTGACTCATGGATGGTGGCAAATGCCCTGTGGGGCTGGTTACAGCAATGGAAGCAGAGCAACTGGCAGTGCAGAGGCAAACCCATCTGGGCTGCCACATTGTGGCAAGATATTGCTGCCTTGATAGAGAACCTGGTTGTAAAAGTACATCATGTAGATGCTCACGTACCCAAGAGTCGGGCCACTGAAGAACATCAAAACAATCAGCAGGTGGACCAGGCTGCTAAGATTGAAGTGGCTCAGGTGGATCTGGACTGGCAACATAAGGGTGAATTATTTCTACCTCAGTGGGCCCATGACACCTCAGGCCACCAAGGAAGAGATGCAACATATAGATGGGCTCGTGATCAAGGGGTAGACTTGACCATGGACACTATTGCACAGGTTATCCATGAATGCAAAACATGCGCTGCAATCAAGCAAGCCAAGCAGTTAAAGCCTCTCTGGTATGGAGGACGATGGCTGAAATATAAATACGGGGAGGCCTGGCAGACTGATTATATCACACTCCCACAAACCTGCCAAGGCAAGCGCCATGTGCTTACAATGGTGGAAGCAGCCACTGGATGGCTGGAAACATATCCCGTGACCCATGCCACCACCCGGAACACTATCCTGGGCCTTGAAAAGGAAGTCCTGTGGCGACATGGCACCCCAGAAAGAATTGAGTCAGATAACGGAACTCATTTCTGAAACAGCCTCATAGACACCTGGGCCAAAGAGCATGGCATTGAGTGGGTATATCACATCACCTATCATGCACCAGCCTCCGGGAAAATCGAACGATACAATGGACTGTTAAAGACTACACTAAAAGCAATGGGTGGTGGGACATTCAAACACTGGGATACACATTTAGCAAAGGCCACCTGGTTAGTCAACACTAGGGGATCTGCCAGTCGAGCTGGCCCTGCCCAGTCAAGACTTTTACATACTGCAGAGGGGGATAAAGTCCCTGTAGTGCACCTAAAAAAACATGATGGGGAAGACAGTCTGGGTTACTCCTGCTTCAGGCAGAGGCAAACCCATTCGTGGGATTGCTTTTGCTCAAGGACCTGGATGCACTTGGTGGGTGATGCGGGAGGATGGGGAAGTCCGATGTGTACCTCAAGGAGATTTGATTTTGGGTGAAAATAGCCAATGAACTGAATTGTATAATGTTAGTTGCTATATAATACTGGATGTCATCACTTCAATGATCACTATGTGCCATATCAACGGTATACAGTAAGAATCACCCAAATTAATGACGAACAAACTTTGAGGAAACTGAACAAAGTGCAGTGGTGATGGAACCAGAACTGACTTCAGCATACAACAATCCAACACCACACACCATCTCTCCTGCCCTGAAAGACTGTTATGACAGATGAAGCCCAAAGTCATGAACTAAATGAACTCAACAAACATTTTAGAGGGATAGCCTATAGACTAGGGAAATTATATCTATATGTGTGTGTGTGTATATATATATATATATAAAATATATCAAAAGACTGGAAAAGTGGTAATGATTAATTGGAATGTATTTGAAAGACCTGGGCATGATGTAAATAGTATGGAATAAGGGGTGGATACTGTCCTGGTTTAAGCTGGGATAGAGTTAATTTTCTTCTTAGTAGCTGGTATAGTGCTGTGTTTTGGATTTAGGATGAGAATAATGTTGATAACACACTGATGGTTTAGTTGTTGCTAAGTAGTGCTTACACCAGTCAAGGACTTTTCAGCTTCCCATGCTCTGCATGGCGTACAAGAAGCTGGGAGGGGGCACAGCTAGGGGGGCTGACCCAGACTGGCCAAAGGGCTATTCCATACCGTATGATGTCATGCTCAGTATATAACTGGGGCGAGTTGGCCGGGGGGGAAGGGATTGCTGCTCGGGAACAGGCTGGGCATCAGTCAGGGGGTGGTGAGCAATTGTGTCGTATATCACTTGCTTTGTACATTATTATTATATTATTATTATTATTATTATTATTACTACTACTACTATCATTCTAT
Organism: Nipponia nippon; assembly: GCF_047370975.1. Taxonomy (NCBI): domain Eukaryota; kingdom Metazoa; phylum Chordata; class Aves; order Pelecaniformes; family Threskiornithidae; genus Nipponia; species Nipponia nippon. The sequence goes on along the minus strand of NW_028262339.1, from coordinate 6,990,138 downwards.
TTTATTTTACTTCAATTATTAAACTGTTCTTATCTCAACCCAGGAGTTGTCTGACTTTCACCCTTCCAATTCTCTCCCCCACCCCACTGGGGGGGAGTGAGTGAGCGGCTGTGTGGTTCATAGTTGCTGGCTGGGGTTAAACCACAACACTCTGTTGAGCCACGTTCAGGCTCACCATCAGCCCTGTCCCCTCCTGGGAGGGGAAGGGTGGACATGGGGGTGTCAGTGATGCCTCCCCCTCCCCGCCTCCGTGGTCTTGGAGCACCCTGGGACACAGATCTGGGGAGCACCACTCTGCAGAGAGGTGGAGTCAGCCTCTTGGTTGGGGGGGGACTCACCCTGCACTGGGTCAGCTGCTAGCATGAGCCAGTGGACCCTTGTGGCTGTCCCCTGTCCCCAGCAGTCCCTGAGATTTCCAGCTGCTGATGTTGGACTCCTCTAAAATCAGTGTTCAGCTCTCGTGCCAACAGCTTCAAGGGGCAGAAATGGCTGCAAGGCTGGAGAAAAGGTTATTTCACCCATCGATGTTCTGTAGATGCAGCACTTCTGCTTCTGTTGCTGTCGGGAGGAGAGGTGTAGCCCAAATGCAGGGGCTGGGTCCCGCCCGATGCACCTTCCCACTGCCTTGGGGAGAAACCTTCCCAAATGCTGGCTGGGGGCTGGCCGGCTCTGGCGGGTTTAACTGTGCTGTACAGCACAGCTCCACACCAGCTGCTTCTACTGGGCCCAAACAGGCTGGTATTGGCCATGGCATGAAGGCTGGCACACCCTGATTTCAGTATCTGCAATTGCTGGGGGCTCAGAGGAGATGGTGTGATTCATACTTTCTCACCACAGTTTGCTCCAACGACAGTCTGGCAGGCTGTTTTTCATATGTATGCTTTTTAATGTTAATTCTGTTATACTACACACAACCAGTAACAATGATAAATACTGCAATGGAAATGTTAAAAAAAATTATACATTTCATGTTTTTCAAAAAAACACACATTTTTAAATAAATTAACGCATAAAACTGATGGTAGAAAAAAGAAAATCCAAAACAAACCACAACACAACTGATCTGTTTAGGGCAATACTCTACACGGACAGGAACAGAAGTACAACAGTGTGCTACATGTTCTGAACAGGAAAAAAGAAAGAAAAAATACTCCATACAAGATGCAAATTGGTGCTTCGGGAATGAAAAAACTCCCAAACCCAGATAATAAAACCAATGGCCAAGTTAAGTGCAGCATTAATACAGTCTGCATGTCAAATGATTAGCAGGTTCTTAACATGGACTAAGGTCAAGCTACAACAAATTTATCTTCCTAATTAAAAGGTTATTCAGGTCAAACCCTACATTTAACTCTACTTTGCATTTCGCTGTTTCAGCTATGTTTCACTATATGCAAGGACAGCTGGAAATTCATCTCCTGCTCTGAGATTAACGCAAAGGTCGGGAGGTCTCTCCTCCTGAAAGATATTTCCATTAAATATATCCAAAAAGGATCTCGCTTTCAGTGACCCCCAAATGCTTCCCGCCATCCCCTCCCCTGGGGTGCCAGGCACCACATGGGGAAAGGAGACCTGGGAAGTATTTGCTTGGGTTGAGATTTTTCCAAGCTGAGGACGTGAAATGGAAGTGCAGATTTGATCCGGACTCTGAGGAGTGCTGTTTCCCTGTCTGCCAGAAATGGCTATCTATCTAGAGCCTGCTGAAAGCACTTTGCCAGCACGGGAGAAACTCAGCTTGTATCCAGGCTCGTGATATAGCCACGGTGTTTGCTATTAAGGTTGGTGTAAAGCTCCATACCTGCCCAGTCAGCCAATTAACCCCAGTTATTAATGCAGTCCGGAACTTAGCCACTGGAAGGTGGACAATAATCATAATGCCAAAAAAATCCCCCTTTCCCTCAAAAAAGAAAAGAAAAGGGACAGTAGCCACTTCCTGCCAGCTTCTCCTGGTGGATCCCCATCAGCTGCCACCTACACAAGATCAGCAGCTCCAGATCTCACCAGCATTGACCCAGTACATTCCCAGTAAGGTGCATGTCTGCAAGGTGCTGCCAGGGGGCAAAGAAGCTTCTTGGGACATGGTTGGAACCTCCTGTACTGCCCTGCTAGAGTGCATGGGGAGGAAGCTATGGTACATGAGGAAAGAAACCCAAATGGCGTTACTAAAAATTAAGACTTGTGATGGCCAACAACTGTCCGGACTGCCTTGGGTTCGGGTGGGAGAGGGGGATGCAGAACTGGACTGAGTGTCACTTTGGTGCAACTGCCTCTGATGCTCATCATTAGTGCATGGGAGGGGCAAGATGATAGCTGTTTTCAGAAAAGCGGAGTGAAGGAGGACATGTGCAATATAACAAGGCTTGCAATTCTAAAACTAGCCACTGGACATAGATACCGAAGTTTGCCTGTGACAACTGGCTATCCTTCTATTGTCGCTGCTGCTTTCCCCCTTCCTGGTCTGATTCTTCTTCAGTTTGGGAAGCTGTGGGTGTTTGACATGATGGTCAGTGTTGACTCTCCCATCCCAGGCCCCACAGCGCATATGGTGACTCAACTACAGGATGTACAGTGAGGTCTGGAAGTTGCATGTTAGGCACAGACCATCTGCATGCAAGTGGCACCTGCTTTCAGAACCCTTCAGAAAGCTATTTAACAGTGGCTCATTTCCTTCTTTATTAAACCGAAGGTTCAATAAGGAGTAAAAATGGTTAAAAATGTGCAAAAAGGGGGAGGAAAAAAACCTTTCTGAATTTTCTTCCCTGCAAAGACTTCATCCTCTGCAAGAGTCTTTCTCCTTGCACAACTACAGCCCTACCAGCGCATCTCGCAACACCCTGCCCCAGCACAGTAAGGGCACAGCTGACAGGCTTCCCACCTGTGCCTCTGCTGCAGGTCTCCAGTCTATTTGCACATGGGCTGGCAGGCCTGGGACCTGGTGCTTGGGTCCCAGACCTCCCGCAGCGCTGAGGGTGAAGACGGCTGGCTCGGCTTGCTGGATCACACCAAAGTTTTACACTAGCCTGGCTAACCCTCAGCTCCATTGCCTTCAGGTGGGTGAAGAGAAATCCCAGCCTGCTCTCTGTCTCACCCACCATCACAGTTGTTGGATCTCTCACTGGTCTGACGTTTGCCTTGGGTTTGTCTCAGGACAGAGGAAGCTACAAGCCAAACACAGCTGCTATCCCAGCTTTTCTGTGCAAAAAACTGAGCAGAGATGAAGGTGATAAAAACCAGAAGGGCTGTTGTGAAGAGATCTTGTCCAAGTTTTCCAGCTCTCTCCGTGGGTCTGTATTACATCTCCCAACAAACTTAATGTCTCCCAAATCATGCAGGCTTGAGGAAGGTGGGTAACAAATGAAGTCGCAGCTCTTTTGGGACCAGTGCAGAAGGGAGAAGGCAGCCCAGGTGGAGAGCAGGTCTTCCCAGTGAGCTCATCTGGGGCAGCTGGATGGGCAACTAGGGGAGAAATGCTGCTTCAGGAGGGCAAACATCTCGGCAGATAATGGGACTTATCTCAGCACAGCCTTTCGGTGGCCTTTTCTTTTCCTGGTGCCTACTCTGCTGGTTTCCAGTGATACGTCTGAGACAGTCACAGTTTAATGAGGCCTCTTTTGTACTTTCCACTCCCTGATGCAATCCTACCACCTGTATCACCATTTGTTACTATGGAATGGCTCCACAGACCAGGCACAACCAGCGAGATAGGCTCCTTCCCGGAGCAAATCCATCTTTTGCTGGAGCAGCTTTTTACAGAAAGAGAAAGGCTTGGAGCCACCACCAGTTTCTGCTGGCAACTGGGTCTGGGAAGCAATGGGAAGAGCTGCTCTCTGCAGGCACCAGGGAAAGCTGCAACCTGTCCTGCTGGTGTCCATGCTACTCTGTGACGTGGCTTGCTGCACGGTTGCATGGGCCATGGTGCTCTGCTCCATGTAATCTCAATTAGTCCTTGGCCTTTGCCTTCTCAGCAAGCTGTCAGAGGAGCGCTCAGCCAGACAGCATTTAGCTGCTGTGATCCTGGGATTGCCACCAATGTCAAAGAGGCCAAAGGAGGGGCTGTAGCTGTAATTTGTTGGAAACAGTGCAGCAGCTCAGCTGCACAATACAGGGACTTAAAATATGGATGCCAGCCCCTGTGAGAAACCTGCACCTGGTTAGTCTGGCATTAATCTTCTGTAGGTAATCCCAGGTCACAACCTCTTCCTCTATGCTAAGTTGCTGACCCTTCTGCTTCAGGGCTTGTGTGGCTCTGTGACAGAGGTGGGTTTGTCTGATGACATGTGGTTCAAGGTTTGGAGCAATCCCTCACACAGGCAAGCCTTGAAAGGAAGTGACAAGGATGCCATGTTCTCCTAGAGGTGAAAAGCACCTTAAAATGAACACCTTCCTATGCCTTCCCCTTAGTCTCAACCTAGTCCAGCTTGCCCTGTGGCACTGCCCATCTATGCAGATGTTTCTTTTGAAACATGAGAAGTAGAACTAAGAGGGTGATGTGAAGAGTCAGCTCTGAAGGGTGGTAGAGGTCAAAGCCAGGGTATATTTACAGTGGCACATGCAGCCTGTGCTTGCTGAGCCAAGAAGCAGCCAGGTGACAAAGCCTGCTTCATTCTAGGTAAGAGTGGCCATACCCCATGTGACCTTTAAGGGAGAATGGTAAAGTAAAGGAAGAGCCCAGGCAAAAGTGTCTGTTTATACCCTCAGATCATTACATGGATGCTAAAAGTAAGAGCACGAAACTGCCATGGAAATATCCCAAAGGAGCCTTCAATGCTCTCTTCCCTTCCATCAGCACTCACTATCCTAGTTGCACTCCTAAGTTCCTTAACTCCACTAGCAGGGGATGGTGCTGTTGGGCCACCAAATCTTCTTACACGTTCTCTGTGGCAGCATGCAGACTGAGAAGCCAGTTGTGCAAGAGCTAGCTGCCAAATAACTGGGAAACACATCCTTGCCAAACATCTGCCCCCAAAGCTGTTTAATCTCTCTACTAACATCCACCCCGCAGCCTTCTGGCATGTGCAAGCAACATCAGAAGGTGGTAAACAGAGGGAAAGCAGAGTTGCGTTGCTGTTCTTTGTAGTACTTTGAAAATACACGTAAAACTTCTATAGCATGCTTTTTGCATCTTGCTTGCAGGGCTATCCTATCAATGGTGCCCACCACACACTTGGCAACATCCATGCAGGGTGGTGGTAGCATCTTGGGAAGGCAGCTTTCTCCCCTGTGCTGCAGAAGGGAATGGACATCAAGAGGGGATGTGACTTGCCTGAGGTTAGAGCAAACATGTAGCATGTGCCAACAGCAGCAAGGGACCCCAGATCTAATTTCTGTGCTCTAACAATCCAGCAGACTCTCTGCAGTAGTATTTGGCTGTGGTTCCAGCTCGGGGACATGGTGTTTCTGGTGTGTGCATCTGAAAGCGAGCTTTGCTCCCTGCTGGTATCAGCACTGTACTGAGATAGATTAACTCAGACAATTGGGATCTGCCCTAGGCCAAGACAGCACTTGGCAACCTTTCTAGTTACTGCTTGTTTTCCTTTTCCTGTCGTTCCATCTGGTGCCCATCTGGGTCCTTCCTTTCTTCAAAAGCACCTTCATGTTTCTGTTGAGTACAGGGCGCTGTACTTTTCAAGCCTCCTTCATGCCATTGTACAGCTTGCAGGCCAGCCCGAGGACAGACTCTGCATGGAGAGGAAAGGATTCTGCTCAGGATCACAGACCAATGTGTCAGCCAGCACACAGCTGAGCAGAGTGGGTGCCTCCTTTCTCAAAAGGAGCCAGAGAGCCAAACCAGAAGCAGCTGTGTCCATCCTGTCTGTGGGGGAGCACAGCATCCTGAAGTCCCTTTCGAAGTCCGTGCAGCAGGCTTGGCCGTCTGCTTTTGCAGTCGCAAGGCATCTGCAGGCAAGACAGCCAGAACAGAATAGCAGACCCAATGGCCAAGCGTACACGTTGGGGATAGACATGCAGCAATGTCAGATATGATCCAGTGGCTCTTCCAAGGGTTGGCTTCAAGATATGTCTGATAAGACATCAAATAAGCCTTTGGGATGGTTGCCTAGACATCAGCCTTCTTTCAGCCAAAGGTTATTATACAACCACCAGAAAAGCAGACTAGACCATCCTATCTAGAGACCTTCCTCAACACTAGGATATTCCCTCTCACACAGACATCTGGAAACAGGGAGTTTGCAGACTGACTGCAGAGATAGAGTGCTGAGACCCTGGAGTCCAAAGTCAGCTCACATTAAAGGGCAAAATTAACATCTGATAAAAGGAAAGGATTTGCTTAAACTCAGGTAATTTGGTGACTAAAATTACATAAAATCCTAACAAAAAGCCAGTCTGGCTTTAGGAGGCATCAAATGCAAATTCCTTTGTGGAGGCACCAGCATCAATATAAGGAAGCTATCCTATTTGCATGGTAATTTAGATGGACAGCAGTGCAGCCTTTCATACTCTGTGGAGCTCCTCCCCTTGGTATTCTGTACGACTTTGGACTGAAAATGGGGCCTGAGAAGATCATCTGGTTTGGTGCGAAGACTGGAACAAGGAATGATTTGCTTTATTGCAAGCAATCTGCAGTTAAGAGAGTGTCCAGCAGCTCTGTAGATTTTAGGGCTTTATAATGCTGTGACAGAGAGTCAGGATCCATGCTCTTTGCTTTTGCCTTCTCTGGGCCATGGCAGCAGAGACTGGTTTAAGGAGAGCAGTGCCAGAATGGCCATGTATCTATACACCTTCCTGGGAAGTCACCACAGCATAACCTCCAATGAGGGCACAAGGAAAACCTTCTTGCTGAAGCAAAGGTCTGAACATGAGACCAGATAGGGAGAGCCAGCCCAATCTGCGGTTAATACATACCGTCAGGACGTCCATCATATTCCATAACAAGCCAACAAACATGCCCCATGGTCATAACCTGCTTAAGGGACTGTGGTTCAGAAGAGTTAGTGTTCAATTTTCTATGATAGCCACATGTGCATTTCCTTAATCCATTCAGCCTTCCTGATAATGACTCTACACAGGTAACTACTTTTCCCCACCCTTTCTACTTTATTCCCCTAATAAAATATATGAGCACAAAACATAGAGAGGAGAAGCCAAAAAATTGCCATTTTATGGTCCTGTACTGTCATGCCAAAACAGCTATTTGTGCAACCAACTCCTGTGTGCAGTGAAAAACACTTGGCTTGTGCTTCTGTCTGTATTTGGAGGAAGCACTGGGTGTAGTTAACATTTAAATTCATCTCCCTCCCTCTCAGGAACCCTAAAGGGCTCTAAAGGGTTGTGCTGGAAGCAAGTGCACATCACACAATGCAAAGGGCTGAGGGCAGTTGCAGGGTTGCAGGGTTGGGGAATGCCTCAGGGCACATAGCAGGCAAAAACCAGCAATAGGGGCAATAAAAGGACTTGGTCGTGGTGCCACAGGGCAGTGGTTATCAGGGAAGGTCTGTCCTTCAGAGGGGAGGTGTTAGCCCTGAGAGATACAGTCTCAGCAAGCTTCATTCTGTCTTTGAATATGATAGCAGCATGACGGAGACCTGTGGAACCTGCAGTCTCCCAAGGCTGACCCATGTAAACAGATGCCTTGTTGCTCTAGCAGGCACACCAAAATGCTCCAAGCTCCTGAGCAAGGGCTGTGAGAAAGGCTGAGCGTGTGCAGCCCAGCCGTAAGGCACAGAGACTGACCCAGGAGGATAAATGCGATGAAGATGTTGCATGGTACCAATGCTGAACTGCAAAGTCCTGATTTAGAAGAGTGAACATTTAAAGAGACTCAGCCATGTCTTATAGGATTTGGTTTGACCATGGGGTTTCGACTACATTCTCCATTTAAAAAAAAAGACTCCTTAAGGAATGCTTTTTCCCTTTTATCTTTTCTCCCTACACAGTGTTGTTAGAGCTCTTTTCCCCCTCCAGACAAGTTGCTAACCTCGCACCTGAGCTAGCACTGGAGAGGAAAACAGGCACACAAAGGAAGAAGCAAAGACTTGGGGACCTGATGCTTTGTGCTTCTTTAGAAACATTTTGGAAATATTCCCTCTCAGCATTACCAGGCGATGAGAAGGGGAGAGGAATTCAATTGAGAAACACTCTCTTCCTAGAGGAGTTGGCAAGTTAACCAGCACTTCTGCATGAGGAGGCAGGGATGCTCAGTAAACAGCACCACTCAGTCCTCTTTCTGTGGCCTGGAGCCAGGGTGGCAGTGCCCTGTTTTAGGGAGGGGGGGAAAACACAGCTTTAACGGTTGCACACAGCCAGCTAATGAATAATAAAGCCCAGGAGTCCTGTGTGCCTGCTCCTTTGCTCATGCTGTGAATGACACTGTGCCTTGCACTGCACAGAGTGAAAACCCACAATGTTAAATAAGTGTCCTCCTAATCACGAAGAGGACTTCTTAAAGACTCAGCTCACTACGTGAAGATTTCAGATGGGGGATCTGTCCTTCAGGATGGAGCTCAGGCTCTGTCTTGCAACTTTGGGGAGTTCTAATGGGAAGCTCAGAATTGCCCTTGCTTTCTCCTTTCCCCAGGCTCTAAAGCAAGCACTGACGCAAAGCAGGTGGTCCTTCTTCCTGGCAGAGCAGGAAAACACACAGTCATGCCTGTGGCAAAAGATTTCATCTCCGAGAAAAATGCCAGCCCATCCGTCACCTGAGTCCTGCGTATACTGAAGCCAGCAGTGTAAGACTGGCTGGAGAGAGGACATGTTTCCTAATTCCAGAAATAATTTTGCATTCAGAACAATCTGCTGGTGAACTGGCAATTCAGTCCAGTCACCTAATGTATCGCCAGGTTTCCCAACTATTCCAGCACTAAATAAACACAATTGCTCCTGACATGGGACATCTCTAACAAAGACCAAGCCTGGTTCACAAGTGGGCAGAGATGAGATAAACAGTAGTTTCCTCTCATGTTTTTTTTTTCAGCTGAAGCTGTTCATAATTCTGCTGTTGCTGAAAACCCCCCTGAAGTCTGACACCACCACAGAGATGCCTTCAGCGTTAACAAATCTCTCCCACAGGCACCAAGAGACGCAGTGTCAAGAGAATATCAACAGCCAAGCTCTGTAAAAATGTGCTTTCTTCAACTAGCTTTTCTGGCACTGACCTTCAGACTGCACAACTCTAGTCCTGTCTTGTGCAGGACTCATTGTTTCTTAGTTGAACAAGCTTTAAGATTTTTGGAAGCAGATGGGTCTCACAGGAGTGAAATATAGGCTGAAGTCATTATACATGACTGGACTGAACTCAGAAGTATGGTATTCTCAGGAAAGGACTGAATCCCTGAAGAGCATGGATGGATTGCAGATTGAATCTGATGTGTTTGGTGATAATTTAATGTGGAGCTAAGGATAGATTTCATTGGATATGTGACACAACAGCTCTAGCTAGTACTGACTCACAGTGAAATGCCACCTATTTGTCCTCTTCACAAGTGAATGAATTGTGTCGTGCTAGTCCTGGCTAGCCTTGCCATAAGAAAGGATGCCCTGCTCCGTTCCCATTCCTGTGCCCCGGTTATGGTATAATTTTGGTTACGCAAACGAATCAGGTTTAGTGAATGAATTAAGAACTGACCTCCTCCCACAGGTAAAACCCCCTGACACCTCAGACTCACCCCTGATCTTGTAGATGGACTGGTTTTGGTGGGCAGGAGTAACTGCAGCCCCATCTGACCCTTCCCATTCTGGAACAGACACCTTACAAAACATCTCCAGTGCCTACACAAACCAAGGAGGTATCTCTAGACCCTCCTGCATTTGCTCTCCAGACCAGTCAGTTCTGCCAGGCACTGCCTGGCACTTTGAGCAACTTCTCTTTTGTTTAACCATAGTTTAAAATAACTTATTAACCAATCATAAAATGAATTTTTTGGTTTCTCCTGGCTCCATGAACACAAAGAGGTGCACGTCCTACCATAGGAGGAAGCAATGGCTGTTAAGTTTTACAGTTATAGTGGAAAGCACTGATCACAGCCTGCTGGCTTCACTACTGGATGTGACAGGCGGTGGAGGAGGTGGCTTGGCAACACATGCAGGTAGGGTTGACTGATTTAGGGGGGATTAGGTCGAGGTCCTCATCATCTGGAATCTCATCTAACCGGTATCCATCCTTTAGCAGCTGGATGTTCAAGTCTTGGTTGATCTGCTACAGACAAAGAGACAAACAGTCAAACACTTGAGACGACTTCTTTCTGATGGTCCCTTATTCTGGAATATATTTCCCTATCATTAGCAGCTGTCCCATCAATGAAAGAGTCCCAGTTTTTGACCACAGGTGAGGGCTGCCTTCTGCTCTTCTAACTTCTTCCAGAATAGGAATATCTAGAGTGAGATATTCCAGAGTAGCAAGTTGATACACTATTTTATTCTGGAATAATCTTTCCATGAAGACGAGTCCTCATTTAAAGTAATGTAATAATAATGATAATAAACTGACTGGCAGCTGGGCAGTCCCTCCTCTCAGTCTGGGGCACTATAGCAGTTGAAAGGTGGTAAAGCATCTTGGCTTTTTGTAATCTTGTATTTAAGTGCTGTCTAGCCAGATCTGGATGTACAACACTTCATCAGGGCCCAGAGATGGCCCAGATCATTTGATCTGGTCCCTGCTCTTGGCTGTTTCTCCATGTTTCAGAGGTATTTTGCCCAAGGAAGGGATACAAGGGGGAAGAGTTCCCAGCGGCTTGTGTGCAGAATGGCTGCTCAGCACCCTGAATGTAAAATCAGATCCCGCAGAAGTAGTAGCCAGAGTCTGAACAACTAATTCACAAGAGAGCTTGGGAATATATTCAGAAACAATGCAGAGGGATTAACAAGCCTGAGCTTCACTGCCTTTTCTCTTTGAAAGGGCAAGAGTTCATATCTGCAAGTCCTCCCTGGAATTTCTGGTGCTCCAAGTAAACACGCACTGGGTGACCCTGACCCCCACAAGAACTGGAAATCACAGCACACCCTCAGACCCTTTATTTGTGTCCTTGGCAAGTAGACGGTTGCTGAGCTGCTGTGACAGACAAGTTGATGCTTTTGTACCACATGGGCCAACACTGCAGGACTGAGTAGAACTGGGAAAAGCTTGAGTGAAGCCAAAGGTATCTGTTAAAACAGCCGACAGGCAGATCTGTGTCTGTGCCATGGAAAGAAAGAAACATGACAGTTTCTGCCATGGCCTCTTCCAGGCTCACAGAGTCTACACCACTGGTAAATTCCTTGTGGAGCTGTTTCTGGCAGCACAAGGCCACTCTAAGTTGTTTCTGGCTGCTCTACTATTAGCATTCATGGCAAGGATGGCAGGAAAGAGCATAACTCACCTCAGCTGATGAGTATCCCGAGGAGGAATATCTGGACATGTCAAAGTCATCATCACTGCAGGGAAGGACAAGATACAGCAAAGAAGGAAACAATGCTTAGAGACACCTGTATTCCCTGGTTAGCCCTATCTTTCTTGTGCTGTGAAGCTGTACTTTAGGCACAGAGAAGTTACATCAAGGGAGTCTGGAGAGCAACTTTTATCTGTGACCCTCAGACCTTTCCATCAAAGTGCTCTTTACTCACGTCTCTTCCTACTTGTTTACACACACAGACTCATTACAGCATAGAATCATAGAATCGTTAAGGTTGGAAAAGACCTTTAAGATCATCGAGTCCAACCGTTAACCTAGCACTGCCAAGTCCACCACTAAACCATGTCCTCGAGCACCACATCTATCCATCTTTTAAATACCTCCAGGGATGGAGACTCAACCACTTCCCTGGGCAGCCTGTTCCAATGCCTGACTACCCTTTTGGTGAAGAAGTTTTTCCTAATATCCAACCTAAACTTCCCCTGGTGCAGCTTGAGGCTGTTTCCTCTCGTCCTATCGCTTGTTACTAGGGAGAAGAGACCAACCCCCGCCTCGCTACAACCTCCTTTCAGGTAGTTGTAGAGAGCGATAAGGTCTCCCCTCAGTCTCTTTTTCTCCAGACTAAACAACCCCAGCTCCCTGGCATATGCTGAAGGGCACAGCAAGGAAGAGTGCAAGTGGCCTGCAAGAGCAGTTTCAGCAGGAATTAGCTTCAGTGCTGCACTCTGGCATGAAAACTTGCTTGCACTGTAATATATATCATCTTATTACCACTTTGCATACCTGTCCGTATCCAGGGCTACCAGTGGCTTTTCATCTGGACTCTGATCTAATGACGAATAGCCCTTATTGGGAACGACGAGCCTGAAATAATTAAATGTTGTCCGTTAACCACGCAGTAAAGCTCAGTACCACACATAGTCTAGAGCAAAGCCATATGATAGTTAGGCTTTCCCCATTTCACTTCCTTGCAAGTCCTCCCTTATCAGTGAAGACATTTAAATGGGTGCAATTCAGAGGAAGCAGGCTGTCTCTGGGTAGGTTCAGAGCAGTTTCACAGGGACGAACACTGGACGTGCCTTGGGAACACACTCCACCCTGGAAGAAAAAACAGTTGGGACACTCCACACTTCATTCTGGTGAACCTGTTCAGCTAGCACTGCTTGTCGTATCAGATTGCTCATTTTCGTGTTGCTTTTTTTTTTCCCTAGCAATGAGTACATGACACTAGCAATAAGTAAATGGGATAAGGAGACTAGGGGAAGGCAGAGGCTTGGTGCTCCTACTATTCTACTATTAGAAATCAGGGATTTGGTCTTTCTGCATGAGTTCCTACCCAGCCCCCACAACACAGCACTTTTGAGGTCTCACTCCTAAATTTAGTAATATGAGAAATATGAGCTGGTGGGTGCAGCGTAAGAGCCCAGTCAGACTAGCACTTTTAAAATCCCATTATTTTATAATGACTTTCACTTAATCAGAAGTATTACAAAGGCTGACGATGACTTTTCACCTTTAATTGCCTGAGAGAGTTTGTGTAATGGAATACAGGCTTCAGAGCTTCTAGGATAAGGAAAATACATTAATTCAATGGTATCCAGTTCGCAACAGAGTTCTTTCATCCACAAAACTGCACAAAGACTTTGGTTCATATTTAAAATAAGATCAACCAAACCAAGCAAATGGAAGAAGATTCTACATTCAGCAGGTAGGAACAGTAAGAGTGATGAAAAATCTCCTAATTCAGTGGGTTAAGTCAGGTTTTCTCCCAAATGAAGACCTGGTCTTTAACAACACACAATGATGCACAATAATGCTTCACTAAGAGTTTAGAAAATATAAATCTAAAGATGATAATCCATCTCATCCATGCTCCAACTGCACTCTAACCACCTGCAATGTTGTTCTGCTTCTGCTCAGAAAATTTCAGGAATCCATTACAATTTTAGCAATACAAAGTCCTGCAGGCTCAGGGAGAGTAAAATATATCAAATGGTATCACAAAGCAGATGTATAGGCTCACGACTAGTTGTATTTTCTTATTGTGTTCACTGAAATGCAAGATTAAAGAAATTAATTTTAAAACTGATGCAGAATTTCCAACCTGCAGCACCAGGGAACTGGAGAAAATGGGATCCACTTGAAAAATTCAATACCTCTTCCCATAGCACTGAGACGCTGCTCCTAAAGCATATAGGAAGGAAATCAAGAAGCAAGATGTCTGGAACTAAAACTGAAGCTGTGATCTGGCAGCAGCAGCTTGCTCACACACATATCATAAGTACTGACTTCCATGCTCACTCTCCAGTTTTCAAGTCAGTGCTCCATATATACTCACTGATGGTTGTTACTATATAATGAGTGAACAAAGCACTGTCAGGGGATCTAGAAGAGCCCTATATGGTGCTATTTAATTGATTAAAAAAAAATCACTACATCTTTTTCTTGAAAAATGTCTTTTTTCTTAATAATACAAAACTTCAATTTTTCTGCAACAGACAAAACCTGTGATAATGTCTTTGCCCCTGATCTAAATCTTTCCCTTGCATCCTGATTGTCCTTATTTTTGCTTCCCACTGTCCTTGGAACAAAGCCAGATTGCAGTCAGAGCTGCTTTCACCCGCAGGTATCCTAGTATGATCTTCTTGTCTTGGTGTTTTTGCTCACTTAACATGAAATATGTTATGACAAAATCTGAGTTTAGGTTATCCTCAGAGTGGGCTACAATATCTGGCTGTGCGGAAGTAGTGCGGATGGTGTTGTAAGGCTCTGCCTGTGCTCATAGTGAGTATGCCAGCATCACCCCAACCTTGTTCATATTTTATTTGCTCTTAGGGAGATTGAGCATGTTATGGATTCAGATCCTTTCACCTCTAAGGCTGGCTGTGCCCCTGCCCCAGGAGAAGACTGAATAGTGAAGGCAACCTGGTATTAGAGGCTGGATGTCAGAAATTTATACAGATAATACAGAAGAACAGAAGCCTTGGGGAAGGAGGAGGAGGTAGAGTAGAGACTAGGGGAGGCAATATGTGATTTGCCTGAACAAAGGAAAACATATTTGATGAGGAGAAGAGCAGAACTGTTAAAAAAGTGGAAATGGCTTTAGCTTATTCTCCTCCTGCAGAGACCAGAGGAAGCCAACAGTTCAGACTTAAAGAACTACCATAACCTGAACATTTTGCAGTGTATCCCACTGGAGTATCTCCCATTGTACTGCAACCATTATCTTGTGAAAAGAAGCTGCTTGAACAAGCTTGTGGCATTTCCGCTTTCCTGGGCTTGCCCTGTCTGTGGCAAGACAGACCAAACCAGCCTGAGGTATTACTAGGGCTGTGCTTGTGGTGCTGCTTGGTTTCCAGAAAGCCAAGGGAGCTGGGAGATGAAGAGACATGGGCCAGCGAGACCCTGTGCCAGACACCTCCCAGCCATATGGGAACAATGGAGTTTGGCTACATCTGCTATTAAAGCAATGGCTGCAAACCTCTGTTTTGCAGATCCCAAGGGATGCTTCTAAAAGCTGTGTGAAAAGTAACTAAGAAAAGCAAGTCTACTGCCAGCAGGCTTCGCTTGGCTGTGGAGGCATCCATATGTCCTCTGAACGGTGCTCAGGTGTCCACAAATGGAATAAAACTGAGCTGGCTGTTCGAAAACTTTTGTCGATGGGTGTCACTGCTCTACCCTTCCCCACCCAAATCACTCTTCTTTCCATCATCAGCTTGGAAACAGCAGCCTCTCCAAGCAGAAGTCGCTAATTTTACAGGTAGGCACCTGTACATCCCATCTTCTCTCCCCTACTATCTTCCTCCACTAATTTCAGTGTTTCTAAATTTCTCAAGCAGCAAATCTGCTACCATTCCTCTTGGGAAGCTAGCATGCAGCCTATTGCCAAAAGAAACCAAGTTTTTCCAGCTTGTATTTGGAAGACAAGGAGAAGCATGGAAAAGCCAGCTGAGAGCATCTGCTGAATTTCTTGCTGCCGCTAAGGGCCCGGCTCCTTTATATGGTCTCAACAACCAAACACAGAGCAGTGAGCAATGCAGTGTATTCCAACAACATCACAGGGGCTTACAAATAAAACTTGACAAAGTCCTGGCATGATTTATGACTACTATTGTGGGTTTTGGGAATTAATGTGAACAAGGAACCTCATCTGTCGGATGTGTTGCATACAGAGAGGCTCTGACCTGCAGCTCCTGTTCTACTTAATATATGGTAATCCATGCAACTTTCTCATTCATCAATAAACACCCAGCATTCATGCAGATTCTGCTGTCATTCTAAGTGAGGTCCTCCACTAAAAACTGCCATCTTTCTAGTAGCATGCAAAGTGTGCAATCCCGTGGACTCAGGGGGGTTCCTTCCTCCTGAATGCAGGTAAGTGATACACTGGTATACTGAAGCTTGCATGGAAAAAATAGAAATACTCTAAAAGAAAGTATTCAGCCAAGAACATCTTTTTTTACAGTGGTTTGTAGCACTGTCTGATACTGTCATACAGAGATGTGCCAAAGCAGCTCCAGCAAAGTATGACCATGCTGTTTAAAGTGCAGAGGAGGTGTATAGCAAAGCACACAGAGATGGATTATTCACAAGCCTTTGTTAAGTCAGTCAGTATGGGGAAGGGGTCATCATCAAAAAGGATCAGGGGAACTACTGGGATAAAAGCAGCCAAGGCAGAACTAAGCTCTAAACCAGTTTGTGTTACATGAAGCAGCATCGTACACTCTCCTGCTGGCAGGATTGTGTGTTACATGAGGCTACCCAGAACATGCAAGACAGCCATATCAAACCACTGATTTTGACCAGGCTGGGCTGCCTCTGCCTCCTTCAGGCTGCACTGTCACCAGTCCTGCAGCTGTCCCTGCGTCTCCCCAGAGGATGGGATGCAACACAGCACAGAGAGTCTGGGCCTGCCAGCTCCAGGAAGGACCATCACTGCTCTTGCAGCACATTTGGTAGTAGGCAAATAGCAATGAACATCATCCTTGCCCATCCTAAGGTCATTAGGAATTGCAGCTTAGAGCACAGCTGAGTGCTTTTCCAGTCCCTTACCTTGTTCGTGCCATCACATTGTTCTTCTTGGGCTGCTGATTAACTGGGCTTCCCATGTTGCCATTCTTCAGGGAGCCCTTCCGAGCCAGCTCCCTCTGCTTCTCTGCATATGGGATACAAAGGGGAAAAGCAAAATTAGGGCAACAGCCTGGCTGGCCACCATACAGCTGCAGAAACCCAGATTTGATAGCAGCAAAAGGCATAGCCGAATTAATAGCAAAGGACATGAGCTCTCCATCTCCCAAGCAGGGACACTGTAAAGGCTGGATGAGCTGTGTCCCATTGCCTCCAAGGTCAGGGGCTAAAGCTAACATACCCTGACTCACAGCAGTTTGTTGACAACACCACACTAAGATGGTCATGGAACTTCTGGATGAGAACCAGCTGGGGCAGAGAGAGGGCAGAGACCTTGCCTCTTATCTGCACCTGGTTGCTGCATGGACTCTAAGACTGTGCTTTGTGCTGGGCAAGGGAATTTATCCTTTTATTTTTTCTCCTCTTGCTGAGGCTGCCAGTGAGGGGCCCAGTGGGGATAGAAAAGTGTCTCCATCAAAGCAGCACCACCATTTAGTATTAGCCCAGCCTAGCTTGACACCAGGCCTGAGTTATTACTGTTTCCCTGGACAGCAACTCAACAGACTAACACACCCCACAGCAGAAAATGTTGCTGCCTCCCTGCTTCTCTTCCTGGCATCCTGTGATGTCCCCCATGTGTCTTTCTTTTTTACCTCACATTGATTCTTGGGAGTTTGCTTGCTTTATTTAAAAAAAAAAAGGTGAAACATTTTGCAGCTGTATTTTTAAATAGCATATTGTTTGCTTAAATTTTCAGAGCTTGTTCTACTCTCTGCTGAAATGTACCTTAAAACTTGGACAGTACATAGAGTTTTCTTTGTGTATTCAGTGCAAGAGGGGATTTAAATTAGCTTCTCATTTAGGAGAGACTATTTCTCTTAATAACTTCTCACCACAGGATCACAACTAGAATTCAGGTCCAAAAGCTAAGCCTTCTGCAGGTATGCAGTTTGTGCTGTATTAATACGTCCCTGCCTCCAGCAGGGATAATAAACTGATATTCAGTTTTCTGATTCAAAGTCCTTCCTTGTTTCTTGTGGGAAATCAATTGGTCTGAGTAAGCAATTAGCCACAAAAGTTGAGCTAACTGCCTCAATCTCATCTTGCAACGCCAGGTAAGGCTTGTAGGGAAAAGCCGAGTGTGGGGCCAGTAAGGCAGAAAAGGGCCCAGTTAAAAACATTCTCCAGAGTGTGAGAAAATGTTGGGAACTATTTTCGTGCCGTGCTTGAATAATAGGGGTTTACCAGACTGCTGGCTGGGGAACCTGAATAGTGAATTCATTTTGCTTCTGCTTCCCCTGTGGTGTGTGAAATGTGCTGATATATTTTTTTCTCTTGCAGATTTTATTCCCCTTGGAGAGAAAAGCACCTTTTCCCACTTGTCTTGGGAAAGTGGCATGCCTACCAGGGTGTGTAAGTGCAAGATGGGCCAACTCTGTCCTTTCCACACAGGTAAGAGCAGGGGGACACATGTCCAAGGCCGCCTTTTTTGAGGGACAAATAAGCAGCAGAGATGCCTAGAGATTGTGGTGATGAGCGTGGCTGAGGAACCCGCAGAGAAAAGTACATACTCATACAAACCATGCCCAGCCCTGCTCCTGCTGATGACAGAGGTGAATAAATGCTCATTGAACTCGGCAGGAAAAGTATCGGATTAATAACTCTCTCTGGCATGAGCAACAAAGAGACTGATACAGGATCGAAGTCAAAACCTTAAATCAGAGTAATTTCTCAGAACTGGAACTTGCAAATGCATTGGTTATCTTTGTCTCCAGAATAAAAGCCTGGTATTTTGCAGGCCACATGAATTTTGCTATTCACAGAGGGATAAAGAGGGGTTTAATGGAGGCAAATGTTTACAACCCTAAATACAAACTGACTTCCACCCATCTACACCAGAAGGTCCAGTGCTGACCACAAATACACAGTGCTGAGACAAGCTGCCAATACTTTAAGAGGCTGTATAATTCACAAAAGGCACCTGACTCAGAAACAAGGTTACAGGTTTCATTTTCTGTCAAGACAGTTAAGGCCTGCCTGACCCTTTTAAATGGACCGGCGCTCTCTGCTTTCTATCGAATCCTTGGTACAGGCACTAATGCTCTTCTCCAACTCAAATTACTCATTCGGCTGATGAATCTGGACTTTTGCTAATCGTCTTTTTCCTCCAATAGGTCTCCCCATGACTATTTCTATGCTTTTACTGAGGGCTATTGCAATGCGTGGGTCTGAACAATACAAGATTTCATATTTAACCCCTTCTTTCACTTATTTAGTGGCTTGGAGTGAACATTCCCAAAGCAATGTAAGTGTGGTATTGATACAAAAATTCACGGATGCTTCTCCTCCCAGTCTGAATCTCCCCAAGGGAGAAATGGAGTATTCAGAGAGTCCCTGAAATGAAACTCAATAGCAACGAAGTTACTATTAAGCAGGTATTCTTTATTGCAGCGCTGGGCAGCACTGGGGATTCTCCACCATAAGTGCTCCACCGATTTGGTAGACTTTCAGGGATTATATACTGTAAAATCCTACATATTCACAGGATTTCCGAGAAATCATTTACATAAACATGAGATTTCCTGGAACTCATTAACATATGCAAATGTCCGATCCGCATGTGCAGTCCTCTCCCGTGGTGGTCTTCAGGTGGTCTTTGGGGGTCTTCAGATGAAGGCTCGTAGTCTTCTTCACTGTGTTCGCTGATTGACCTTTGCTTCTGCGCAAACTCAGTCCTAGGATCACGTAAACGGTGTCCTTCAAGGCTGCTGTTGTCATTCTTTTGTGACTTCCTATCTTCCGTGCATTTGTTCTCCCAAGGCCCAGTTGTCTGAGATGGGATTATCCCGGAGCCCCCTTATCTTACAACCATTCTAACTACTCCCTAAATCACAAAGGCCTTTCTTTTGTTTAGTTAAGTGACTAAGATATTTAAATATACTCCTTGCCCCTAGGCTTTTCAGGAGGCATTTTGATGCAGTGGCTTTGTCTATCTTGGCGTTAACCCTTTCATTCCCCCCTTTTCTTTAAACTTTGTAAATTTCTTTACAAAGGTCTTAAGTTTTCAAGGCCCAAACTCTCATAGCCAATTTCTTCAGCTTATACCACAAAGGGCAATTGACAACTGTTAGTATAATAACAAACACCAATAATATCAAGAGTGGGTGGGCTAGAACATTCAAAGTTTTCTCTGCAGAGGGTGAGTATCCCAAAAGATATCCCACCAATGATGGGCGGTATCATCTTTAATTTGACTAGACAGTCCAATAAGTTTGTCCTTAGTTATTATTGGTTCAAGATTTTGTTTAATTTTTCCAGAGATATGTTTGCACGACTTATATTTAAGCCAAAACATTGCCACTTATTCTTCTGTATATGCAAACACATAAAGGGAGTGATTAGGTGATATTCTTCAACTACCAATCAGTTATTAGTCACTAAACACACACGTCTGGCATTAATTTCTACAAACATTTCAAACGCATCAGGAGACAGGATCATCCATTTGCAATTGTTAACAGAATGTTCTAATAAGCATGGTTCATATAATTGAGACTGTTGTCCACATAAGATACCCTCAGAGGTGGTTTCACCAAGATCTAAATCATGTTTGTCTCAGGTAGTGGCAAAGATTTTTCAGGAATTATACTTAATACCTCACCTTGTTCCACAGCTCATCTTGCCTCGTAATCAGCCAATTTATTTCCCACTTCCCTGTCAGTGTTACCTTTCTGATGCCCTTTGCAGTGCATAATCGCCACTGCTGACGGAAGTTGTACAGCATTTAAAAGTCGCAAAATTATATCAGCATGTTTTATACCTTTCCCTTGAGCAGTCAAGAGTCCTCGTTCCAAATTGCTCCATGGGCATTGACTACACCAAAGGTATATTTTGAATCTGTCCAAATATTTACTCCCAGCCCTTCGGCCAGCTCCAACGCTCTCACTAGGGCAATTATTTCAGCTTGTTGTGCAGATGTGCCCTTAGGGAGTGACTTTGCTTCTACCAATGGGTCTGTGGTGGTTACAGCATATCCTGCCATTCGAACTCCATTCTTTAGGAAACTGCTCCCATCAGTGTACCAGGTTCGGTCGGCTTCCTCCAGCGGCTCCTCCTTCAAGTCTGGTCTGCTTGCACATACAGTTTCAATAGTTTCTATACAATCATACATGACAGTCTCCATTTCCTGTTTATCACTTATGATTTCTATATCGTCTAAAACAGAGGTTACAATGTGGGAAGTGTGCACAATCATCTTTTGTCCCAAAGTAAATTTTCGAGCTTCTTGGATAATCAAAACAACGGCGGCCACTGCCCGAAGGCATCCCGGCCATCCTTTGCTTACTTCATCCAGTTGTTTAGAGAAGTATGCTACAACTCGTTTATAAGGACCCAGCTTCTGGGCCAGAATTCCCAGAGCCACTCCTTGCCTTTCATACGAGAACAGCCAGAAAGGTTTCGTTACATCTGGTAGGCCCAAAGCTGGAGCCTTCATTAGCTCCAGTTTCAGTTCCTTGAATGCCCTCTTAGCTTCATCAGTCCATATTAATTGTGTCTGGCTATTTTCAACAGTTCATATAGAGGTTTAACCAAAAGTCCATAATTATAGATCCATAATCAGCACCAACCTGTCATTCCCAAAAGGTTCGAAGCTCTTTTACCGTGGTCGGTTCTGGAGTTCTGCAGATAGCTTCCTTTCGGTCATTCCTGAGCTGTCATTGTCCCTTGGAAATCACGAATCCCAGGTATATTACTTCCTTCTTCAAGATTTGGGCTTTCTGTAATGAGACTCGGTAACCACATAATCCCAGAAAATTTAACAAGCTCACAGTCCATTCCTTGCACTCTTCATCCTTTCCTGTGGCTATTAAGATATCATCTATGTATTGCAAAAGAATCCCGTTTCCTGGGGGCCTCTCCCAGGTCACTAATTCCTTAGCTAATTCATTTCCAAAAATGGTAGGGCTGTTTTTAAATCCTTGGGGTAACACTGTCCAGGTCAGTTGGGTTTTTCGTCCTGTATCAGGGTTTTTCCATTCAAAAGCAAATAAATTGCAGTTTTCTGGAGCCAAGGTAAGGCAAAAGAATGCATCCTTTAAATCTAATACAGTGAACCATTCATAGGTTTCCTTTAAACCAGTCAGCAGAGTATATGGGTTTGCCACTACCGGATACAAGGATACAAATCTTCAACTATTTGATTTATTGCCCGCAAATCTTGCATGAATCAATAAGTTTTGCCATCAGGCTTTTTGACAGGCAGAATCGGAGTGTTGTATTCGGAAGAGCATTCAATTAATAGTCCAAATTTTATAAACTCTTCTATAATACTTTTTACCCCTCGCCTATCTTCCAATTTCAAGGGGTATTGCTTTATCTTAACAGGTCCTGCCCCTTCTGAAAGGGTTAAAGCCAAGATAGACAAAGCCACTGCATCAAAATGCCTCCTGAAAAGCCTAGGGGCAAGGAGTATATTTAAATATCTTAGTCACTTAACTAAACAAAAGAAAGGCCTTTGTGATTTAGGGAGTAGTTAGAATGGTTGTAAGATAAGGGGGCTCCGGGATAATCCCATCTCAGACAACTGGGCCTTGGGAGAACAAATGCACGGAAGATAGGAAGTCACAAAAGAATGACAACAGCAGCCTTGAAGGACACCGTTTACGTGATCCTAGGACAGTTTGTGCAGAAGCAAAGGTCAATCAGCGAACACAGTGAAGAAGACTACGAGCCTTCATCTGAAGACCCCCAAGACCACCTGAAGACCACCACGGGAGAGGACTGCGCATGCGGATCGGACATTTGCATATGTTAATGAGTTCCAGGAAATCTCATGTTTATGTAAATGATTTCTCGGAAATCCTGTGAATATGTAGGATTTTATAGTATATAATCCCTGAAAGTCTACCAAATCGGTGGAGCACTTATGGTGGAGAATCCCCAGTGCTGCCCAGCGCTGCAATAAAGAATACCTGCTTAATAGTAACTTCGTTGCTATTGAGTTTCATTTCAGGGACTCTCTGAATACTCCATTTCTCCCTTGGGGAGATTCAGACTGGGAGGAGAAGCATCCGTGAATTTTTGTATCACTTCTTTGAGTTTAACAACAACCAATTCAGCATTTTTAGCCTTTCCAGGTATTCCTGAGGCCCATGCTCCTAGGTATACCTGGTCTTTTATTTCTTGTATAATTTCTTCTTCTCTAATTTGGGGTTCAGTAAGAACCAAGCTTAAAATTCCAATGTGATTTTTGTCTAGTATTTTAAACTCAATTTCCCCATTTCTAAATTTTATTTCGGGATTTAGTTGTTCTAATAGGTCCCTCCCCAGTAACAGTCTAGGAGCCTCAGGCAGGTAGAGAAATTTGTGAATCCCCACACTCTTCCTAATTCTAAATTTTAATGATTCAAGAAAAAAGCTTTTTTAACGTGCCCAGTTGCTCCCACAACATTAACATTTTGTTTACTTATAGGTAACAAGGTTTGATTCAATACAGAGAATGTGGCTAACGCAGCCACTATCTCCTTTCCCAGTTTCCTTCTGTCCTCCCCCTCCCCATTCCGATATACTCTCCATGCTTCCTCCAGCAGCTTCTCTAAATTCCTTATATCTGGTTCCCTAAGTTTCTGAAGTTTCTTTCTGGTATCATTAGTGGATTGTCCCAGAAACAGAGATACCAGCTGCTGTGTGGCAGCTTCTGACTCCGGTTCCATAGTAGTAAATCTTCTCACAGCAGCCCGTAAGCGATCCAAAAACTCCGTGGGCGTTTCAGTCTGCCCCTGCTTGATAGCATACAGAGCAGACCAGTTAACTGCCTTTGGGATCGCATGTTCTATTCCCAATTTGATCCAGGTTCGGTATCGTTGCAACAAACGGTACTGAGCTGGATCATTAGGGTCCCAACCCGGGTCCCTGGAGAGCACATGATCTTCGGCTGTGCCCTGTAAAACTCGTCCCTCAATCTGTGTTTCTACATGAGCTCGGGCTGCCTTTAATACAAGCTGCTTCTCGGTTTCAGTCATAGCATCTAGCATAAGATCCACATCTTTCCAATCCGGGTCCAAATTCTTAGTAATCCACTCAAACCTTTTCGCAATCCCACTTGGGTCCTCTCTGTACCCCTTAACTGCATCCTTCCACTTATCCACATCATCCATCTGGAAAGGCACTTTTCTTCTGCCTTTCTGGGTTTCTCTTTCACCTTCAAACACCTCTGTCCAATACTACATGCTGAACAACACCGCTTCAACTTCCCTAACTCTTTCTGATTTTCCTTTTCCAAAGCCAACACCATGGGATCTTGGGGAACAAAATTAAAACCACAGTCTTTCTGGGACTCAGGGTGATTTCGGAGGGTGAAAAACATATCCGCATACATAGCTTCGTCCCATTTTCCCTCCCTCCTTAAAAAAATAACAGGAGTTGCAGCAAGGCATTATACTTCAGAGTCCCATTCAAAGGCCACTTTTCTTCATCATCTAATTTATACAATGGCCATCACTGATTACTTAATTAGAGCTTTCTTATTCACATTTCCTCCAGGAGGACCCCCTATGTCCTTCCAGTGATATAAAATGCAACGAAATGAAGATTTCTTTGGTATCTCTTTACTTTGTTGTGACCCTCCCATTTTATTGGTCCCAGTTCTCTCCTGTATTCCCGCAGTATCTTAACTGTTAGTTCCACGGTCCACACTTCACCACTTAGAGGGCTACAGAATTACTGTTTTACATCCATACAACCTTTTTCTTTCGCTTCGTCCGTCTCCGGCCGTTTCCCTCGCGGGACAACGAAACCGCGGATCAGGACTCCGCACTCGCTTCGTACTAAGAGTACGTTTCATTCACACACGCACAGGACAGCATACACGCTTTTGACAACAAAAAGCTCACATACGAATACAATGAAGAAAAAACCTAAAAGCAAACACAGAGCAACTACTTGTCCTTATAACATGCCAAACACAATCCCAAAATCAAATAACCGAGTTCCAAAGCCAAGATCCAATATACCCAAATGCAAGAGTTCCAAATGAGCACCGGAGTGCTCCCAGATGGGCACCGAAGTGCCCCCAAATGAGCACCGAAGTGCTCCCAAGTGTATACCTTTAAGGCGCTAGCAGCCCGGTATACTCCACCCAGCGTGAACCACTCACGGCTTACAG
The DNA here is from genome assembly GCF_047370975.1 of Nipponia nippon. Taxonomy (NCBI): domain Eukaryota; kingdom Metazoa; phylum Chordata; class Aves; order Pelecaniformes; family Threskiornithidae; genus Nipponia; species Nipponia nippon. The sequence continues at coordinate 6,965,505 of NW_028262339.1, read as the reverse complement.
GGGTTTCCGACAGATGACTAGTCCCAAACCAAATTTAAGAAAGAATACCTTTTTCCGAAGACGGTCCTTGTCTGCTCCCACAGCGATCCGACTGAGGCAAGGAGTCCCTCCGGAAATTTTCCGGGGGTACCCTAGGTAGTCCCGTTCTCAACGGGTCCTGCAGCCGAGCAGAGAGGGTCCCATCTGGGGTGCCAAAACTGATACAAAAATTCACGGATGCTTCTCCTCCCAGTCTGAATCTCCCCAAGGGAGAAATGGAGTATTCAGAGAGTCCCTGAAATGAAACTCAATAGCAACGAAGTTACTATTAAGCAGGTATCCTTTATTGCAGCGCTGGGCAGCACTGGGGATTCTCCACCATAAGTGCTCCACCGATTTGGTGGACTTTCAGAGATTATATACTATAAAATCCTACATATTCACAGGATTTCCGAGAAATCATTTACATAAACATGAGATTTCCTGGAACTCATTAACATATGCAAATGTCCGATCCGCATGTGCAGTCCCCTCCCGTGGTGGTCTTCAGGTGGTCTTGGGGGTCTTCAGATGAAGGCTCGTAGTCTTCTTCACTGTGTTCGCTGATTGACCTTTGCTTCTGCACAAACTCAGTCCTAGGATCAAGTAAACGGTGTCCTTCAAGGCTGCTGTTGTCATTCTTTTGTGACTTCCTATCTTCCGTGCATTTGTTCTCCCAAGGCCCAGTTGTCTGAGATGGGATTATCCCGGAGCCCCCTTATCTTACAACCATTCTAACTACTCCCTAAATCACAAAGGCCTTTCTTTTGTTTAGTTAAGTGACTAAGATATTTAAATATACTCCTTGCCCCTAGGCTTTTCAGGAGGCATTTTGATGCAGTGGCTTTGTCTGTCTTGGCTTTAACCCTTTCAGTATGAACATCCATGCCTGTGTCCCCATCCAAATTTCTTAAGCATGAATCAACAGTTCAGCTGTGTCCTGGTTTCAGCTGGGATAGAGTTAATTTTCTTCTTAGGAGCTGGTATAGTGCTGTGTTTTGCGTTTAGGATGAGAATAATGTTAATACACTGATTTTTTTTTTTTCTTGCTAAAAGTAGTGCTAAGCTGTTGCTAAATAGTTGCTAAGTAGTGCTTACACTGGTCAAAGACTTTTCAGCTTCCCATGCTCAGCCGGGTGAAGGGCGGGGGGAGGGGAGGCTGGGAGGGAGCACAGCCAGTGGGGCTGACCCAGACTGGCCAAAGGGCTATTCCATACCATATGACGTCATGCTCAGTATATAAGCTGGGGGAAGAAGGAAGGGGGGGACATTGGGTATGATGGCGTTTGTCTTCCCAAGTAACCGTTACACGTGATGGAGCCCTGCTTTCCTGAGGATGGCTGAACACCTGCCTGCCCATGGGAAGTAGCGAATTAATTCCTTGTTTTGCTTTGTTTGCGTGCGCAGCTTTTGCTTTACCTATTTAACTGTTCTATTTTATTTTACTTCAATTATTAAACTGTTCTTATCTCAACCCATGAGTTTTCTCACTTTTACTCTTTCGATTCTCTCCCCCATCCCACCAAGGGGGGAGTGAGCAAGCGGCTGTGTGGTGCTTAGTTGCTAGCTGGGGTTAAACCACGACAAGCTCCCTCTTGGATGCTATGAATCCTGAGTCCCTGGTGGCCAAAAAGCGAGAGCTAGCAGGAGGAATGGGAAGTCTACCCAGCCCTGGGGTGTTAGGACAAGCTCCTAGAAGGTTGTGGAGATGCGCATGAGTCCCTCTAGGCTTTGAGGCAAGGAAACCTGCTTTCTGAGCCTTACAAGTATTATGAACTACTGCTACTTCCACCATCACCCAAAGGAGCTGTTTGGGTGCCAGTCTCCTGAAGTAATTCTGGGCTATAAAATACAGCACACCAACCATCAAGTCCATCAGAATGGGGGAATGAAGTTTTCAGTGCCCATTTTCTGTTCAGTGCTTCCTCCTGGGGTAGCAGGTGGAGTTTGTGAACTCCATTTCTAGGTAGTGAGCTCTTTCCCAGGCTTCCAGCTCTTTTGGTTTTGGCCCCCAGAAGTTTCTTTGAAGGCCAGGGCCCCAAACTCTAAGTACCTAAGTTCCTTCTAGAAATGTGACTGATTTAGGCACTTCTGAAGATGTTACTTTTGGGGTCCAACATTTTAACAAAAAATCTGTAATTTCACAAATTAAAGTAGTTCTCATAGAAGCTGCGATCAAACACATAAACCAGCACAGTAAAGAGAAGGTGAGAGAAGGAACCACAACCTAGCCTCGATAAGTAAATGGCATTTTTCTTTAAAGTCTGCCCCATATTGGCTGATGCTACACCCAAATGAGCATGAATCCCAAGATCACAACCCTCCACTGACCCAACTGTGCTAACCTTTGTGTGAAACCTGGGAACTATGCATCTGGGCAATTCTCAGGGCATGAAAAGCTAAGATGCTCTTTCCTTCTGCGTCATCCCAAACTCTCCAGTATGGTAGTTAAGTATTCCCCACTGGACTTAGATGAGACCTGCTGCGTTCCTGCATGTCTCCCCCAGCCTCAAGGCCACTGCTTAGCTTGAGACATTGAGTGCGTGGTCCCACCAGAGAGGACAGGCATAGTTTATCCTCTGACGCTGGCTATGAAAAGGCTCTCCATGTCCAGGACTGCCTGTGCTGCCTGCAGCATTCCAGTACATGCAATGAACTTCCAGGAAGGCAACGCAGCTTGATGGAAAATCAATGTCGACCCTATGAAACTACCTAATTCTGGGCAACTCTCGGGCACCAGAGGAATGAGGAAGGGTTGTTAACAGGCACTCCTGCCAAATACAGAGAAAATGGAACATACAAGAACAAATGAAGAAATGGAAGACTTTGATTTCCAGCCATTGGTTATTTTGTGTCTGGTGAGTTTGCTGTTTGATGATCAATGAAAAGCTAATACAGCAGAGATACAAGATGAAGGACAGAGACTTGAAAATGGGGAAGCCAGAATGAAACAAGGCTGCTCTCCAGCTACTTCAGAGAAATCACTAACTGCTGGCAGTAAAAGGGCAGTATAATAGCAGAGCTCCAATGATGCTCTTTACATGACATTTGCAAGTATTTGAAATAAGTTGTTTAGCTTTCATTTCACTTGGCTGTTCTACTTTTTATCATTGTACCTAGCAAAATACTCACACCCATGTGGTTTGTTGTCCTCCTTCCCCATGAAGCGGTTATGGGTGACTGAGCACACTGTGAGTACGGGTGTGATGGCTTGCAGAGCCAACAGGCAATCATTAGCAATACCAGCAGGGCTGGTACAGTTTGGGGAGAGACAGCTTTACCCAAATCCAGGTTCCTGCTGGCTTTTCATGAATTTTCCAGACAGACATTTCCTTGAAGAAGCAGGATAGAGTAGAGGAGGCTGGGAGGGCATGAAGTAGTCTGCATGTGCCTTTGACATTAAGTATGCTCAATTAGGAGTTTGAAGATCCTGTCTGGTCATTAGCAGGGTTGCTGTGTTGGGTAATCTACCTGGCTCTATGCTTGAGTGGAGCCAAGCAGCAGCAGCATTAGCTTCTGTTTCAGTGGAGAGCTCAGAGAACACAGACAGCTATGCTGTCACCCTGATGTACTGGGGAATTTGGCTGCACCAGTTCCACTTAAGTTAATCCTGGACATTGTGTCAGAAGAGGAATCAATAGAATCATAGCATCATAGAATCATTTAGGTTGGAAAAGACCCTTAAGATCATCGAGTCCAACCGTTAACCTATCACTGCCAAGTCCACCACTAAACCATGTCCTCAAGCACCACATCTACCCATCTTTTAAATACCTCCAGGGATGGGGACTCAACCACTTCCCTGGGCAGCCTGTTCCAATGCCTGACTACCCTTTCGGTGGAGAAGTTTTTCCTAATATCCAACCTAAACTTCCCCTGGCGCAGCTTGAGGCCGTTTCCTCTCGTCCTATCGCTTGTTACTAGGGAGAAGAGACCGACCCCCACCTCACTACAACCTCCTTCCAGGTAGTTGTAGAGAGCAATAAGGTCTCCCCTCAGCCTCCTCTTCTCCAGGCTAAACAATCCCAGTTCCCTCAGCCGCTCCTCATAAGACTTGTTCTTTAGATCCTTCACCAACTTTGTTGCCCTTCTTTGGACACGCTCCAGCACCTCGATGTCCTTCTTGTAGTGAGGGGCCCAAAACTGAACACAGTACTCGAGGTGCGGCCTCACCAGTGCCGAGTACAGGGGCACTATCACCTCCCTGGTCCTGCTGGCCAGGAACACGCGGAGTGGCACGTGTGTGTGTTCGTGTGTATGTGTATGTGGGGAGAGGGTCCAGGATCCTTTCGACACCACTATACTACTCTGAACAGCAGGAGGGACATCTCTTTGTCTGGACCCGCCAACCACATCACATCTCGCCCCTCCTTTCTTGTCCACGTTGTCACTCCATCTTTAAGGCACTTTGTCCCCTTATGACATTAAAATAATTTAAAGAAAGAAGATAAATCCATTCAACAAGCAAGCTGCTACCTTTGTGATAGCCTCACATTAGCCTGTTCTGCTTGCTGACCCCATCTGGGCCATTCATCATCTGCTCCAAGTGCTGCTTCAAGGTAAGCTCTACTGGTGACAAGACAACAGCCAAAGAAGCCCACAGAGCTTTCAATAAGGCAGGAATAACACCAAAGTATAAAGGAGCAAAGGAAATACATGCTGCAGACATGATCAGGACCATAATCAGCCCAGCCCTGCGTCCTGTCTGGCAATGGTCTCATGTTATAGCTGCATGCAAAAGTCCTCAATGAGATGGTGCCCTGGCATGCTAAGCACTCGGCAAACTATTCCTGCCCTGGTGTGCTTTCACCTGCCTGATTTAGGATGTGTCAGAGGATGGGCAAATAACTGCATGTTGACAAATGGAGAGCATACTCCCATGGGGAACCTCAGTTAGAGAAAGTCGCGTGTAAGACGAGAGGCTGAATTCCCCCCTTACTACTGGGAACAGCTACATACCTAATGAATTATTTCAAGCAATATTGTATTACTCAGTTCAATTTAAACTGGTTACCTGTTCAGCTGGCTGGATGTGTCTAGCTGCTTTATGATGAGGGAAGATAGTAATGGAGCATGTGAAGCAGAATGGACTTAACGTGAATGTGTCTATGTTAAAAATCAGATTTGAATATAACCTTACAATTATTCCTCTGGTTTCAGTCTTTAAACAAAATCATAACCAGTTTTAATAATGTTTTCCTGTTTTTTAAAAATGAAATGCTGAACAGCTTCTTTGGTACATGTTGCTATGCGTGACATTGGTTTTGCCTACACACTGCCCAAAACCAGAAATGGCAAAAGTAGCCATACACTTTGGTCTCCTGCAGAACTGCTCCTTTTGTGATTTCAGGCAAAGCAGACAAGCCAGGAATTTGGTGAGCATCACTCTGTGCTATGCTGAAGAGCTATTTGGAGGGTCAGACCGCCCCCCAAATCCACAGTTTCCATTTGTCCCAAGATAGTGAGTGACTCTGGTTATGGTCGGACAGTGGTGGGTGGAGAGTGGTTTAGGATGCCATCACCTCTCACTGCCATCGTGCTTGATCCCCTCATTTGAGGCAGCCTGATTGGCACAAATGCTGTTTGGTGGCAGACTAGGCTGATTTGCTTCCTTTGCACCATGGGTTGGAATCACGCAAACACTGATTGCTCCTGTCTCTTTGCTGAGAGCCACTGGCTGAACCTTGCTAACTCAACTGATTTTGAACCTGTCTGACTAGAAGGAGACGGAGCTTCCTGCTATGGGGACGTTGCGGCATGAGTCCATGGGATTTGCTGCAGTGGGAAGACAAAGAGAAATAATTAATCTGGTGTGACAAAGTTGTATTTTTCCATCTTCAAGGTCTATGAGATGAGATTTTGGGATGTGTTTGCCTCTTTGTCCCCAACTGCCAGCCAAGGCTGTTTCAGAGGCTGAGGACTGCAGCAATTCCATGATTAATTCTACCTTCTCAAGCAAGCTGAGAATTTAAATCACACAGTAAATAAAATTAATCTGTCTGTTCACATCCTGCTGAGTGATCAACAGAGTCTTGAGCAAATGGAGGGAGAAAGAACGAAGTGCTGACTACAACTTCCAATTCAAGCCCAAGTCCCAATTTCAGCTCACTTGTATCATTTAGCTTGGGGACATTAGCATGCTTCTAGTTAACACTGAAACCTTCACTACCTTTTACCTCTGACAGAGAGTATTTGTCAGCGAGGACTGTGTCACTTCTTGGAGAGATTTCAGGGTACGTACATCAATAGGGGCTTTGCCTGCAGGCTGTATAGAAAGGGAGGTATAAGAATGCTGTGTGCTGTGGCCACGCTGATCCCAATGAGGGCTGCGCTCCCTGGGGAGATTTGGAGAGTGTAAGTGAAACTACACAGGTGGCATTAGTGCAGCTGATGGCTGTGCCTCCCTGCATCAGAAAGAAAGGCAAAAGAAAAGCAATTTTTACTAAACAGGGGTAGCAGAAATGAAAAGGATTTGTCTGCGGCCAGCCCCCTGCTCTGAATACAGGGAATATGGTTTAAAGCCGATACGTGCTGGATGCCAGCGTTGATTATTCAGGACAGGCCATCTGAATCAGGATTGTTTCACCCAGCTTCAGAAAAGTCTCTTCAGATAAGCAAGGGTCATATAGCTAAATCATCCAACTACCAACTTGAGCAAGTTGTGCAAGACACAGTATTTTTAGCATAAGTATGTTGTTTTTGCTGACCCAGTCAAACTTGGGGAAATTAGTGAACTACATCTAATTGTGAGAACTGGCTAGCAAAAGCAGGCATATAAATTTGTCTTCCGAGGTCCCTCTTAGACCAGGTTTTAAGCATCCAAGTAGCTGCATTTTCTTATGTTTTGCTGATCTGGCTGCTGCTCTGTCCCTTTGGCATGGCTGAGAGCTGTCACAAACACCGACGGGCTCTGAGTGATTTTAAGCTCCCCTGAAGGCCTGACCAGACACAGAACTGGTAAATGACCTTGGGAGTACAAAGACAATGTTTGCATCTCTTTTCCAAGGATACAGCTCTTAACTTCTCATATAGGAGCTACTGCAACAAGCAGTCAGTGCATTGCATGCAGAGCAATGCAGGGCTCATTCTGGGGTAATGCTCACCAAGAGTGCTGGCTGCACAAGTTACAGAGAGATTTCTGATGGCCAGGCTGATGTTGCTATTTGCATTTCTCTTCAGAAAGCGCACACACCAAACTGAAGCGCCAAGCTATTCCTTATCACAGAGGAGGACAGGTAAATGACTGCTCTGGGCCTGACCAAAGCTATCATCCACTTATACCACAAACATCTCCAAAAGTGGCTTTATGTTCCAGCAGCATGTCCCCATCCCCTAGACATACTGTCTCAGCCCCAAAGATCATTTATCTGACCTTCATGTGATTATAGGAAGGAACAACTTCTCTGTTTATATCCACTATTGGGCTTTGACACGTAGGAGAGCAGGGCATCCAGTGTAGTTAGCCAGCTAGCAAAGAAAACCTTATGGCTGTAAACTTTAGGGAAAAATTTACTATTTTTTTGAACACAGAGCATTTTACCTCTTTATGGCATGGTATAACCACAAATCATCTTTGTGAAACAGTAAGCTATATTTTACTGATGGGAGAAACTATTTAACTGATTTACCTTAAATCGTAAAGCATCTGTGGCACAGGGGAGGAGAGAACCATGATTCCCGGCTCCCAGTCCTCTGCCTGAGCTGTCTCTGCAGCCATTTTATTTAGACAGGTTGCGACTATGTAGTAGCAGGCAGCAATTCATCTCTCTTTATCTATGAACATCTTTCTGTACTGATTTCAAAGGCATCTATTATCGCAGTTCCCAGCTCACAAGGGCATCATGTTGCGATTCAGCCTGTGCTTTTTCACTTAATTTTTAAGGATTGAGACTTTTATTCCTAATAGCTGCAAAATACTGAATATAAAGATTTCATTCATCACTGTCAAAACTGGAATATATGAACAGCATCAATTTTATTTAAATGTGGGTTTTTTTTCATCTTTCACATTTACCTGCAGAAAGGGATTTATTTGGTATTTTCATGTACTTTTCAAAGAATATTTTTCCTGACAGACGAACAAAGTTAAATATCTGGGGAAGTGTTTGCAATCTAACAAGCCCAGCTAAAAAGTTTCAGTTTATAAACTGGACTCTACAAAATATAATCCATAAAACTGAGCTGCTCTCTCCCTTAACATATTTTAAAGGGACAGAGAAAACTAATTTATTTCACCTGGAAAGAACTTCTGCAAATGCCCCCTCATCATTTCTACTCAACTGAACACAGGTTTAAGACAAAGCTATTTACTTGACCCTGCTGTATGGTGTATCAGACAAAAAAAAAAAGAAAAAGAAAGGAGTCTATTAAATGCAATTTAACTCTCTTCATTTAAAGCATCACTTAAGCTAAAGGCATAATCTAACAAACAGATAAACAGAGTTAATATTAGTGCCCACATCACATTTGTTATGGGTCCTGATGTTCTGTGAAGAAGCATTAAGGTTACTGAGGCACGTAGAAGTGTGATGTGTATTTATGAGAGTAACAGTACAAACTTGCTTAGCTGAATACTAACAGCCTTCAGTTACACAGTAGGGCTGCTATCTAGCAGCGTCAGGCAGTAGAGGAATGGTGGAGGGGATGGTAGGCTGCTGTCGCCAGCTATTTCATGTTCCTTAGTGTCCTCCTTCCAGGGATGGGATGGAGGGCTGAGGGTTTGGCAGCTGCCTTTTCCTTCCACATCTCAAGGGGATTGGTGGCAAAACACAGCCATGCCTCGAATGGCAGAGGGAAACAGGACTGACCAGAGAAAGTTTATGTCCCTGCTGAAACCCCTGAGAAAGGGGCTTGAAAGACAAGATGAAAGGGGCTTTCTGGGCCCCAGGTTGCTGGCTGCAGCTGCTTTGAGTGCTGCTGGAGGAGAAGCAGGGATGGGGGATGAGAGATGTCATCCCAAACCACAGAGCCCTGCAGCTGGAAATCAGATGTATGCACTGTTAAGCTGAAACATCTGTGTGGTAGGTTGACCCTGGCTGGATGCCAGGTACCCACCAAAGCCGCTCTATCACTCCCCCTCCTCAGCTGGACAGGGGAGAGAAAATATAACTAAAGGCTTGTGGGTCGAGATAAGGACAGGGAGATCACTCAGCAATTACCATCACGGGCAAAACAGACTCAACTTGGGGAAATTAGTTTAATTTATTACCAATCAAATCAGAGTAGGGTAATGAGAAAATAAAAACTAAATCTTAAAACACCTTCCCCCCACTCCTCCCTTCTTCCCGGGATTAACTTCACACCCTGTATCTCTACCTCCTCCCCCCTGCAGTGCAGGGGGACTTGGAATAGGGGTTGTGGTTAGTTCATCACACGTTGTTTCTGCCGCTCCTTCCTCCTCAGGGGGAGGACTCCTCACACTCTTCCCCTGCTCCAGCGTGGGGTCCCTCCCATGGGAGACAGTCCTCCATGAACTTCTCCAATATGGGTCCTTCTCACAGGTTGCAGTCCTTCATGAACTGCTTCAGCGTGGGTCCTTTCCACAGGGTGCAGTCCTTCAGGAAGACACTGTTCCAGCGTGGGTCCCCCAGGGGGTCACAAGTCCTGCCAGAAGACCTGCTCCAGCGTGGGCTCCTCTCTCCACGGGGTCACAGGTCCTGCCAGGAGCCTGCTCCAGTGCAGACTTCCCACGGGGCCACAGCCTCCTTCGGGCACATCCACCTGCTCTGGTGTGGGGTCCTCCACAGGCTGCAGGTGGATATCTGCTCCACCATTAACCTCCATGGGCTGCAGGGGGACAGCCTGCCTCACCATGGTCTTCACCATGGGCTGCAGGGGAATCTCTGCTCTGGCTCCTGGAGCACCTCCTCCCCCTCCTTCTTCACTGACCTTGGTGTCTGCAGAGTTGTTTCTCTCACACATTCTCACTCCTCTCCTCTTGCTGCCGTTTTTTTCTGCAGCAGGTTTTTTCCCTTCTTAAATATGTTATCACAGAGGTGCTACCACTGTCATTGATTGGCTCAGCCTTGGCCAGCGGCAGGTCCATCTTGGAGCTGTCTGGCATTGGCTCTATCAGAGATAGGGGAAGCTTCTAGCAGCTTCTCACAGAAGCCACCCCTGTAGCCCCCCCGGCTACCAAAACCTTGCCACGCAAACCCAATACACTCTGTCAAAGGAGTGGCAGTTCCAGTCACAGGGAGAGTTCAAAGGGACTCATGGAACAGCCTGACTCACGCTGAAGATAACAGTAATGTACAGGTGAAGATGATGACAGTTCGTAATATACAACTCTGATGTCAGTGAAACATGATTTAGTATTTTAATGCTGATGTATTTTACATCTTTCTTATCCTTTGTCAGGACAGTGTGCAGGGCAGCGATGCTTAGATGCAGTTTGCTAACACAAGGTGTCATGCTCTGGCATGCCCATTCAGGGCTGCAGCTATGGCAGTGTCGCTCACTGCTGTACCACAGACAGCCTTGATGGAGAGAGGATGGGTGCTAAAGCACTGATGGCCTGAGCAAGGTTAAACACTGCTTTTTGGGGAGACTGTAAAAGGGAGTCTGGGTGAAGAGGAGGCAGGTATAACCTAGACTCTGAATGTCAGAACCCGTGTCTCACTCCACGTTACTAAAATTTTTGCAGACTTGCGCTTTTCTGTCTTGCTGCAGCTAAAGGCCTGATGAAATCCCACTGATTGATTGGCAAACAAGCCCATCTCCCCCAAACAGCAGGCAGGGGAGGTTTCCGACTCTGCCTCCCAGCTTCCTGCTCTCACCACTGTAGCATTAAATGAGATTGCCGGCAATGCTGCAGCTGCCAAGTCTTTGCTATCTGACCCACTCTCCTAAATGACCAAGTGAGGCAGAAATTCTAGCAGACCAACGTTTTTACCTCCCTCCCCAATGGCCAACTGTATGCACTGAAGGGAGGAAAAATCCTAGCTTGGATTTGCTTATCAAAAGACCATTAGCTAAGGATTTTCTACAGCATTTCTAAGACAAAAGGGAGGAGACAAGCAAAAGCAATACAAGAATTATTATAATTTCTGTGCCCCATGCATGACTGGATCAGGTTTGTGTTGGGCCACAGTGCACGCATATTCAGCTTCACTCAGCACATACATTTTTGTGAGCTAAAATCACCAACTGCATACAAACATAAGGTTTATTGTGGTATAGTTACCTGTTTGACTGCCTGACTGGAGCTGGAGGTGAGATGAGAGGAACAGAAGAAAAGAGTAGAAGAAAAGAGGAGAGAAACAGCCTGAGGGTCTCAGCAAGCAAGGCTTTATTGCAGTAGCACTAAGGAACTAGTGAGTGTGTATAGAAGACACATAGTTCCTTGACCAAGGAAATTAAGACAGAAAACAGACTGTGCATAAGGAGTACAAGCAGCTAAAACGGTAGGTGTTTCAGTGATGTACAGTTCCTCATGGTTCCAACTTCAGTTTGAATTATCTTTCAATAATTAAGATTTACAACAGGCTTTAACTTGTACACGCAGATACTTAAGCATAGCGAAAGTGGGTTGAATTCAATGATGAAAAAGTGGAGAGAGGAGGGTCAGCTTTTTTTCCCTGATAAAAACTTTGCCAAAGTCTGTGTTAATTCCAATCCCTTTTAAAGGCCTTTATAAGAAATGACCTGCCTGCCCTTCAGCCAGGTGGTGCTGCCAGGTGGACATGCAGATGTGAAGGGGAGGGAAGAGGAGCTGGCAGCAAGGAGATGCTGGCTGGGTACTGCACATCTGCAGCTGGAGCGGGCAGCAGGATGTGCAAGGAATAAAACCCTACAGACTGCAATTTAGAGCAAAAGACATGAGGAGCCAGGGGTTGTTATCTTAAGGCATGGTGGGATTTCAGAGAGCCTTTGCAGAGATACAAGCCTGCTTTGGTTTTCTTTTTGCTACGCATTTTTGTAAAGAAACTAATTTTCCTGTTCGTAATCTGTTTTGAATCAAGAACACAGATTACCATTGCCAACCAACTGCATGCAGGGCTAGTAGTATCAACTGTCATCTTTTTTGCCTCATTATTTCTCTCCATACAAGCATCAGCAACTTTAAGTAAGTCATACTGAATCTCAAATTACCCCGGGGACAGAAAGTAAAGGTAACAGGATTATCTGTCCTGGAGACAGCTTCAGTGTGAAGCAACATCAGAAACTCTCTCTGAACGAATGGGCTGGAGCATCTGCAGGAGACGGGGAGCAGGAATGAGGTACCAGTTCCCCCAAGGCAAGAAGTTCAAGCAAGTGCAGGGAGGATGAAGGAACTGTGGTGTGTACACACACACATACGTTCAATAACACTTTCAAGCCTGGAATCTCTTTCTCATGCACAATATGCTGGAAAGAGCCTGGCTTTTGCCAAGACCCAAACAGAACCAGCTTTAACACTCAGATTTCCTGGTAGTCTCTCCACCCCACTGATGCTGGCACATGCAGTGCTCAAAGAGGACCAGGAAAAGCTATGAGCAGAGCAAAAGGGTAGCAGAAAATACTCTCTGCTTTCAACAGGCCTTTGTGGCTGCTAACAGCTGCACTTGCAAGGTGAACAGAAGGGCAATGCCAAGCTTTGGGGAGTAAAAAACCTCCAGGTCAGCACCAGTAGAGATGCAGAGGAAGCCCAGGGACTGACAGCCTTGTCCTTTCCAGGGATGGCACTTAAGCCAAAATTTGGGGGCACTGGGATCTGCTGAGTTGTCTTCAAGAGTCTCTCCTCGGACAGCACATGCACTGGGGGAATGAGAGGAAGAATCACCTTTTTCCAATCACCCAATACAGAACCCAGCAAAGCCAGCTGAACGAGGAGACATGCCCTTATTGGAGCCCACAGGGATAAATGAGGAGAGCCAGAAACACAACTCAAGCTGGCATTTTTCTATCATCCCCTGCATCTGTTCCCTGGGCACCTTAAGTCACATTGGCTCAGCCCAATGACAGGAACAAGGTTTCCTCCTACCAGCTCTTCAGGGGCCAGTAACATAAGGTAGAGCAAGCTGCATCTCCTTTCCCGATCATGCTGTGACAAAGCTGTCAGAGCAGCTCTGACGGCATCACCTCTGCAACATCTGGTGCGAAAGGCATGGAGAGCCATCTCTCTTCCATGTCCTTCTGGAGAGGATGGTATTGGAAACTGGGGACAGAAAGTCTTTTCTTCTGTAAATTGCATCAATTTGATGCTTAAAGGCAGCAAACTGGAATAAACAGGAACCCCAACAAAGTGCCTCTTCTCTTTCTGTGCTGGTGAGGGTGCTTTGCAACAGCAAATTCCATTAACACAGAGATGTAAATTTGGGGGTTAAACCTACCACACTTTGCTCACTGGAAAGGCCTCAGTGCCTGGGACAGTGACCGTATGGTTTTCTTACTTTACTTGCAGTGTTAAATGCACTCCGCTTACTTTGGTTGACCTTGTGAAAAAACATACTTAGGATTCACCACTAGCTCCATAATCTGGTGTGGTGGGTTGACCCTGGCTGGACACCAAGTGCCCACCAAAGCCGCTCTATCACTCCCCCTCCTCAGCTGGACAGGGGAGAGAAAATATAACGAAAAGCTCATGGGGTGAGATAAGGGCAGGGAGAGATCATTCACCAATTACTGTCATGGGCAAAACAGACTCAACTTGGGGAAATTAGTTTAATTTATTACCAATCAAATCAGAGTAGGGTAATGAGAAAATAAAAACAAATCCTAAAACACCTTCCCCCCACTCCTCCCTTCTTCCCTGGCTTAACTTTACTCCTGGTTTTCTCAACCTCCTCCCCCTCGAGCAGCTCAGGTGAACAGGGAATGGGGGTTGCGGCCACTTCATCACACGTTATTTCTGCTGCTCCTTCCTCCTCAGGGGGAGGACTCCTTACACTCTTCCCCTGCTCCAGCATGGGGTCCCTCCAACAGGAGATAGTTCTTCATGAACTGCTCCAGCGTGGGTCTCTTCCACAGGGTGCAGTCCTTCAGGAAGACACTGTTCCAGCGTGGGTCCCCCAGGGGGTCACAAGTCCTGCCAGCAAACCTGCTCTAGCATGGGCTCCTCTCTCCACAGGTCCACAGGTCCTGCCAGGAGCCTGCTCCAGCGTGGGCTTCCCACAGGTTCACAGCCTCCTTTGGGCATCCACCTGCTCCGGTGTGGGGTCCTCCATAGGCTGCAGGGTGGATATCTGCTCCACCATTAACCTCCATGGGCTGCAGGGGGACAACCTGCCTCACCATGGTCTTCACCATGGGCTGCAGGGGAATCTCTGCTCTGGCTCCTGGAGCACCTCCTCCCCCTCCTTCTTCACTGACCTTGGTGTCTGCAGAGTTGTTTCTCTCACATATTCTCACTCCTCTCTCTGGCTGCAGTTGCACAGGTTTTTTTTTCCCCTTCTTAAATGTGTTATCACAGAGGTGCTACCACTGTCGTTGATTGGCTCAGCCTTGGCCAGTGGTGGGTCCGTCTTGGAGCTGGCTGGCATTGGCTCTATTGGACATAGGGGAAGCTTCTGGCATCTTCTCACAGAAGCCACCCCTGTAGCCTCCCTGCTACCAAAACCTTGCCACACAAACCCAGTACATCTGCACAGACCTCAGGAAGGTCAACAGACATCTGCCAGTGACAGTGCAAGAGTTTGTGTTTACCGGGTATATCTGACATTCTCCAAGTTAAGCTACTATTTGCAACTAGGATCAGCCAGCTAAAATGATCTCCCTAACTTGCTGTCTCAGAGAGGGTTTTGGTACCGAAAAATGTCTCAAAACATTGTTGGGCCAAAGGAACAAAGCAAAAGTCGGTGCCTGGGCAGATGGTGCCCACAGGGCACTCTCCCTCTGGAAGTCTCTGAGGACCAAGGCCACCAGAGTTGGGTGACTTCAATACTGCTGGACAGGCAGAGGGTTCCATATGTAGCAAACCCTAGAGGCTTTAAAGGACTGCCCCAAAGAACAGGTTTTACAGTAGTGGCCATTTACAAATAATGACATATCACTAGTTACCCTTTTCTTCCACCTGAAATACCACGTTTCCTCTACAGAGCACAGCTCAGAGTACTCAGCCTTTCAACAACCCTGTTTGTTAACCACTGCTAAGGGCCCTCTTGAGTGCTAACTACATGATGAGTACTCAGGAAGCAAGAGTAAATAATTTGTTGAGGTGAAGGAACACAAGAAATGTACTCGCAAATCTTCATTTTTAGATCCCCAAATATTCTCTGCTTATTTTTTCACAATTCTGTGATTCTGCCTCTGGATTATAGAGCTGGTCTGTGAAGTCTGACAAGTTGCTTTTTTGTTGTATCCCGTGTTTGAAAAGTTTTAGCATTGTTCTGTAACCTTGTTAGATGTAAGAAAGAGCTTTTCATAAGCATCTCTTTGTTCCAAACTCCAAGACCATGAAAGAGAATTTCTTTCTTTTGGGCTACAGGCAACACATCAGTTTGCTCCAGAGCAGCATTCATTTTTTCCCAAGGCAACCTCCACACTTTTAACAGTCTTGAACATTTGCCTACTGCCTCCACTCCTCTCCTAAATTCCTCATAAGAAGATCAAAACAGTGTTTTTCAAGTTATTAAAAGAGTAGACCTCATTCTTCAGGATGGATTTTAACTTTCTCTGTTTAAAAAACGTTCCCCTGTCCTACAGAAAAAATGCATGGGATGAAAATAGAAAAAACCATGGGATTGGAGGATTCACCTGCTTTTTTATTTTCTTCTGTCCTTTCTCTTAATTATTTACGGCATGCAGCAGGTAGGGATCTGTGTGTGACAGCCAGCCTCTGGGTCATGATCTTTTCCTGCAAAGTCCCCTTAAAAATCCAAATTACAGCAGAAAAAAATCCCTCTGTCAATCTGAGACTTAACTGCCTTTTCTAATGGCTGCCTGAGACATCACCAATGCCAAGAAGAGCTCAAACTGGTCTACGAAACGGAGCTGTTATACAGCTGCCTTAGCAGCTGCTTGTTTGTCATCTGCACCGCACCTCGCATGAACACGTGCACAACCATCCTGAATTTGGTTCTGCTTTGTAATATTCCATTGCTACACTCCATGAATGCCCTTGTTTTGCTAGGACATCATGGGTACAAGAAATCAGCTGCTTGCTGGTATTAAAAGATCACTCAGCATTGAGAACAATGGATAAAATGCAAGTCAGGAAACACATCTGTAAAAGAACAAATTTCCCTGTCTGTGCATTGGAGTCAGTAAGAGGTATAAGCAAAGGAGAAAATTAGTTTTAAGATGTTCTTAAATTCAATCACTGTACAATCGAGGAGGTTTGGTGAATTAAAGAGAAAGAACAGAGAACAATAAAATTTAAAAAGAAAAACATTTGTAACAGAGGGAAATGTTCTCCATTCTCCTGGAGAAGCTGGCTGCTCATGGCTTGCATAAGTGCATTCTGCGCTGGGTTAAAACCTGGCTGGAAGGCCGAGCCCAGAGAGTGGTGGTGAATGGAGTCAAATCCAGTTGGCGGCTGGTCACGAGTGGTGTTCCCCAGGGCTCAGTATTGGGGCCAGTCCTGTTCAACATCTTCATTGATGATCTGGATGAGGGGATCGAGTGCACCCTCAGGAAGTTTGCAGATGACACCAAGTTGGGTGGAAGTGTCGATCTGCTGGAGGGTAGGAAGGCCCTACAGAGGGACCTGGACAGGCTGGATTGTTGGGCCGGGGCCAACTGTATGAGATTCAACAAGGCTAAGTGCCGAGTCCTGCACTTCAGTCACAACAACCCCATGCAACGCTACAGGCTTGGGGAGGAGTGGCTGGAGAGCTGCCTGGCAGAAAAGGACCTGGGGGTGTTGGTTGACAGCCACCTAAACATGAGCCAGCAGTGTGCTCAGGTGGCCAAGAGGGCCAATGGCATCCTGGCTTGTATCAGGAATAGTGTGGCCAGCAGGACCAGGGAGGTGATAGTGCCCCTGTACTCGGCACTGGTGAGGCCACACCTTGAGTACTGTGTTCAGTTTTGGGCCCCTCACTACAAGAAGGACATTGAGGTGCTTGAGTGTGTCCAAAGAAGGGCAATGAAGCTGGTGAAGGGTCTAGCGAACAAGTCTTACGAGGAGCGGCTGAGGGAACTGGGGTTGTTTAGTCTGGAGAAGAGGAGGCTGAGGGGAGACCTTATCGCTCTCTACAACTACCTGAAAGGAGGTTGTAGTGAGGTGGGGGTCGGTCTCTTCTCCCTGGTAACAAGTGACAGGACGAGAAGAAACGGCCTCAAGCTGCGCCAGGGGAAGTTTAGGTTGGATATTAGGAAAAACTTTCTTCACTGAAAGAGTAGTCAAGCATTGGAACAGGCTGCCCAGGGAAGTGGTTGAGTCTCCATCCCTGGAGGTATTTAAAAGAAGGGTAGATGTGGTGCTTGAGGACATGGTTTAGTGGTGGACTTGGCAGTGATAGGTTAATGGTTGGATTCGATGATCTTAAGGGTCTTTTCCAGCCTTAACGATTCTATGATTCGATGAAAATCAAGTAGCAATTGGGTTTCTCTTGTTTACCAATAGATATACCAGTGCTTATGGAAGAGGACTGCTCTGTGCCAGTGCATGCAAGTTACCTAAGTCTACCTCTGCAAATCCTACCATGTTTGTGCTGGGATCCCAAGAGAATAACTAGATAGGACTTAGATAGGCTTTTCCAGTAGTGAGTAGAAAGTATATGGCATCTAAAAAAATAACTGGAGTCTTAACTAGGAATAGGATCATAGGATACTTCAAGTTGGAAGGGACCTGAGGAGCTTTCTAGCCCAACGTCCTGCTCAAAGCAGGATCAGCCATGGGATCAGAATGGGCTGCTTAGAGCTTTATTCAGTCAGGTTTTAAAAACCTCCAAGGATGCAGAGGACACAACCTCCCTGGAAAAAGTTTTCCAGTGCTTGACTGTCCTCATGGTGAAAAAGGTTTTCCTTAAGGTGATTAAGGTGAGAAAAGAAACAGGTTGGGAATGAAGTACCCACTAGATGCTACAGGGAATTTACTGTCAACTCAGCCATATTGATATCATTCCTCACTAGCACAGAGGAAGTTTCATACGAAGCCTTTCCACTCCTCTTACAACTCTCCAGATTATCCTGGTCATCTCCATTCTGATGGTCATTACCAGGTGAATGCAGACAGCTGGCACTGTCTTTTTCCCTTTTATTCCTGTCCTTTTCCCTTTCTCTCTCTGCCCTGCCCTGAAGTAGAGGAGATTACAGCCTGGTTCTAGGTCAGATGAATGTCCTGGAGACCCCTTGGAGATGCTTCAGTTCATCTAGTCAATGAGACCCAAAGCAGCCATAGCCTTTTCTAATGCGGCCATGACACCACTTTCTAGGGAGGTGGAAACTCCCAGGTACCCATGAATGTTTAATTGCAGTTAGAAAGAAGAACATTGGCAACAAAGGAGCTAAGATCACCTCCTTGTGTTACTGATCATCCCCTTTCAATCAAGTATAGCAAAACCCAAAGGACTCAAGCCAAATCCAAGGACTGTCGTGTATCATAGCTCTTCTGCACATAGGCAGAAGTGAGTCAGCTATGTGAACTGTGAGGCACTAAAAATGTAACATCTGCCTGCACAGAAATATCTATGTCAAAGTTTTGTTTTCACATTTTGCAATTGCTTCATGCCCTGCCCCACAGGTCAGAGGCTGCATAAAGCCACATTTCAGCCTGGTAGTTAAAGCATTCAGGCAGAGAAAGGAATTGAATTTGAGTCTTCAGTGTTCTGGCTCAAAGTCTGTACCTAAAAAAGGCGCAGCTGTTTTGTGACTTGAGCCTCCCAAACTTTTTATAGCCAAAACCACCTTGTAAATTAGACATGAATTCGTGAATAGTTTTGGAACGACCAATTACATATTCTTTTAGTGAACTTCTTAAAAAAATAGTGCTAGGGTTTACTAGAGACTTTAAGCCCAAGATACCTGTTTGCTTGGTTTTTTTAAATTGTAAGCAAAACCTGAAAAATCTTAATTTTAAAAAGTGGCCTCCATTCTGGACTCAAACTACCCATGCTTGACAGCATCACTTTAAAAATTAAATATGCTAGCCTTGTTCAAGACATATTTTTAGCACAGTGTCATTTAATATGTCAAACACTGTTTCTCAGATCAACTTATACAAAGTACAATTGTCTCACTTGTACTCTTAATCTTTTCTCCCAAATTGCTAGTCCTACAACCAATATTTAAAATAAATCATATCAAATCTTTTTTTTTTTTGAAAATCTGCTCTTACTGTCAGGCTGAGTAGTGACAGGGGAACTGAGAGAGGCTGTTTTCTGAGATGGAGCAGCTGGTGTTACTTGGGAGCTCCATTACAGTGAAGGGGCTGCCAGCAGCCTTCAGCTCTGAAACACCTGGTGTGATTAAACTCTCTTCTCATAGCCAGCTCACTGTTTACTCATGGCAGAAAGCACTTTTAAGCTTGTGAACTTCAGACTATTGAGCTAGACAGGAGAACTGCATCATTCATCCAAGAGACATCAACACCTGCTGTCTTGATTGTACCAGTTTCATAGCAGAGAGCAAAGAAGAGGGTATGTAGGTTGTTTGGAAAAAGCAGGAATTATCTTGCATTTAGAGCAGAAGGTAGAAAAATTTGAAGTTACAGCAAACATAACATGATGGGTTTGGATTTACAGTAGAATTGCCTTAAAACCCTGATTCTGTCTTGGTAGTTTTGAATCATTGTTATATCCTTTGTGCAGTAAGTAATAGAGTGAACCTTGCCATTGAACTTTGTTAAGTCGCACTTTTACCACATCATATTTCAATAAAACCACTTTTGCTGATACCTTTGACAGTGGTTCTTTAAGCGGTCTAAATCACCCATTTGTGATAAATTGGTGTAGTCGGCAGTATCCTAAATCAGGATTTGTGACAGAACCAAAACTGATGGACGTGATGAAGTCTGACTGTGCTAACTGGGCAAAAAAACATGCTTAGTTTGTTGCTGCTGCTGCTTCTATACTACTTCTCCACCATTTCATGTGGTACATCTCCCTAACTGACACATTAAGAGCTTGGCCACGCAGGTGGTACTTTAGCTGCATCACTTACTATGCCTGGCATGCTGGGGCTCTGCTGTGCACAGCTGGGTGTAACGCTAGCTGCTATACTTGGACCCAAGACTGTCCCCAGTTTCAGAGGAAAAGGGCTCCTTGGATGTTCCTCTGTTCATGCTTGGCTGAGGTCTGTGTCCAAGACTACCAGGGTATCCTCACCTAACAAGGACCCTGCTATTGCCAGGACACACAATATTGATGACATCCTCATCTATTCTGCTCTCCTGCTGTGGCACATCGAAGTCTGTGTGTTTTTCTGAGCTCTGAATCTCCAAAGGATCCTTTAAGATCTCAGAGAAGTGACAAGAAGTTTTCAGGGTGCTGTGAACATCCTCTATGCGTAAGGATAGCAGTTAAAAAACAAGAATTGCAGTGAACTTCCTATACTAGCACAAATTCCTTCCCTTTAAGAAGCATGTGTTATTTCTACACATTATTTCTTTAATAGAGCCCTGATCTGCTGACAGAGCATTTTAGCCCCAATGCTCAATAAGCAGACAGTAACCTTTCCCAGTTAAGAGCTGAGTGTGCAGCACAGAGAAGACAAAGGGGGAGACCACATCAATGAATAGTCAGAACAAATTCAATTAACCATCAGGTACAGTTTAAGGCTCATAATTAATAAATACAGAAAAAAATTGCATCATCCAATATTGTCTGCAGATGCTGTGGTCTGTTCTGGAGCCAGTTTACATTAATTACACTGGGCTCTACTTGCTTCTCTTGAGTGATACACAGAAACTCATCTACCTATGGAGACATTAGAAGAAATTACAGAAATAGTAACACCTGAGCAATTCAGAACTGGGGAAATGTTCCCCTGCAGTGGGCCAGAGGAACATGTGGAACCTACATTTAAGTACACAGGGCTCTGAGAAGCCAGAAAACTTAGTACTATTGCACTTTTCTGTGTTGATTTTGTCAAAGATGCCAACACCTGAGCAGGCAGCCTTGTCAACTCAGCTGGTGTTAGTCTTTTAAATGTCAGGAACAAGTTGTAAATCACCTTTGGGGATGTCACTCTTTTTTAAACCAGCTCTCTAAGTACTTCATAGAAAACAGTGATGAGAATAATACATACTGTGTAATGAGACCTCTGAACAGACCACCAGCTTATCACTGCTGTGGTGCTGCCTGCTGGGGTTAGGCTTTGCTAGACCTAGTTTTTATTCTAATCACTACTTAAATTACTGAATTTTTCCCTCCTTCTATCAGAGAATCTCAATATTTTGCTTAATTTGTTTTGCCTCACAACCTTCTGCTAGTGAAATAAGCAGGAGATATCTGAGCTGCTTCTCATATTTGAGGTGACAGATTATGGTGGGTCAGGGCAGTGCAAAGAAGAGAACCTGTAATTTGAAGCTCTGGTCTCCTGCTTCAGGCACAAACCTCCCATTCAGATACCAGATGCTTTGGCCCATTCTCATTACAAAGTAAAATAATTTGTGTAGAAGCAGATCTTCAGGATTAGCTCACTTTCCTAGACTATCAGACCTGTAGGTACTGTAGAAATTTGGAGTGGCCAAAGGATGGCCAGGTAATGCCCATCAAAATGATTTGGCTACCTTAAAGCCTCCTCCTTCATGACTTTTTATCTGAAGGCATATTAGCCAAGAGTGGTGTGTGCAACACAAGATGTGAGTGGGTGTGTGTCTATCAGCTTGTGAGGTGCATGGGTACCCAGTAACTTGTCACGGGAGAAGTGCATGTATGACGGTGGAGAGCTGGGAAGGCCAGTAAAGCCCTGGTGGGGTGGCATAACAAATCAAGCAAATTGCAGTGACAGAAAGACTAGGCACATCTGGTGAACATCATGCCACATCATGCTCATATTCATATGCCCATGCTTTGCTCCTGCACTTTGCTGACTGGTACCTCCCTTCTCTCCATCTCACCCACTTACATACTTCCTCCTGCCCAGAGCTCTCTGCTGAACTCCAGTGAATTGTTCTGTTCCAGTTTCTCTTAATGGCTTTACTGTCCACCAGAGCCTGTCAGCCACAGTGTTTCACGCACCTCTTCCCTTCTGCCCCTCTATTTCTCCTCTAACTAATCTGCAATAATATGCCTGTCACAACTGTTTTTCTGCCCTCATCTTTGCTACTCTGTCTGCAGACAGCCCTACTGCCCTTAACATGATCCAGTTGTTCAATCTCTCATCCCCTTCAAAAAAAGACCCTGGAGATATCCTACAGGAAGGATGCTACAATAAATGTGCATACACAATTTCTCTTATAAATGGAAAGAGTAATAACACATGAAGTCATGTTTAAATAACTTCCTCCCAAGCCCCAAGAGACCTCCGAGTGGTAGGCTGCACTTCTATCTTCATGAAGAAAATCAATAGCAGTGCTATATTGCCATTGCGCTCCGACTTCCACGTTACTCATCCCACCTGTACAAAGCACAGACTGTGTTCAAGGAAATGGGTGCTCTCAGGGGAAGAAAATGGCTTTGTGCATTTAAGGTAATGATATCACTTGAGGTTGCCATGCAAACAGTTATGGATATGGAAATCTGTAGTTTTGTCAATAGAGCTGGAACCTGGGGACCTAGCTTAAGAGTTACAGCTTTTTTATAAAATGTTTCCCTAATTTACCCACAGAGCTTCTTTCCAGAAACAACAGTTGCTGTACCTAATTAGCATTAATTGCCTTGTTACAGAAGAGCAACTGGGAATAGTACAGTACTTGAGTTACTGACAAAAGGATACACTAATGGCATTGATTCGTCCAGTCTACTTCAACCTTCCCTTATTATTCTGTTTTCTGTATGAAATGCTTAGAAGTCACAAGCTGTGAAGCAGACTGGGAAGAGATGATGCAGAAAAGGAGCCACAGATACAGGCAGGTACCGAGCCATTCAGCCTATGCAAGATGCTTGCTGCCTGCTCTGTTTGGGACTGCATCTCCCAGTGTCAGTTTTTCATCTTGACCCGTGGCAAGAGCAGCCCTGGAAGGGGATCTCTGAGTGAGGCATCCTTTTGAACAGCACTGGGATAGGTTGCTCTGCTGTGTGCTTTGTGGCTCTTTGATGGAGATGCTTTAAAACAAGCTCTGAACCCATACCCAACCCCAGGAGAGGGGGGTTAAATAACTACACAGATGGAAAGATCAGTTTCAGGAGCATGGGGAGATAAAGGCAGTCTGTTCTTTACTGGGATTAGAGACCATCTGTAAAGTTTCAACCACAAATGCACAAATTTTGTTATGTTGAACCCTGAGGGCTTTGTGGTTCTCACCTCACTGACTGATATTCCCAGTACTACTCCTCCCTGACTGTACAGCAGTTTAATATCTGCCATGAATGCGCAGCAGCAGGCTGGAAGGCAGGAGCTAACACCACAGCTTGTGTTGTCAGCCTCTGTCCCCAAAT
The DNA here is from genome assembly GCF_047370975.1 of Nipponia nippon. NCBI lineage: Eukaryota > Metazoa > Chordata > Aves > Pelecaniformes > Threskiornithidae > Nipponia > Nipponia nippon. The sequence continues at coordinate 6,942,082 of NW_028262339.1, read as the reverse complement.
GGATTATATCTCCTCTGTTCACTCCAGTCTCCACCAAGATGGGGCCCAGCCATAAATTAGATCCTCAGTTTTGTCCAAGTCAAGCACACCAGGGAACAACATGCTATATTTCTTTGTGACAGGGTTTCTGCTGCCGTTTTACCCCTACCAGAGTTGCTTGCTCTAAGTGAACATCATTCCAGTTGCTTGAGGTTTTTGAGAATCTTTTTTGTTAACAAGCAGGAATTAATCCAATAGCACAAGTAATTTGGTGCTTGGAAGTGGACGTACCTAATTGGTGTCCCCAGGCAGAATCCCCATCCCCAACTAGAGACTGTGGAAGCCAGAGATATGAACTCCTCTGCTGTCACTGCATAAAATCTTAGGATGTTTGTACATGGAGGAGCAGAGTGATGGAGTGATGAGCAACAGGTAGGGATTGGGCCCTTTCCCTCAGGGCATGGCTTTACACTGCCACTGTTCATGTCTCCACATGCTACTCTCCAGTTCTGGGTACCAAAGGGTTCCCTTCTACTGATCAACAGTAAGCCTCTTAGCTTACGCAGAACCAGCAACAGCGTCTTGCAAAATTCAAGGACAATCCCTGTCAACATCTCACATGGAGAGGTGGGACTGATACAGGAAGAGGCAGAAGCAGACAAGAAGCCTTGGTGGTCTCATTTGAAATCTCTCCTTGAAGGGTGAGCACTATGGTTATTTGTCAGAGAACAGCTTTTTCTACCGAGACTTCCTTCACCTCTCCCTGAGCCATCTGCTTGGCTCAGGCCCCGCTATGGCCATTCAGTTGCTCTCATCTCCTTCTTGTCACACAGAAAGCCAAAAGGCCGGGCTGGGGTGACTCAAGAGGCTTTTATGACTACCCTAGCAATAGGTCCAGGCTCCCAGCGAGCAGAATTTCCTTCCCAGCAGTAGCTGGGCTGTGGCTGACCTGCTCTAAGAGCAATCTGTGCTGTGTCTCCTAGAGAAAAAAAAGCAACGTCCTACAATGCAGCTGGCAGGAGGAAAGTGTTAGTACCATATTAATTAATGAAACAGCTCTGTTCTGTTAGTGTTATGACAGCTTCCTGCCTCTTGAAGCAAGGAAAGTTTCTGGTTAGGCTGGTAGATTATATAATTGAGCTACAGCAGCTTACACCAAAGGCAACTTTGTGATGCTTACTTCTCCTTATGGGGCTGACTAGTATCAGCCACTATGTTTTTTGGTATTAAATTAAATACCAGCATGAGATCTAAGCTGGGAGGGGAACAAAACAGTAGATAGGAAAGCAGGAAAATTATCTGCTACATTTGCAATTCAGGTAATTTTTTTACAAGCAGCTTTGCAAAGAAAATCTAAAACAAAAACCATAAACACTTTCAAACCTGCATCAATATGAACTAGGCTTCCTCTTGGTCATATGGCAGGAGACCTCATCTACATGTAGTTCACTCAGTCTTAAGGTGGGATCCAGTTTGCCTAACTTAGACACTCTTTTCACATACATTTAGGCACCCCACTGAGCAATCTTCCATAAACAGTGCCTTATTCTCTATCTAGTCCAACGAGAGGATGTGCTTACATCAGAGGGATGAAGGGTGCTATGAGTCTGTTTGCTTCTCTCCCATATGTTCATCTGCAGATGGGGATGCAGGAGATTTACTGCCAAGCTCCCAATGTGGTGGATGTGCTGATGAAGATGCCACTGCCACAGTCGCTCATCACTACAGTAACCTGTTCTGCAACAGTCCAACCAATTGCCACGTTGCCCATTCTGTTTTAATGCTGTCACATCACTGACTGCTAGGTAAGACAGACAGACTGTCTGGATGGGGATTTCAGCGCAGAGAAGGGAAATTAAAAATGCAAAATAGAAAAACAGATGGCATAAGCTTCGTTAAAATAATATCTCATCTCCTGGGGATCTCATGGAGATCTGTTGCCTTCCAGTGGACATGAAGCCCCTGAGATTTACACTTGGGGATTATTCTGTTCCTCCCTCTCTCTTTATGACAACTCTCTTCTGTTTTCAAAAGGCTTGCTCCATCTGGATATGCCTCCTAATAGGGATGTGCTGGAGACATCTCCTAAGCACTAATGGACACCCAGCCCCCCACAGTGCTGTCAGGAGCCTCCTTATCAAGTGATTTGCAAGAAAACAAGCAGCATGGCTGAGCCCTGAAGTTCCTGACAGAAATACAAAGTAGGAGTGTTAGAAAAGTAAGAATTATATAATTAATATGGATATAATATCAATAAGGGTTTAAGATTTTGAACTACACAAACCGGGAGAAGTTATTTCCCCTTGGTGTGAGGTTCTCCACTTTGTTGATGTGGCCCCAGCAGCAAGCTAAATGTTTTACTATTCCACTTACAAACCAGGTGTAACCTTTAGGAAGTCACTAGAAATATAAGCCACCTGGTTAGTTTTTCTTGTATCTAACTGACCCCCAAGCAAACGTGTGACCATGAAATGTATTTATTCAGGGGGGAGATACAACCAAGGAAAAGACCATTCAAGCAGTGGAATAAATCTGTGTTCAGTGCATGCAGCACAGCACATTCTTTTTGTCATGCTTCAATCACTGTGGACTCTGGAAGCAAAAGTTGTATTCATGCTGGGTTGGTATTTAATTGAGCTCATTTGAACCAAGCTTACAGCAAGCACATATGACAGATTTATATATGAATCTTCACAGAGTAAAAAAATGACATTTATCAACTTTCCAGCAGAGCAACTGACATTTGAACAATTGATTCTGATTTAACAGTGAAAAATGTCGCTATCCATATAGAAAACCTGCAATAGGATTAAACCCCCAGTCGCTACCATCCCCAACAATGGCTCTGCCAGTTAAGCTATTAAACATTTATGTACTACCTTAACTTTGCCTAGGCTTAAAGAGATTAAAAAACCAATCCAAGTTCTGACGAGTTTAATGCAGGAGACAAAAGATCGAGTTGGAGGAATGGGGGCCAGAGCCAGGAGACACAAGCCATTAAACTGTTTGAAAATTGTAAAGGCTGAGCAGATTTTAAGAATAACAGCAGCAGGAGCTGATGTGGATTAAAGGCATGTTACACTGGCTACAGATAATACTGTTAGTCTCATTTTGCCCCAGGTAACCTAGAGCTCATCTGGGTATGGCTAAGAGTAGAGAGTTGATCAAAATGCCACTAGATATGTGTTCACCTAATTAAAGAGGCACACTGTATCCACAGGCAGAGTGGTGTTTGAGCAGACTTCTCTCTGGAGACAAGGCAGGAAGATGCTCGTCAGCCTTGTCAGACAACTCCTCTTAAGCAGACAGATTTCACCCACTATTACCTTCATAACCATATTGTGGTCAGCACTGAGTATTCACTAGGAAGGAGCACTAGCTGGAAAGGAGGTCCTGGCAATGGTACACCTCTATCTACTGGAAAAACTATTCAGACTCTTCCAATACCTCCCTTTGCCTCTTTACTAGTGGACAGCAGCATTCAGCAGTGGCTAAGTGGAATAAAATTGTCCCTATGTGGAAAAGCAGAAGTTCTGGCAGAAGGACTCATTCTGTTGTATCTGATCCTTGGAAAAAAGCTGGTAAACTCTGTAGAAGTGTGACTACGGCATATTTTCATGTATTAGTCCATTTTAAAAATTAGTTACCTTGCAATCAACTATGTAACAGGCTTCCTCTTCCTAAGTCACCTCCAGTTGGTAAATTCCAGTTTACAGCAGACTGAGTTTCTCCTGTCATATTTTTCTCATTTCTATTATTCCAGTTTACATGTTTTTTCTCTATGGCATTTCTGAGTCTTTGTTGTACTGATGTCTCCCAAATATAGAATCATAAAATCATTTAGGTTGGAAAGGACCCTTAAGATCATCGAGCCAACCATTAACCTAGCACTGCCAAGTCCACCACTAAACCATGTCCTCGAGCACCACGTCTACCTGTCTTTTAAATACCTCCAGGGATGGAGACTCAACCACTTCCCTGGGCAGTCTGTTCCAATGCCTGACTACCCTTTCAGTGAAGATGTTTTTCCTAATATCCAACCTAAACCTCCCCTGGCACAGCTTAAGGCCGTTTCCTCTTGTCCTATCACTTGTTACCAGGGAGAAGAGACCGACCCCCACCTCGCTACAACCTCCTTTCAGGTAGTTGTAGAGAGCAATAAGGTCTCCCCTCAGCCTCCTTTTCTCCAGACTAAACAACCCCAGTTCCCTCAGCCTCTCCTCATAAGACTTGTTCGCTAGACCCTTCATCAGCTTCGTTGCCCTTCTTTGGATGCGCTCTAGCACCTCAAATTGCTCTCCAACCTGATTCCTGATGTTAAATTATCCAAAACAACTATTTCAGTAGTAATTATCTCTTTAATAACATTAAAGAACTCTCTTGGTGGTGAAAAAGGATCCTGGTGGCATATAGCATGCTGGCAGTGATAATATTTTACTAGACTGTGAGTTGTGCTGTCATTAACACATACTGCTACTCCCTGCCTTTTCCTGAAAAGCAGCCACTGGTTTTAGAGTGCTCATGACTGTGATTGCAGGACAGATCTACTGTCCCAATGCACTCGCTCATATCCTGTATCAGTAGCTCAAGGTCCTCCATTTTGCTGCATAATCTTGTTACATTTGCATATCCAGCTTTCCGTCTTCTCCTCCCTAGTCACTCTTTCAGTGAGATCTTGCCTATTCAACCACTTTCTTTTCCTTTGCCATCCATGGGTCTACTCTGTGACATTCCTTTCTGCACTGCCATGACCAGATTTGTTTGATTATTCAATTTACCACATGCTCAGGCAGAGCCTTGAGACTGCACAAGCACTTCCCATCCTTTTTCTGGTGTTTCTTTAAGGTTCCTCTTATAAATGAGGCCAACACCAGTGTTTGCAGTTGCAGGTCCTTGGGTAAAACCTATTTATCAGAGAACATCTCTTCATAATCATACACCAATGCCCAAACTTCCCCAAATCTTCTTCAAACCGTAGCTGTCTGCTGACCTTCCCTGTCACTGTAGGGGCCAGAGTTATTCCACTGAACATCTGGGCACCCACTTCTTTCAGAGCCTTCCCCAGCATGGCATAGAATCATAGAATGCTTTGGGTTGGAAGGGATCTTTAAAGGTCATCTAGTCCAACCCCCCTGCAATGGGCAGGGACATCTACAACTAGATCAGGTTGCACAGAGCCCCGTCCAACCTGACCTTGAATGTTTCCAGGGATGGGGCATCTACAACCTCTCTGGGCAACCTGTTCCAGTGGTTCACCACCCTCATAGTAAAAAAAAATTCTTCCTTATATCTTCCTTATATATAGTCTACTCTCTTTTAGTTTAAAATTGTTACCCCTTGTCCTATCGCTACAGGCCCTATTAAAAAGTCTGTCCCCATCTTTCTTATAAGCCCCCTTTAAGTATTGAAAGGCCACAATAAGGTCTCCTCAGAGCCTTCTCTTCTCCAGGCTAAATAACCCCAACTTTCTCAGCCTTTCCTCATGGGAGAGGTGTTCCATCCCTCTGACCATTTTTGTGGCCCTTCCTCTGGACCCACTCCGACAGGTCGACCTCAACCAGCTCCAGCAGCATCCTGTCAATGTCATTTGTTCTGATGTGAAGGACAACCAGGGGACTGCTTCCTGCTCCTATGGGAAATTTTCCAGACTTAGATTCCCATGCTCTGAGCAAAAAGCACACTATTCCTTTGACCTGTCCCTTGTCAGGTTCTTGAGTCTGTGTGGCACAATAGTGGCTCAGGTTTTGGAGGCAGGACAACCATGTGTGGATTGCTGTCCTCTTGTAAGCATTAGCCTTGTGAGGAAGCAGAGTATTGTGCTAATATGATTCTGCTTCCAGAACTTCAAAAATATTGCTCAGAAATAGCATGAGTATTTCTATGTGAACCTTTACAAACCTACAAACCCTCCACCTCACAGTAACACAGCTCTGTCTTTTCCTGGTAGTCCAAGTCTCTGATCCTTTCCCTTTTGTTTGCAGTTATCCTGTCTTCTCTTCTTTTTACAGTCCTTCTATCTTCATTCTTTTTCTGGCCAAGCCTTGATCTTAGCTTGATAAAAATCTGTAGGTTTAAAAAGCTATGCCTTCCTTTCAAGGCATAGGCTCCTTCCTCTACCACAGCCCAAGATAAAGGGTCCTTGCACATTTGTAGGTCAGTTCCCTGAGCAGCAGAATCATACTGATAAACCACTCTGTGAGTTGTCTGAGCTGAGCTGGCATGCTCAGCCACATGCATGGAGATCTGCATATGATCCCATGAGCACTTCACCATATTTCAGACCTTGGATTCAGCCTTTTCACTCTCCATCAGCAAAGACTCACCTAATTTCACTTGAAGTGGGGATGGCTTATAGTTCATGGCTACAGTCTCTCCCTCTCTCGTATCACAATCTCTGTCCGAAATAGATGCAGCTGTTGGATCCTGTTAAGAAAGAAAATGAAACAAAACAGAATGGTTTAGCTAAAAGTTATGCAGTCTCTTCTCTAACTGGCTGTTAGGTGAGTCTATTCCCACCCACATTCAGAGAGAACAGAGAACATGCTGGTGTTTTGAACGGCTGAAACCTAGGGGCAAAACAAAGAACTTTGGAAGCACGTTTAGTATGCTAAAAGTACCTCTGGGAACACCAAATTTCAACATCTGACTTATATGATGGATGACACTGGGAATATAATATGGAGAGTGGGTCACCAGCTCAAATTTAGCCTAGGCTGGCAGTAGTCCGAACCATTTTCATGTGATGACTCTTTGGGGTGTTGTATGAAATGCATTTACAGTTTCAGCTGAGATCCAAGTGGACCAGTCAACCTCATGATTAAAACTAAAAAGCTTGTGACCAGCTGTGTGAAAGTCGAGCTCAGAAGAAATGAGGACTGAATGAGTAGGAGAATTCAACCTCCGGTCCCTCTTGGAGAGGAATGAAGAAGTCTGTACTTCCCAATCTGGACCTATTTTGTGGCTAACTGGAAAGATTTAATTTCAGTATCTCTCAGCACAGCACCTTTCACTGTCACTGAAATCCCCCCTAAAACCAAAGCTCCACAAACATGGAGTCTGCCCCATCGTGCCTACTTGCAGACAAGCTAATCCAGGTAGTGTTGTACTCTATGGTACAGTGCATCAAAGGATTCAGACAGACAAACTACCAATTCGGGCAGCTCCAGCACTGATGAAAATATTTAAAGTCCTTTCATGGCAAACTTCAAACCTGTTGGAACTGTCTCTATTTAGCACCATAGTGAAAATTAAAATTGGTTTTCAAACATGTTCACTTCTTCCCACCAAGAAGCTAGAAACTAAATTGAACATGCACATATGGGATGTGTAAGGTGGTAAGTGGCAGGCCACCACCCGGGTCCAGGCTTCCCAGATGAGAACCTTTTCTCTGACAGTCTGGGAAAAGGCAGGTGTCCTGGTTTCAGCTGGGATAGAGTAAATTTTCTTCCTAGTAGCTGGTATAGTGCTGTGTTTTGGATGTAGGATGAGAATAATGTTGATAACACACTGATGTTTTAGTTGTTGCTAAGTAGTGCTTACACTAGTCAAGGACTTTTCAGCTTCCCATGCTCTGCCTGGTGCACAAGAAGCTGAGAGGGAGCACAGCCAGGACAGCTGACCCAGACTGGCCAAAGGGCTATTCCATACCGTATGACATCATGCTCAGTATGTAAACTGGGGGGAGTTGGCCGGGGGGCAGTGATCGCTGCTCGGGGACGTGCTGGGCATCGGTCGGCGGGTGGTGAGCAATTGTATAGTGTATCACTTGCTTTGTATATTATTATTGTATCATTATATTATTATTATTATTATTATTATTATTATTATTATTATTATTACTACTACTACTACTACTACTACTACTACTACTACTACTACTACTACTATTCTATTTCATTTTACTTCAATTATTAAACTGTTCTTATCTCAACCCACAAGTTTTCTGACTTTCACCCTTCCAATTCTCTCCCCCATCCCACCGGGGTGGGGAGTGAGTGAGCGGCTGTGTGGTGCATAGTTGCTGGCTGGGGTTAAACCACGACAGCAGGATACAGCCGTTTTTAAAGAGCATGACAATAAGAGCTGGATGCTTCCTAGCATTATTGAACACAGCCAAGTCTTTGGAGCCCCAATCTGCTGGCTGCAGGAAGGTATGGGAGTAGACATGTTATGATAAAGGACATGGTACGATGGCCAGATACTGCCTCCTGTGTTGGTGCAGTCCAGCACTTGAACACATGAGCTCCCACATGGAAGGAATCCACAGCCAGCAGTTCACATAGCAGGGAAAGGGCCTGGCCACCTGGACTAGCTCAAGTTCAAACTGTTAAAATTATACTTAAACTCTTTAAATCAAAACCAGCCCCTACTTTTCTTGGAAGCTGATATGCTGACAGTAGCTTCTCCTTGTGGGTAACCTGCCAGTGACATTAGACATCCATTTGCATGAACAGCAGGAGGGGAGAAATGTTCTGAGGTGCCTTTGAGGATCTGGACTCCGGTCCTGGACCAGAGGACTCAGCTCAAACCAACAGAAAAGGCCAGCTCAGACCACACAAACAGAAAAGGCTTCCTAGATCACCAGAGAAGAGAAAGATGATTTTAAAAGAGTGATTAATTCCATCCTTACACACTCATCTTAAAAGGAGACGAGTCCATCCCTGGAGATGTGTCTTCCTTTCCCCCTACTGACTACAGAGGAGGCCTGGCAACTGGTGGAGACTGCACCCCTGCCCCTGACTCTGGAGGTGAGGATGATGAAGGACACACCATCAGAGTCCATAACAATGCCAGTCCACACCAGGAATTCATCTCCAAGGTTTGGAATGACACATTTCTGCCTCAGCAGCACTGCACATCTACAGCAGACCCACAGGGGAACGTGTTACTGCCGCACAACAGACTCATGACTAGCGCAGAGGGATCACAAAGCACCAGCAGAGTCTGGGCAACCACCACTGCGTGCATGGGTCAGACCCGCTCCCTCCAAAGAGTAAAATGGAACCAAAAGGAAACCGAGCTGGGCCAGAGACAGCATCCCCAGTGCCAGCATGTATCTATCCCTGGCCCAGGAGCGTCAAAGGCACTGTCATATTTCCCATCCATCACTTCATATACGTTCTGCAGCAACACACAGGACTGCGCAGTAACAAACCCTAGCTGCAAGAAGACAGCATTCCCACAGCAGCTCGGCTGGAGCATCCTCTTTGCACGAACACGCTTTGCTTCTGTGAATACTGAATGGGCGCATTTCTCTCTCTATAGCTCAACCACCCAGAAAAACATTTACTTGACTAATTAGCCTTCTGCTTGTGAATGCCTACAAGCACACTGAGATTCACCACGGGCTTTCGCTATTGGAATTCACTTGGTGATTTTGTCCTTTTTTACAAGCCTCCCTAGACCGATGCATTCAGCTCTGACCCCAACATCAAAATCTCAGCTATGTGGTTTGACCAGTCCCAGGCCAAATGATGTGAACAGAATAGAATAGAATAGACTACTTCAGTTGGAAGGGACCTACAAGGATCATCTAGTCCAACTGCCTGACCACTTCAGGGCTGACCAAAAGTTAAAGCATGTTATTAAGGGCATTGTCCAAATGCCTCTTAAACACTGACAGGCATGGGGCATCGACCTCCTCTCTAGGAAGTCTGTTCCAGTGCTTGACCACCCTCTTGGTAAAGAAATGCTTCCTAATGTCCAGTCTCAACCTCCCCTGGTGCAGCTTTGAGCCGTTCCCATGCATCCTGTCACTGGATGTCCACTTCCCCTCCTCAGGCAGCTGTAGAGAGCAATGAGGTCGCCCCTCAGCCTCCTTCTCTCCAAACTAGACAAACCCAGAGTCCTTAGCCGCTCCTCATAGGACATGCCTTCCAGCCCCTTCACCAGCTTTGTTGCCCTCCTCTGGACGCATTCAAGGACCTTCACATCCTTCTTAAATTGCGGGGCCCAGAACCGCACACAATACTCAAGGTGAGGCTGCACCAACGCTGAATACAGAGGGATAATCACCTCTTTTGACCGGCTGGATATACCACGTTTGATGCACCCCAGGATGCGGTTTGCCCTCTTGGCTGCCAGGGCACACTGTTGACTCCTATTGAGCCTGCCATCAAGCAGCATCCCCAGATCCCTTTCTGCAGGGCTGCTCTCCAGTCACTCCTCTCTCAGTTTATGCTTGTGCCCGGCGTTGCTGCATCCCAGGTGCAGAATCTGGCATTTGGTCTTGTTAAATTTCATGCCACTGATGATTGCCCAATGCTCCAATCTGTCTATATCCCTCTACAAGGCCTCTTGTCCCTTGAGAGAGTCAGCAGCACCTCCCAGTTTAGTATCCTCAGCACTACTTGCTAATGGTGCATTCAACTCCTGCATCCAGATCGTCGATAAATATATCAAACAGAACTTGCCCTAGGATTGAGCCCTGAGGAATGCCGCTGGTGACCGGTCGCCAGCCAGATGTAGCCCCATTCACCACAACCCTTTTGAGCCCTGCCCTTCAGCCAGTTCTTCACCCAGCGCACCGTGAACCTGCTCATCTCACAGTTGGACAACTTGTCCAGAAGGATGCTCTGAGGGACAGTATCAAAAGCCTTACTAAAATCCAGAAACACTACATCCACCACCTTCCCTTCATCCACCAGGCGGGTGACCTTATTGTAGAAGGATATCAGATTAGTTAGACAGGACTTTCCCTGTTGTGAACCCATGTTGACTGTGCCTGATGATTGCATTGTCCTTTAAATGCCTTTCAATAGCACCCAGCATGATCTTCTCCATAATTTTTCCAGGAACTGAGGTTAGACTAACAGGTCTGTAGTTTCCTGGGTCTTCTCTCACTCCCTTCTTGTAAATTGGAATAACATTGGCTAGCTTCCAGTCAGCGGGGACCTCCCCAGACTCCCAAGACCTTTGGTAGATGATTGAGAGGGGTCCTGCCATAGCATCCGCTAGCTCCTTCAGTACTCTGGGATGAATCCCATCAGGCCCCATGGACTTGTGAACATTCAGCTGATACAGCTGGTCCCTTACAATTTCGGTGTCCACAAATGGAAAGGCACTGTTCCCACACTCGCTGTCCTCCAACTCAGGGGACCGGGCAGCCCAAGGTTGATCAGTATCATTAAAGAATGAGGCAAAAAAAAGCATTGAATGCCTCCGCTTTTTCTTCATCCCTATTTGTCAGGTGACCATCTTCAACAAGTATCGGTCCAATGTTTTCCTTAGACCTCCTCTTGCTATTAACATACTTAAAAAAGCCTTTCTTGTTGTCTGACACAACGCTGGCCAGTTTCAACTCTAGTTGAGCTTTGGCCTTTCGTGTCTTCTCCCTGCATATGCGAACCAGGGCCCTGTAATCTTCCTTCAAAGCCTGACCTCGCTTCCAGAGATCATACCATTTCTTTTTCCTCCTGAGTTCCAAGAGGGGTTCCCTGTTCAGCCAAGCTGGTCTTCTGCCCCACTCGCTTGACTTGTGGCACAATGGGCTTGCCTGCTCCTGTGCTTTTAAAAGGTGGTTCTTAAAGACTGACCAGCACTCATGAACCCCTAAGCCCTCAAAGGCAGATTCCCAGGGGACACTGCTAACTAGCTCCCTGAGTAGCTTAAACTTTGCTCTCTTGAAAACCAGGGCAGGAACTCTGCTGACCTTTTTCCTCATTACACCGAAAATTTTAAACTCAACCATTTCACTGTGGCCAAGACAGCCACTTACCATTACATCTCCCATGAGACCTTCTCTATTCACAAACAACAAGTCTTTTCTAGTTGGCTCACTGAGTACTTGTGACAAGAAGTTATATCTTCCACAAGCTTCAGGAATTTCCCAGACTTGCTTGTCACAGCAGTATGGTATTCCCAGTTGATGCCTGGGAAGTTGAAATCTCCCATAAGGACCAGGGCTACCGATCCAGAGATTTCTCCTAATTGCCTATAGAATAACTCATCAGTGCTATCATCCTGGCTGGGTGATCGGTAGCAGGCACCCACTACGACATCTGCTTTGTTTTCCATCCCCCTAATCCTCGCCCAGAGGCTCTCACCCACATCATCCCTAACCGTAAGGGCTGTACAGTCACACCTCTCCCTTATGTATAGTGCGACACCTCCACCTCTCCTGCCCTGCCTATCCCTCCTGAACAGCCTGTAGCCCTCCATCCCAGCACTCCAGTTGTGGGACTCATTCCACCAAGTCTCACTAATACCAAAGACATCATAGCTCTGGGAGCTGACGGATGCTTCCAGTTCATCCTGTTTGTTTCTCATACTGCGTGTGTTGGTGTACAAGCATTTCCAATGTATTCCTAAACCCTCAGTGCTCCCTGGAGCAGCATAAATGTTCCCATTAGCATTGCCACCCCCAGGCAATGCTATGCCAACCTTTGGCTTACCTTCAGCTCTCCTGTTGGTATCCCCTTCCCCCATTGATTCTAGTTTAAAGCTCTCTCAATCAGTCCTGCCAGCTTATGCCCAAAGACCTGTTTTCCCCATTGGGGCAGGTGGATCCCGTCAGGCCCCAGCATACCTTGTCTCTTGAAGGCTCTGCCATAGTTATAGAAACCAAAGTTCTGGTGGAGGCACCAGTCCTGGAGCCAGGTATTTATGTCTTGGGCTTGCCCGTTTGTTCCAAAGTCTCCCCCCATTACTGGGAGGATTGAGGAAAACACTACCTGTGCTCCCGAATTTTTTAGCATTCTTCCCAGGGCCCTGAAGTCTCTTTTGATTGACCTCAGACTTTCTGTTGCAACATCATTTGTACCCATGTGAAAGAGCAGAAATGGACAGTAAGTAGTCTGTGATTTCTGTCTGCTCACTGGGAGGGGAACACAACATTCCCAATCAAAAGGCAAGTGCTGAGATGTGGCTGCAGGGGCTCTAAATGGCTCTGGGAATTTAATACATTTAAGGGTTTTTTTTGTTCCTGAGGCCTCCTTATGTCTTCATTCCTAGGGAAAAAATACTATGTTAATGTTAATATTGGTGCATGATTAAAACCTCAGGTCTTATTAATTAAACTGAACCAGAACTGCACTGAGATGACTTTCTACTGTGTACACCTGCAGTCGGTGTAGCTCAACTCACTGGCAGATAATGAGGAATTTGGATCTTTGTTTTGTTTCAAATGGGGGCAGAAGAGAAGTGCCAGTCTGCCTTCACGTGCCACAGCGCTTGTGCTGAAACGCCCCCTTGGAGCCCTGGCCACGAAGGGTCTGTCTGACTGCCACATTCATGCTGAACAAAATGCAGCAAACAGAAAGGTGTAAGCTGTGGAAAGGGAACAAGACATTTCAGAGATCTGTTTTCCTAATAAAAAATGACATTTGCAGCACAGGGAAGAAAGTTCCTTTTTTTAGATGATGATGTATGACTAATCCTGGGAGTCTATGGTAACAGAGGAAGCACCAACTCAGTAAGTAGACCAAATACTTTGGGAAAGCAACTGAGGGACAAGGAAGAAAAATGGGAGTAATTACATGATTTCTGTTAAGATTTCCCTCTGAGAAACCAGCAGCACAAGCAATCCCTGGTCCTTTTCTTTCAATCATCATAGAGTATATTTAACATCCTATTTCCCTTCAGGCTCTTCTCACATACATAAGCACCAGCTATCACTATTATCACATACAGTTATAGGTTTGGTATCTTGTGCTAACTTTACATGACCTAAATTGGATCGTTAACATTGCAAATTAGAGAAATGCCACACTGCACTCCCCACTGCTTGCAGCACTTGCCAAGCGGCTGCCATGCAATAACTATTTAAAACCAGCTATTAACTGAGGTATGTTTTCAGGATGCTCCAATACCAAAACATTTCCTTCCCTGTAAAGGATATATACATGAGAGCATTACACCTTTCCTTTTGTACACACAGCTCTGAGGTGCAACATGAGACATATGAGTATTTAAGGCAATAAAGCATCACAAATTCCTTGGTAGCTGTTGTAAGAGTCAGTTTAGCAACCAGCATCTGGCCAAACCAGGATCTCAAAACTCTCCAAACAACTTTACAACTGCTCTTTAAACCTCAACTCATGAGGGAGGATATCCTCAAAATGATTAAAAATTGAGACGTGTCAGAGCCAAGGTCACAGTGTGTTTGGAGGATGGAGGCAGGAACAGGAGCCCGGGCTCTTGGCTACATGCTGTAGCTGCATCCTATAGAAAATTGCAGTGCTCTGCACAGCCCTAGTGCTACTCATAAGGGACCACAGCAGGATCTTGTAGTGTCTGAATTCATGCTTGTGGGTTAGCGTTTAGAACTTCTTTCAAAGGTGTGTCCCATCTTTACTCTTTCAGAGCTTTAAAGGAACATCACAAAGATGAAAAGTCTATTTTCAAAGACAGAGTTGAGTTTTCCACCTGAAATGAAGACAAGCAGAGACTCTCCCGCATGGCAGAGAGGAACTGTGCTTCCTTCCCATGGACAACCCCAACACCTGGAGAAACTGGCTGGGAAAGTGCAATACAAGTGGTGCCATCACTGCTGAAATGCCATGGTCATGGGCATATACAGAATGGTTTATGGATCCTCTCCGCACACAGCTAGGCTATTCCAGCTGTACATGAAAGATGAGATCAAAGCTTGCCTGAAGGAAACACTAAAAATGTTGGCTGGTTCTGGCAGGTACTGCAGAGATTATATATTCTGACAAAAATGTCCCGGCACAATACAAATGACAGTAGGAGAGTCCTGTTCCAGTGATGCAAGTTCCCTCCAACATCCTGGAGATTGGATAATCGCTTTCATAGGCCATGGACTGGATCCAGCATGGCAAATCCAACATTGCTAAGCTTTCAGAGCCTCTGGCTGTAAGAACAATAGCAGGAAAAGCCAGGACAGCTCCACATCCATACCTTTCAACAGACCAAGGGCTCCAATCAGTGGTTCAATGTCACAGCTATTACTAGCATACCTCTGGGGCCACTCGTTCTTTTCCAGTTAGCAGTTAGGACTCTTTTTTTAAAAAAGGCTGCTGATTTTTACATGTTCAACTCCTATACACATAAGATGAATGAGGTCTTGCTTTTTGCTCCTGGAATACCCCTGGCACCTTTAATCCAATCCCTCAGATCCTTTTCTGAGCTGTCTGATTGCTCTTCCTGTTCACTCCTCCATTGATCATTCTTCATCTTGCCTTTCTCCTGCACCTAGTAAATCTCCCCTCTCTCTGAGGGCAGGGGTGTCTGGCTCTGAAGGCTCTCTGACTGAGGTCTCAAGTCAACGGCAAGACCCACACAACTGACAATGCCGCCTGTCAAGTGTCAGCTTGATGTCAGACATTTCTGGAATGAAAATGAGATGTGTGAAGACTGCAGAACTTTTTTTTAGCTTCTGGATTCATGTCTAAACCACAGGATGCCCCCTCCATCGCACACCTACTTTTTGTTTGCCAGACCTATTACCCTTCAACCCAAGGCACCCTGGGCAGGCTGTTTGCTGTCTAGACAAGCTGAGTTTGTACGCCTCCAAGTTTACTCAGCCTGCACTCACAAGCAAGGGCTCGGAGGGATCTTTCAGCAGGGAATCACTGCGTCTCCCTTCAGCTACTCAGCCAAAACTGCCTCAGGAGAGTTAAAAAGTCAACAGCATGGAAATCTCAAGGACTCAGCACCATGCTTTCTAAGGAATTTGAAGATCTGGGAGTGCTGCAAATGCAAATGCAAACAGTCAGGATGTTAAGGGAAGAGCAAATACCTGTGCATTTGTCCAAGATCAAAGCCACCTCTGGCCCCAGGAAGGAGATTGCAGAGAAAACCAAGGAAAGGAGACAGGCTGTAAAGCAGGATCCAAACAACCCCTGAAGGAGCACTGTGGGGGCCCACCACTCCAGGACAGAGGTTTCAAGAGATTTCTCAGGAATAATAATGGATGCTCAGTGGCATTCAAAGCTCTCTAACAAATCTAAAAACATAGACTCTTCCAACACAACCCAAAAGATGAGCAGCTGCCCAAGGCTCACACACCAAGCATATATGTCACACTGCAGACAGGTGGGGATCTCAGCGGTGGACACCAGCTTAGCCTGGACGGAGCAGGGGACTCTGCCACAGCCCATGCTTTTCTACCCACCCAGCACTGCCTCCTGACCCCACAATCCAGGCCTATGGGTTCAGCCAGGATTTTGGTGGGCAACACTAACGGCTTTGAGAGGGCAGCACCAGGCAAGCGGGACTGCTCTTGTCCTCACCTCGCCATGCTCAGGTTTGGACACCAGTTCAAAGTCATCAGCATGTTGCCCCAAGCATGGCCTGAGAGGTCACTTGCCCGTCCTGCAAAGGTGGATCCCAGCGTTAAAACCTCACTGATTTTTCTCCACTAGTAGAGAAAACAAAGCCGCCAAACCAAGTGCTCAGCAGCCCTTTTCTCTTTAGCGCAATGTTTTGAACTTGTCCCAAGAGATGGAGAGCTCAATCATCAGGTTTCCATATTTATATGGAGAGAGTTTCTGTTTAGCCAAGCTTGTGACAGAAATAACCCTGCAAACAGCAGCAGGAGCAGCAGCACAGCAAACACGTCTGAGGGGTGGGGATGAGAAAGCCGAGGGAGATCTCAAGTCGCTCTCTACCTTGGCACAGCTTTCCAGCCCTGAGTGAGAAATTGTGAGGGCACAAATCATTTTGGCTTCTAAAATAAGAGCTTGCCCCACCCCCCACGCCTATGTCTCCGTGACTAATTAGCATCCGGGGGATACAGATTCTCCTCTGATAAAGCACTGTTTGGCTCCCCTTCTCTTCTCCCCTGACATGTTTGTACTGGAAATATCCTCATTATGTGACTAATCAGGGAAGCTAAGACAAAGGCACAGGAGCTGACAAAGGGAAATCACCGATTTTTATAAATGTGGTTTAGAAATTATTCTGTCTCCAAAGGGCAGGGACACTTCTTCCCCTCCTGATCCTGAAAAACAAGTGCAAAATTGAAGTCCCTAAAGAAAAAACTATTTTTATTCCCGGAAATAGCAGCTCTTGTCTTCTCCCCTATTTGCTAAGCTCACTCCCAATTCCCTCAGTTATTGCAATGCTGCAGTTTATGCACTGCGAAGGGCCTGGAAAGCCTGCCAGCCCCACACTGCCTGCTGGGCTCGGCTCAGCAGCACTGCCAGATGCTGTGGATGGGAAGTGATAAGCATGGTTAGTGTTTTACCACATTAAGCTTAAAGTCAGCAGCATATAAAATGCAAGCCACATTCCCGGCTGTCCCTCAAGAGCGTCTGAAGATATTTAGTGCTGTTATCTTTCACATAGTACAGCGGACTGAGCAAAGACCAGAGCATACCTTAAACATTGAGGCAAACTGGGCTTGGCAGAAGCTGTTTGAAGTAAAGGCAAGCAGACACCATTTAACTGCACGAGGAGAGAGTTTTTAAAGGAGAATTTGTTTCCCCTCTGTGTTCCCTGAAATGGAGCTGGTCTCCATCCGGCTCCAGCTTGTCTCCTCAGCCTCCTGTTGACAGTGCCAGAAAGAGATATCAGGCCAGACCAGACGGCTTCTGCCTCACTTCTCCTTTGAAAGAAGTTCCTTTATCAGCTGAAATCAAGCCATCTGTCCCTGGCCCCCTTCAATGAGCCACAGCAGATTGCAGAGCACAGGAGGAAGCACTGCATGAGGTGGGAATAGGAGGTCGAGGGAGCTCATTGCATGCACAAAAAGCCAAACCAGATCCCTGGTTGAGCTGGGAAGGGAGATGAAAGGGTGACTGCAGCATCGGTGCTCCTTGGGACAGGCTCAGGCACATGTTTGCTGGCCCTTGCTCTTTATTCAGCTCCCTCTGGGCTGCTGCTCCTTCTGCTGTGGAGACATGGACCAGCCTCAAAGCCCTGTGCTGGGGCTCCTGAACTCCTTGCTGGAAGGCAAACTGCTGCGAGCCATGAAGAGTTTTGCCTGCTTTGCTCGCTGGGTGTGACTGCCCAAATCTTTGCATTGTGACAGTTTTTTTCAATTGCCAAATATCTACTCTTTGGGATGAAATTTTGCACTCTGGACATTTCTCTCAGCCTGATTTTAAAAAAATATATAATTTAATATATATAAAAATACATTTTTTTTGTTGGGGTGGGGTGCTGGGAACACATTTTGTCACCCTGAGCCCTCCCCTCTAAGTGATATCCCTCTCAGCAACTGCAGTCCAAGGCTGAGGCTGATGAGGGCAGGAGACTGGCAGGGGATGAGCAGGGAGGAAAGGCAGGGTCTGCCAGGAGGACTAGAGCTGGCTGGAGAAGGGGATGGGGGAAACAGACTGGATGGGTAGCCAGGAGGGGAAATAGGAATGGCTGAAGGATGTTCCTAGAAGAACAGATCCAAGAAGACAAAGAAGAGACAGGACAGGGACAGTGAAAGGCAGTCAGGGTTAAAAGCACTAGAAGACACAGCTGTCAGACATCTGTGATATGATGCATCTCCGTACTCTTCCAGGGCTTGCACACACAAAAGACAACAACCAACCATTGCTGTTACTCCCCCAGCTGGTCCCAGACTACCTTTGAGTGAAGCTCCAGAAGCCTTCTTGCAATGAAGAGAAATCAACGGGATTTAGGAACCTAACTCTCTCTGTGGCCTGAACGTAGCTAAGGCTGGTGGCATGGAGCTGTGCGCTCAGAAGGCCCTGAACCATGCTGGTGCTGCTGTGCCAGGCCACGCTGGGGTTTCTTTATAGTCCATTTCCCTCTGTTAAAACTGCAGGGAACTGACATTAGAAAAAAACAGCAGGGCTGGTTTGCCAAGCTCTCAAATACAGCTACTGCAGCCTAATTTGAGCCCCTGCAACCTATGTGCTAAAAAACAGTCTTTAATGACATACTCACATAAACCCTTTTGCTTGGTAATTCAGGGGCCAGCATGGACCTATGCTGGAGATGAATCAGGGTTATGCAATGAAGGAACAGAAGCCCAAGCATGTAATTTCTTGTAGAAGTTGCAAGTCATGTAGGGAACAAGGGAGCATAGCGCACAGGAGGAAAGATGATCTTGTGGTTATACAACGTGGGGCTGTCCTAGAGAACTGAGACCTTTACACTCTTACATGAAACGTGCCAAGTCTCTAAAACCAGATTTCCCACAAAGGGTCACTAATAAGGTCTCCCTCCTTTGCTGGGCTCCTGGATCACAGCCCTGGAGTGTGATATGCTGAGTGCTTACAAATGCTACCAAAGTGAGCGGGAGCTGTGCTTTGAGTAGGTGAAAAGCTATGAATCAGGAGAGGAAAAAAAATTAAAATCATCAGGCGATAGGTACATTGTGCTGAAAACCCCAAATGACATTCTGGCTTTAATCAGTCTCTGTCTCGAGCCCTTATCTGTTGAGTCACAAGATCATGAGGGAGAGAGAAGGGATTTTGAAAGGGCTGGGGGGGATCTGGTGAGGCTGTCTAATCCATCCCCTCGCCTAGCTGGAGCACTGCAGAGATGAACAAGGACTTTGTGAAGTGCTCAGACACTATATGTCATGCCAAACGCCATGGAGCAGCCCAAAAAAATGACTTAGTCGTCTGCAGGAATTTTGGTTTTATGCCTTTTTTCATCTTGTGCGTGGCTCTGCCATGTCTTTCTGTAGCGGTAGGCCTATCCTCCCCTCCTGGTGCACTGGTGTTTACTGGTGCACTGGCATGTCTTGCAACCTTGTCAGGTTCCTTGCCAGCATCACCCCACTGCCTGTATAGCTGTTCTCCACTGAGAGCTGGGAGAGCAGGAGCAGGTGAAGTAAGAACAAAGGAACTATTACAACACATCAGAGCAGCAGCCCTGATCTTTACCTCGATCTTACCAAAGCCCTGCACTCATTCACCCCAAACGAGGTAAGAAATCTCTTTTGGGATGACCTGGCGCTTGGGAAAGTTCCCTTTTAAGCTCCAGTAATTAGAGGGCTGCCAGAGATGCTGAAACATGAATGTCTATTCCTTCTCAGACTGTTTATTTTTACTCTGGTGCAGATCTGGGCATCCTCCTTATCCATTAACTGGTGTCTTGTGCCAGTGGGTCCATAAGCTATAGGAATGGATTCGTACCCCAGCCTCTCCCCTTCACCCCACTGACTCAGCTTTGGGATCAGTGTCTTGCAGTCTCACTAAGTTCTTAAAATCTTGTGTTTTGAAGTAGGAGTTTGGGTATCTACTAACCCCTTCTCTCCTTTTTCTAGCTCCTTGCTTATTTTCCTCCTCCTAGCATGCCTCCTACTATTTGCTTCTTCAAGAAAAAAAAAGTCTCAGTATTTTCACTGTCTCTTTATTTCTTGTTACAGACCCCCCAAACTCTTCCTGATTCCATAATATCCTTTTTAGGATGAGTGATCAGAAACACACACCATGTCCCAAGCAATGTACTACTGATCTAGAATGGCTTCACAGTTTTTTGTCTGCATTTTAATCTCACTGAACTTTTGTTTGCCTTTTTGTCTCTGTCACCACACTGCACAGATGACTTCATTCATGTTCCCTGCAGTGACACTAAGTTCTTTTCCCCGTGTCTCAGCTTTTCTATCCTCCTTTTCAACTTTCAAAGTGGTTTTGCACAAATATTTTATATTTGGGAAAACTGAGATCCAGAGAGGTGAAGCTGCTCAACACAAGAGCAGGAGAGCTGGGTCCTCCTCCAGGGTTCTGTCTCCTGTGATAAGAGCATTTTCATAAATGCATTTCTACTGAATACATTTGATAGCATGCACCAGAAAGCAATAAGTACCAATATTACACTTCAAACTACACTGCAGGGGAAAAAAAGTGGCCAGGAGCTGCAGTTCTAGGATTATATTACAGTCCTGAAAAGTGGTCCCTTCCTGCGAGCATTTGATATTCAGCAGAAAATTACATAAACAAATCACAAGTCTCACAGGCCAGACTGTTCCTCAGACATTTTAAAGGTTGGGCTCAGTATATAGGCTTGTTTCTTCATCCTATCATCTTCCTTTTCCAGCAAAATGATTTTCCAGAAATGCCTTGTGAACTGCTTCATGCTCTTTGCTCAGTTAATGTTCTTAGGAACTTACTCCTTTCTCATTATCATCCAAACTACTGTAATTCAGACAGAGCTCCCCAATGTTTCAATTATGTTACACATCCCTGATCAATGTAAAGAGTCGCCTATCTACCAGTCTGTCACATCTGACAATTTCTTCTCCCTATGAGTCTCATTTACATAAGGAGCTCACAATAAAAAGGGGAAGAGCAACACATGATCTTAAAAAGCAAATAAAAAAATGCACAACTTTTCTCCTAAGGTACCTTCTCAGTTGTAAATTTGGAGGCTAGGTCCATGTTTGTGTCTGTTTCTTCTGCTGTGCGCACTGTATATGGAAAAGCGGAGACTAGAAAAGAGTCAACAAAACGTAAGAACGGGGTCATGTGCAAGGATTTCAATTTGGTTTGTAAGTTGCCTATTGTCCTGGTTTCAGCTGGGATAGCGTTGATTTTTCTTCCTAGTAGCTGGTATGGGGCTGTGTTTTGGATTTAGTATGAGAATAATGTTGATAACACACTGATGGTTTAGTTGTTGCTAAGTAGTGCTTGCACTAGTCAAGGACTTTTTAGCTTCCCATGCTCTGCCAGGTGCACAAGAAGCTGGGAGGGGGCATAGCCAGGACAGCTGACCCAGACTGGCCAAAGGGCTATTCCATACCGTATGACATCATGCTCAGTATATAAACTGGGGGGAGTTGGCCGGGGGGCAGCGATCGCTGCTTGGGAACGGGCTGGGCATTGGTCGGTGGGTGGTGAGCCAATTGTACAGTGTATCACTTGCTCTGTATATTATTATTATATTATTATTATTATTACTATTACTACTATTCTATTTCATTTTACTTCAATTATTAAACTGTTCTTATCTCAACCCACGAGTTTTCTGACTTTCACCCTTCCAATTCTCTCCCCCACCCCACTGGGGTGGGGGAGTGAGCGAGTGGCTGTGTGGTGCATAGTTGCTGGCTGGGGTTAAACCACTACAGTCCTTTTTGGTGCCCAACGTGGGGCATCAAGGGTTTGAGATAATAACAGATTAACCAGAGTGTATTAAGGAATTTGTATCTGTTAACAGTTGCTGGTCATAATATTGGTTCATCTGTTCCAGGTATTAGTCTACCTGATCTGCACCATGCTCTTGTTTTTGCAGTACGTGTTAAAGATTGGTGTTGGGTTTTGCAGTTTGCTGTGCTCTGCAGTGACTGGTGATGTTTTGCCTGGGAGATTTTTTATTAAAACACTGACCTTGAGCGCTATCTGGTATTTGGGTTCTGTACTGAAGCCATTACTGTACTTTGGGTACCACCTCATGGAGACAATTAGCAATTATACCTCTTCCTCTGAGAGGCTTTTTATGGAGGAAATACAGAATGGCACCTTAGTTGTTTTCTTCTATGATGTTTCCTCCTTCATTACAACAACTTTTCAGTATCTTGAGCATCCTTGGGTAGTTAAGATATATCTATTGGTAGTTCTTGGGAATATTGTTTCAGTTTTATCTAAGGTTAATAAGCAGTTTAAGAATATCATCCAGAGATCTGCTCCAAGGCTGGATAGTTATGAGTGGCAGGGTGTGTGGGAGAGCATGGGCAAGTACCTAGGACAGTGGGCACCTCCAATGTTTTGGAACTTCACCCCTGAACAAGTGCAGAATCCTGAAAAACTTGTAAAGTATTTGGAAAAAGTATGTTGTCACCCTGGCAACTCCAGAGAGACACAAATCACTGCAACGTGCTGGGGCCTGGCCCATGCCTACCAAGCCCTATTCAACGCTATTCAGAACCCTCAAGGGGAAGAGAAGGTCTCTGGATCTGATGACAAAATGACAGATGCTGCGGCTGTGCCAGCCCCTGTGCCAGCCCCCGCGGCTGTGCCAGCCCCTGCAACAAGCACTGCGGCTGCGCCAACCCCCACAACAGGCACTGCGGCTGATCCAGACAAACAACCTGTGCCAGTATCAGTTGCCCCTGTACAGAAGAAAAAATACACAAGAAAATCAGCTCATTTAGTAAGGGCTGATGATGAACCAGGGCCATCAAGAGAGCAGGAGGAGGAAAAGGCGGAACCCATAAATGAGATGGTAACCACCCGATCACTGTCCCTGAGTGAGCTGCGAGATATGCGAAAAGATTTCAGTTGTCCTCCAGGAGAGCACATCATCACCTGGCTGCTCCGATGCTGGGAAAATGGGGCCAGTAGCCTGGAATTAGAGGGTAGGGAAGCCAAGCAGCTGGGATCACTTTCTAGGGAAGGGGGCATTGACAAAGCGATTGGAAAAGGGGCACAAGCCCTCAGCCTTTGGAAGCGACTCCTGTCAGGCGTGAAGGAAAAGTGTCCCTTCAAGGAAGATGTTATATGTCACCCAGGGAAGTGGACCACCATGGAGAGAGGTATCCAATACCTGAGGAAATTAGCTGTGCTGGAGGTGATTCATAATGACCTGGACAATGAGCAGTTACCCAAAGATCCAGATGAAGTCCAGTGCACACGACCCATGTGGCGGAAGTTTGTACGGAGCGCACCATCATCGCACGCAAATTCATTAGCAATAATGACCTGGAAAGAGGGAGAGGGACCAACGGTGGATGAAATGGCTAGCCAACTCCGACAATATGAGGAAAGTCTCTCTTCCTCCCTACGGGCCTGTGTCTCAGCTGTGGAGAAACTGTCCCAGAAGGTCCAGCAACTCGAAGAGGATATATCCTACTCCTCACCTGTACAGACCAGTATCATCTCAGCCATTAGGAGCAAGCATCCCTCTGTTCCAGAGAGAGGATGTAGTGGATATACACCACGGGGCACCCTGTGTTTTTATCTGCGTGACCACGGAGTGGACATGACGAAGTGGGATGGAAAACCTACCTCGACCCTAGAGGCATGGGTATGTGAGTTGCAAGGAAAAACAATCACAAAAGGTGGTTCTCCCAGGAAAATTGCTGCTCCGGTTTCCAGTGAGCAGTTCCCCAGAGAGAGCAGAAGGGCTGATTTTGTTTCTGATCTTAATAAAGGGATTTTTGATTCGCATTTACAAGAAGTGAGTAACGAATGCTATGACCAGGACTAGAGGGGCCCTACCTCCAGCCAGGTGGAGGAAAGGGACAACCGGGTGTACTGGACTGTGTGGATTCGATGGCCTGTCACATCAGACCCACAGGAGTATAAGGCTCTAGTGGACACCGGTGCACAGTGTACCCTAATGCCATCAAGCTATGAAGGGGCAGAACCCATCTGTATTTCTGGAGTGACAGGGGGATCCCAACAGCTGACTGCATTGGAGGCTGCAGTGAGCTTAACCAGGAAGGAGTGGCAGAAGCACCCCATTGTGACAGGCCCAGAGGCCCCGTGCATCCTTGGCATAGACTACCTCAGGAGAAGGTATTTCAAGGACACAAAAGGGTACCGGTGGGCTTTTGGCATAGCTGCCTTGGAGACGAAGGAAATTAAACAGCTGTCTACCCTGCCCGGTCTCTTGAAGGACCCTTCTATTGTGGGGTTGCTGAGGGTCAAAGAACAACAGGTGCCAATGGCTACCACAGCAGTGCACCAGCAGCAATATCACACCAACAGAGACTCCCTGATTCCCATCCATAAGCTGATTCGTCAACTGGAGAGACAAGGAGTGATCAGCAAGACTAGCTCACCCTTTAACAGTCCCATATGGCCAGTGCAAAAGGCTAATGGAGAGTGGAGACTAACAGTAGACTATCAGGGCCTGAACAAAGTCATGCCGCTGCTGAGTGCTGCCGTGCCGGACATGCTAGAACTTCAATATGAACTGGAGTCAAAGGCAGCCAAGTGGTATGCCACAATTGACATTGCTAATGTGTTTTTCTCAATCCCTTTGGCAGCAGAGTGCAGGCCACACTTTGCTTTCACTTGGAGGGGGGTCCAGTACACCTGAAATTGACTGCCCCAGGGGTGGAAAGACAGCCCCACCACTTGCCATGGACTGATCCAGATTGCATTGGAACAGGGTGGGGCTCCAGAACACCTGCAATACATTGATGACATCATCATATGGGGCAATACAGCACAAGAGGTTTCTGAGAAAGGGAAGAAAATATTCCAAATCCTTCTGGAGGCTGGCTTTGCCATAAAACAAAGTAAGGTCAAGGGACCTGCACAGAAGATCCAGTTTTTAGGAATAAAATGGCAAGATGGATGTCGTCAGATCCCAATGGATGTGATCAACAAAATAACAGCCATGTCTCCACCAATCAGCAAAAAGGAAACACAAGCTTTCTTGGGCGTTATGGGTTTTTGGAGAATGCATATTCCAAATTACAGTCTGATCGTAAGCCTTCTCTATCAAGTGACCTGGAAGAAGAACGATTTCAAATGGGGCCCTGAGCAACGACAAGCCTTTGAACAAATTAAACAGGAGATAGTCCATGCAGTAGCCCTTGGGCCAGTCCAGGCAGGGCAAGATGTAAAAAATGTGCTCTACACTGCAGCCAGGGAGAACGGCCCTACCTGGAGCCTCTGGCAGAAAGCACCAGGGGAGACTCGAGGTCGACCCCTAGGGTTTTGGAGTCGGGGATACAGAGGATCCGAGGCCCACTATACTCCAACTGAACAAGAGATATTGGCAGCATATGAAGGGGTTCGAGCTGCTTCAGAAGTGATTGGTACCAAAACACAGCTCCTCTTGGCACCCTGACTGCTGGTGCTGGGCTGGATGTTCAAAGGGAGGGTCCCCTGTACGTCATGCAACTGATGCTACATGGAGTGAAGTGGGTCGCACTGATCACACAACGGGCTCAAATAGGAAACTCCAGTCGCCCAGGAATCTTGGAAGTGATCATGGACTGGCCAGAAGGCAAAGATTTCAGAATATCGCCAGAGGAGGAGGTGACGTGTGCTGAGGAGGCCCCACTGTATAATAAACTGCCAGAAAATGAGAAGCAATATGCCCTGTTCACTGATGGGTGCTGTTGTCTTGTGGGGAAGCATCGGAGGTGGAAAGCTGCTGTATGGAGTCCTGTACGACAAGTGGCAGAAACTGCTGAAGGAGAAGGTGAATTGAGTCAGTTTGCAGAGGTGAAAGCCATCCAGCTGGCTTTAGATATTGCTGACTGAGAGAACTGGCCAGAGCTCGCTCTCTATACTGACTCATGGATGGTGGCAAATGCCCTGTGGGGGTGGTTGCAGCAATGGAAGCAGAGCAACTGGCAGCGCAGAGGCAAACCCATCTGGGCTGCCACATTGTGGCAAGATATTGCTGCCTTGATAGAGAACCTGACTGTGGAAGTACGTCACATAGATGCTCACATACTCAAGAGTCAGGCCACTGAAGAACATCAAAACAACCAGCAGGTGGACCAGGCTGCTAAGATTGAAGTGGCTCAGGTGGACCTGGACTGGCAACATAAGGGTGAATTATTGCTAGCTTGGTGGGCCCATGACACCTCAGGCCATCAAGGAAGAGATGCAACATCTAGATGGGCTCGTGATCGAGGGGTGGACTTGACCATGGACACTATTGCACAGGTTATCCATGAATTGGAAACATGCGCTGCAATCAAGCAAGCCAAGCGGTTCAAGCCTCTCTGGTATGGAGGACGATGGCTGAAATATAAATATGGGGAGGCCTGGCAGATTGATTATATCACACTCCCACAAACCTGCCAAGGCAAGCACCATGTGCTTAAAATGGTGGAAGCAACCACCGGATGGCTGGAAACATATCCTGTGCCCCATGCCACCGCCCGGAACACTATCCTGGGCCTTGAAAACCAAGTCCTATGACAACATGGCACCCCAGAAAGAATTCAGTCAGAGAATGGGACTCATTTCCAAAACAGCCTCATAGACACCTGGGCCAAAGAGCATGGCATTGAGTGGGTATATCACATTCCCTATCACGCACCAGCCTCCGGAAAAATAGAATGATACAATGGACTGTTAAAGACTACACTGAGAGCAATGGGCGGTGGGACATTCAAACACTGGGATACCCATTTAGCAAAGGCCACCTGGTTAGTCAACACTAGGGGATCTGCCAATCGAGCTGGCCCTGCCCAGTCAGAACTGTTACGTACTGTAGAAGGGAATAAAGTCCCTGTAGTGCACATAAAAAAACATGATGGGGAAGACAGTCTGGGTTATTCCTGCCTCGGGCAAAGGTAAGCCCATTTGTGGGATTGCTTTTGCTCAAGGACCGGGGTGCACTTGGTGGGTGATGCGGGAGGATGGGGAAGTCCGATGTGTACCTCAAGGGGATTTTATTTTGGGCGAAAATAGCCAATGAACTGAATTGTATAATGTTAGTTGCTATATAATACTGGATGTCATCACTTCTATGATTATTATATGCCATATCAACAGTATACAGTAAGAATCACCCAAATTAATGAAGAATGAACTTTGAGGAAACCGAGCAAAGTGCAGTGGTGATGGAACCAAAACTGACTTCAGCGGGCAACAGTCCAACACCACACACCATCTCTCCTGCCCTGAAAGACTGTTATGATGGATGAAGCCCAAAGTCACGGATTAAATGAACTCAACAAATGTTTTAGAAGGATAGCCTAGAGACTAAGGAAATTATGTCTATGTGTGTGCATATCTATATCTATTTGTATCTATATCTATCTATACCTATCTCAAAAGACTGGAAAAGTGGTGGTGATTAATTGGAATGTATTGGGAAGTGTAAGTCCTGGGCATGATGTATATGGTATGGAATAAGGGGCGGACATTGTCCTGGTTTCAGCTGGGATAGCGTTGATTTTTCTTCCTAGTAGCTGGTATGGGGCTGTGTTTTGGATTTAGTATGAGAATAATGTTGATAACACACTGATGTTTTAGTTGTTGCTAAGTAGTGCTTACACTAGTCAAGGACTTCTTAGCTTCCCGTGCTCTGCCAGGTGCACAATAAGCTGAGAGGGGGCACAGCCAGGACAGCTGACCCAGACTGGCCAAAGGGCCATTCCATACCATATGACATCATGCTCAGTATATAAACTGGGGGGAGTTGGCCGGGGGGCAGCGATCACTGCTCGGGGACTGGCTGGGCATTGGTTGGCAGGTGGTGAGCCAATTGTATAGTGTATCACTTGCTTTGTATATTATTATTATATTATTACTATTACTACTATTTCATTTTACTTCAATTATTAAACTGTTCTTATCTCAACCCATGAGTTTTCTGACTTTCACCCTTCCAGTTCTCTCCCCCATCCCACTGGGGTGGGGGGAGTGAGCGAGCGGCTGTGTGGTGCTTAGTTGCTGGCTGGGGTTAAACCATGACACCTATAGAGTTAATACAAGGGGAAGCATTAAGAGGAACTCTCAGTACCACTGAAGCCTTTTAGCTTAATGAGGACAATACATTCAGATACAGGAGAGATGGTTCACATAAAGTTTGTATAAAAAATGTCCCTTGAGCCTGGTTCTACCTCTTTGTTTTCAGAGCTTTCAATTAACACTGCGGGTGGGCACAGAAACACTTTTAGCTCATTATTCTCTTTTCAGATACCGGTGGACATGAGATATTTAGCTGAAACAGCCCTTTGTAGATATTTTAAATTCCATTACCATTAAGAAGACAGACATGAGAAAGAGATACTGTTTTCCTTACCTCTTAGTTCCATCTTTTGCAGGGTAGAAGCAGCTTTGTGCATTAATTTAAGGTTTGCAACATCTGCACTGGTGGAAAAAGCTATCTGAAATGTAAATCTTCAGAGCAATGATAGCTTGAAGCTGAACTCAAGCACTTGACTTATGGAGGCACAAATCAGGAACGTTACTGGCTCAAATATCCAGAAGCCTCTCAATGAAATAAAAAATGGTAAATAAATTAGAGTCTCTCTGGGTGATCATTCTCATTATCTGGCTATACAAGATAATGAGAGAAGCACTAAAGAAAGCTTGTCATTAGCTGTTAATTGAAGGCACTTTCAGAAAGTGCTGCTTAAACTTTGAAAGATAGGTTGTCTTTCCAACTGCTACCTAATATGTACGTTAGAGCTGTATTAAAGCAGTCTCATTAGGTCCCTAGCACCACAGCTCAGAGAGAGCTTCTGATGCTTTAGATGAAATTTGCATTTTAAAAAGCTCATCTACATATTGCCTAACCCCTGGGCATATCTTCAGCATACTTTACTGCATACAGATCTATCTGAGCTGACACTGTCATGTTGTACAAATATAAGATATCTAAAGTGCGTTGTTATGACCTTCAAAAGAGGCAGCAGATTCACGACTCATTATGATGTATAATCACATAATGTACTAATGATGCAAATCATAACAATTAGCTTGTAAGCTAAGTGCAGCTATCTCAGGGCATGATTTTAGGTTTTTCTGCTCTTTACTGCTCTTCCGCATACCTTTTTTTTGGTCTTACCATCTCCCTTCTCCTTATTCCCAGACCTTTTATTTCCACCCAGAAGTAGCTCATTGCCCATAGATGGGAGCCCGTTAGTCTTGAAGAGGGTCTCCTGTTAAGATAATTCCTGGGTGAGATATCTCACTTCTTATGAAGCAGCCAGCCTCTACCCTACCTGTAACCTGTGCTCTAACCTGATGTCCTGGTTTCAGCTGGGATAGAGTTAATTTTCTTCTTGGTAGCCGGTATGGGGCTGTGTTTTGGGTTTAGGATGAGAACAATGTCGATAATACACTGATGTTTTGTTCTTGCTAAGTAGCGCTAAGTAGTTGCTAAGTGGCGCTCACACTGGTCAAGGACTTTTCAGCTTCCCATGCTCTGCCAGGTGCACAAGAAGCTGGGAGGGGGCACAGCCAGGACAGCTGACCCAGACTGGCCAAAGGGTTATTCCATACCATTTGACATCATGCTCAGTATATAAGCTGGGGGAAGAAGAAGGAAGGGGGAGGGGAGGATTTTGAGCATGATGGTGCTTGTCTTCCCAAGTAACCCTTAGGCGTGATGGAGCCCTGCTTTCCTGGGGATGGCTGAACACCTGCCTGCCGATGGGAAGAATGAATGAATTCCTTGTTTTGCTTTGTTTGCGTGCACGGTTTTTGCTTTGCCTATTTAACTGTCCTAATTTATTTTACTTCAATTATTAAACTTCTTATCTCAACCCACGAGTTTTTTCCCTTTTACCCTTCCGATTCTCTCCCCCATCCCACCAAGGGGGGAGTGAGCGAGCAGCTGCGTGGTGCTGAGTTGCTGGCTGGGGTTAAACCACGACACCTGACAAAACTTGGAGGCTTTCAATTTACTTTAAACTGGTTACATTGCCATTTAAACTCTTCTCTGTCTCTACAATTGTTGAAGTAAAAATCCACCTCATAACTACTTTAGCTCCAAAGCAATATTTTCAATCTAAGTTACAGGACCATGTGATCAGTATCATGTCTGGAAATTGGGCATCATCACGAGAGCTTGTGTAAAGTGCCTGCGGAACCATGGTTTTTAGTTGAGGGGTGTGATGTGGGGTGATCCCAAGACAGCACACAGAGGTGGCCTGAGCCGAAGAGAACAGGGTCACAGAAACAGAAATAGGGTCACGGCCAGAAAACGCCCAAAACAACTCATGTGGTTCATCTATGCCAGAGAGATCAACAATTTAATTGTAATCTGTGTTTCACCCAGTTTGCACAGCCACTAGGGTAAACATCATATATGAAGAATGACATTAAGATTGCGTTATGTTTAATCACAGGATAGCTCATGTACATCTACTCTATCTGGTTTTTATGCTTCTACTTCTACAGTATTTGCAAACATTTGAAGCAGAGCAATGTAGTCAACACTGAGTATACACCTGTGTTTATACAGGGAAATGTAATTCACCTGAATTTCCCACCTCAGTCATTTCAAGAGTTATCAAGCAGCTGTGAACTATTTCCTGTTTGCAGGAGAGATAATAGACTTTAACATAGCAAAATTAAATTATTCTGCTCTTACACTATGTAAAATCTCTGCAGAATTGCTTTGAGCAGAAATAGATATTAAATTGCACAAACAGTACAGTTTAGGACCATTTACTCCAACTACTCCAAGGGCTTTTCAGATATAACTACTCCCCCAGGTATAATGGGGCAGGGTTCAGGGAATTTGTGACTGCTTTTGAAGTTTCCAAAAACATCTCTATGGCTGAACTCCAGTTTGAGCTGCTAGTTCTCAGGTCCAGCTTTTACGTCAAACAAATTACGGTAGTAGCTGCCTGCTGCCATCATGCCCACGATAATCCTGAGGTGCTGACAATTACCCTTGCACAAAGAGACAATGTGTGGCATCTTAATTATACAGGAGCCATGCCAAACAGATTTTCATTTACAACCATGCCCAGCACCTTGAACTCAGACACTCCTGCTCATCCTGCATAAACATTTCAGTAATTGTTCTATATTTCCATCACACCAGTGGGTATCCAATTGCATTAACGTGCCATGTTTTAAATCCAGAAATAAAAAGTACACCAAGTAGAACAGGAGCTAGTATTGTGGTTCATGCAGAATCAAGACGTATCTCATAAAAGTGTGGCCATGAGAGAACACAAATGCTGAAGTTGCATTCTCTCCCACTTCAATTTAACTCCTCACTGTCTCCACTCCCTGCCCCGCATCCAGCAACAGATGTACTGTATGGCTTCTCCTGAAGACCATCATTTCACAAAGGTCTCCAGAAGTAGCCTAGGTCTCGTACCATCAATGCGGAATTAGTGGAGCAATGCTATACTTGCACTACAATGAAAACAGCAAAGACTTACTTGAGCCCTGTCAAGATATCAGGATTTAAGAACAACAAACAAGCCACATCAGGATGGAAGAGGCTGCTTTTGTCCCAGCCAGTGCGAGAGCCATCTGTTAAGAGATTCACTTATGTTGTTGGAGTAACAATTCCACAGATGTTCTCCATGAATTAAAAAGAAAGTACAAATCTAAAAGAATCATGTGTGTTTCAGAAGATGGTTAAAGAGACTATTTCTTTTTGCTGCATTTCAAAAAAATACAAGAAGGGAGATGCCACTGGCAAACTCCTTTCTCAGGAGAAAACAGGAAAGCACATCAGTTTAATTCAAAACACACCAGTGGTCTTCTACATCTTATAACCCAAGCAATTTCATTTAGCACATATTATATCCTGTAACAGATCATTTGAGAACCGTATTAAGGTATTGATCCCTGTCTAAGTATACCTCCCAAACTAACTACAGAATTGAATATTATGTGTTACCTGCAGAGATGGAAGTAAGAGAAACGAAGCAGAAGGAGGATCTCCAACCTCTTCCCCAGCAAAAGAACCACTTATCTAGAGCTCTTCTTTTTGGTCAAGTGAAAGCTCCTCTCCTGTTTCTGTTTATTTTAATGACTAGGGCAAGCCTCATGCAAACTAGCGCCTATTCAAATCCTGTGAGGACAAGATATCAGTTTTAATGTCCTGTGCACAAGCCAACTAACGTAATTACTGAAGACTCTACTCAAACCACCTCCAACAGCATCTGAAATGCCCTTGGCTCCCAGTGCAGTGAGCAGATGAAGAAGGGGCTATATTCAGACTGCTGGCTTCAGATGTCAATCTCAGCCAGCGTGATGACTTCTTTTCAGGAACCAGGACATGACAGCTTTAGACAGTGAGTATCCTGAATTGTTCACTGCTCTCTTGAATCTAGATGCACGTGGTCCCTATCCCTACTCGCTCCTGTGTAGCTTTAGCTCATTTCTTCCTGTGCCAGCTGTGACATTGCCGCTCTCATTTCTCTGTGAACACTGTGACAAATCAGTGATGGCTGAAGGTGTGTACCACAGCCTTTAATTAGTACAGTCAGTAAAGCATTTTGATAAAGCAGCAAACCTGGACCATCAGCACGCAACTCTGCATACGGAAAGGGATTAAAAACCATGCACAACTGTGGAACACACAGACTCTAAATTACAATTACTATTATTCTTCCATGTACAGAAATTTAATTTTTTTTTTTTTTTTTTTTTTACCTTGCAGGTACCAAAACCATGACTGAAACTAATTAAATGTAGCCCTTTCAGGAACATTGCCTAATATATCTTGGTAAGGCAAAGATAAATTACTTTCCATTTAAACCAGGCTAATGTGGAAAAGCCTGGGAATGTTAAAAAATAATAAATGTAAAAGAATGTAATAATGACTTTAATTTTTTCAAAAAGCTAAACTGTTCTGCTTTTAAGAGACTGTCTTCTCATCTTTATGGACTCACAGAACATTACTGGATATATAGGCTGTGCAGCACCATAAACTGTAAAGATCAGGGCTACTGCTCCAGGCTAATAGTGTAATTTTCCACTGGATGGGTTTCATTTACAATTCACCTGTTGTATCTAGAAGTCTAGTTGTAGCCAAGTACATTTTCAGGTTGTTCAAGGTATAATAAAGAAAGAACCAAATAGCTTAGAAAGGCAGCTTTAACTTTATAATTGGAAACATTTGCTATCAGGTGGCTTCTCCCCAGCATGTTTATAAGTAAGTTCCTTATTATACCTTTCAGCATGTTGTAAAAATAAATTATGACAGGCTGCAGAGTGATTCACAGATACAATAAGAAACAGGGAAGAGAGAAACTACGCAGGAGGAGTCTGGATAAACCTGAAACAGCAGAGTATCTGGGATGTTCATAAGCAAAGTGTTTTCTTGTAGGAGTGAGGATAGAAGAAGAGTCTGCATTCAGTTCCCAGGAGGCCCATTAAACACAAGGTGACAATGGAAATCGGTCCCCATTTCCGCACATATGAGATGTGAATAGGTTTATCAGTAGAGTTCAGAGGCACATGCAAATACTGTGCATTGGTAGCCACCATCCCAGTGTAACCTGGCAGCTACTACCTGCTGGAACAGCTAGAGATGCTCCTCCAACTACTCCTCGGCCCCAGTTAATCCTAACTCTCCAGACCCTTCAGTGCTGCTGGCAACAACCCAACCTCTCCTAGGACTAGCCTGTACTGCTGGGGGCAAGGCAGGCCATCCTAAAGAGCCACACAGTCCCTCCAAGTTAAATGTTAACATATGAAAACAGGATAGCCAACATTGCTTTCCTTTGCAGCTAGTTTGGTGAGATCAAGAGTGAGATTAGTACAAAGTGTGTTTCATAAATCACTTTTTATATGGGCTCTGGTATAGCAGAATTTAGTCTTCATGAAAATCTGTGGTTGTCTGTCCAAATAACAATTGCATTGTAATGATTCTTGGTTATTGTCTTTGCTGGACTGGAACTGGCAGTTCAAACGTGAAAGGTTTTCTACCATCTCATCAGTACTCTGACTCCATCATTTGCCTCCTTGAGGAGGACTATGAAAACCATGCTAGGGAAGAAACAGAAAACAGAAGCTTTAATTTAAAAGGCCCAGAGTCATTTGTTCCAAGATTAGTGGAAGGGGCATAAATAGGTGGTTGAATGAAAAGATGAGTTTTCTTAAGCTTTATGGATTTTAAAACTTAACTCTTTTCTACTGTTGCCCCTAAACTGGATGTTAAGGAGCAGTACTAAGCAGCAAGCATTTCAGATTGCTGTATTTTCTGCCCTGTATCAATGCAAGTTATTTTTTCTTTAAAATTTACAAGGTTATGATTGCAATTCCAGAATATTCAAACAATCACCACACATCAACTCTTCTAAAGACTCTCTCTCCCTCTTCCCCTGCTAGCACAGTTTGGATGTTGTCATAAGCATCCTGAATGACATGGGTGATACAGATAAACCCTCCTTAAGGCCACATTTCACAAATATTCCTGTGAACAGTCACAAAAAGGAGGTCAGGAATCTACTAAAAAAAGAAAGCAGAGCTGGACATAAATACAAGACTGGACACCATCTCTTCCAAGAAGTTCTGTGTGGCTGCAGAATCCTCCTGCTGCATTGCTGCAAGCCGTACCAACAACCAACATCCTCCTGTCCACCCCATGCACACACGGCTGCCAGTCAGCCACACGCAGACAGCACTGGGAGCACAGCTCTGGATGCCAGCAGTACATGGGTCACACTGGTCAGGCTGCATGAAAGTTCAGTGAGCATAAGAATGTGGCTTGAGGGGGTTTTCCTTCCCTTTCACTGCTATTTTTCAGGTGTTCTGTATAAGTGGACACATTGCTGATGGCTGGTTTTCCTGTTTTGTAACTTCTATCAGTACAGAGATTTCCATGCTTAAGACACAACACAAGATTGCAGACCACACTCTGCTCGCAGTCCACTAAAGAAACCTGAAGAAAAACCTTTTATTTTAACGGCATTGCTTGAGTTTTACATTAGCATAACAGAGTGCTTCTGCACTGCCTTGTTAAGCACTCTCATCCTTGTCAAAACAAAATTATGAGAGAAGAGAATGTAACAGATGATTTTTCTCTTCTTTCAGTATATAAGAACATGAACATCTCTATACAATCAACATTTAAAAGGCATGTTTGCATTTAATATATATTGTATGAAATTCCCATTAGGATGCCTAGCCAGGTAATCTGTTTAAACATGCAGAATATTGAAAAGATGACACAAGTCAGTTATCTTTCCTAGAAAATGAGAAATCCTGAATTCTAAAATTGAAGTATTTACATTTATTACAGAGAAGAAAGGAAATGTCTGACTTTACAACCCAAGGAAATATTAGCTCTAGCCTAAGGAAGTAAGCTAGGAATTAGATGATTTGATAAATTCTGTGACTCTGTTATCAGGAACATTTAACAAGAGATTAAAATTAAAATTCTCACAAGTTTTAACATAAACAAGAGGATCAGAGAAGCTAAACATATTACTGCCTGTCCCACTAAATAGGCCACAGCAGATGGACAGGCTGGAGAAAAAGGGAATATGCCTGGGGCTTTTGCACAGAATGGTGGTGTCAGCTCTCCCTCCTGTGGTGTCCACGTCCACAGTGCTCCCTGATTGCAGGGCATTCCAGATCACATTCTCCCAACAACAAGGGCTTTCAAAAATGAGACTTCATCTATTATAAAATACTCTCTTGTTATGATATGACATAGCTGTGTGATGAAAACTATGTCCCATATGCCTTGCTGTGTTCGTATCTGCTTTAACACAGCTCTACCCACAGCAGGTACCAGTAGCACATGCAGAGCAGTGAGATCCACCTACAGAATGAAGGTGCCTAGATCTCACCTTAGGCTTAGATACACAATACTCATATACTCAGAACAGCAACTGACTGGCGATCCATTACCTGAGATGTGTATCAGACTAACTAGCATCTCCCCAGTAATATTCTGCAGAGAAGAGGATTTGGTTTATTATATCTACACAGCACAATTAGCTCTCAATGTTCAAACTCACTCGAATGTGACAAGTTCCTCCTGTGTTATCAGCTGGCCATGGTCTTTCTAAGGATCGCCACCTCTCTGCCATACAAATCACCTCTGCAGGATCAGCCACATGTTCCAAGATAGGTGCCTCTGCTCTGAAGTAGTTTATTTTATACAGCTGTCAAGTTAAAAACTTTCTGCAAGATCCCCTAAAGCAGGAGCAGGTGCTCTCTGGATTTATGTTCTTCAGGAGTTAGCATTGCCTTGCATGTCAGCTAACATAGGGGCAGTTTTATGCCTGCAGTGCTGTTGTCCTCCTTTCTGTCCAAGGCTCCGACAATTTTTCCACCTCCAGACTGGCCATGGTGCTGCATCATCATGCCAGCAGCTCTCAGCTCATCAGCAAAAAGAAATTGAGGGTTTTCTGAGGCCATTATTCAGGTTCTCCCTGAGCTTATCTCTGAGTCCAAGAGATAAAAGAGTTTAAAAAAGGTCAGTGTAAAATGGTTGCGCTAGCAGACTCCAGCCAATGGGGAGGCAAGGATAACTCTAAGCCATTTGAGAGTTAAAATCACATCACTGTGCCTGTGGAAAGTTTTAGGGCCATAATAACACCCTGGCCGTAATGGTAGGCAACAGACACCTAGCTATCTCAACTGCAACAGTTTACAGAAGTTTACAGAGTGGTATCTTTAATAGGATTCCCAGGCTTAAGGTAGAGAACAAGAAATGCATGTGAGTGACCTTTGCATTATTCTCAGCTAGCAGGAAATTCCAATCTACATTAATAAGCAGCATATTTTTCACTCCTCACTTCTTCTTTCATTTTCTACCCACTTCTTCACACTGTCTGCTCATCTCAGTAAAGGAATGGCTGCAACAGGCATTTCCAGATGGCCACTGCTACAAGACAGTTACTTTCAAACAGGGATTCACCCCAAATTTGCTAAGATGATTTTAGCAGTGGAGGATTTTATGGATTAAGATGAATGGGGTGCCATTTGTTGAAGACATACAGTTCTCATTAAACTCAATAGTGGCTGTACACAGATGTGACTGGATTTCCAGATTTCGGCTTTAACCTGCCCAAATATGAATTCAAGCTTCTGACTGTTTTCAGCCACAACCAAGTATTTAAAAAGGAAGCTGCAGTGCAGTGACAAATCACTCCCTTCAAAATATTATTGGACAAAGATTCTAAATTACTGTTAGAGAAATATTCTTCTGGTCACCTTCAGTACTGCAGAAATCATGCCTGTGCTAGGTATTGAAGTGTTCTCCACTTGAGTAGGAAATCCCTGTCCCAACTAACAAAGTGATGGCAGTGATCCTGCCCACACAGTGCCTTCTCCCCCCTTTGCCACGCATGCCCAAGGGGTACTACTGTCTCCAGAGATGGCTGCATTTCTGCAGATGGGAAAGTGGATATCACTAAGAAGCACTCAATGAGTTTCTACAGTTTCTCCAGACTATCTAACCAAAGGTATACAGGAATTTAACTGCAAATAAACAAGTGAAATTCAGCACAGCATCCAGTAATTCAATGGGATTTCTACCAGCTAGCAGGAAATACTCTTTGGATGCTGGAAATCCAGTCAAGGTTACGTGAAGGCATTCCCATATGGCAGCAGGCCCAGCCCATATGCTGGTTCCAAACATAATCTCTAGTCAACCTCATCTCATTTGGGAACATCAAGCGTCATCTTTCATGCCTTGGTGTGGTGGGTTGATCCTGGCTGGATGCCAGGTGCCCACCAAAGCCGCTCTGTCACTCCCCCTCCTCAGCTGGACAAGGGAGAGAAAATATAATGAAAGGCTCATGGGTCGAGATAAGGGCAGGGAGAGATCATTCACCAATTACCATCACGGGCAAAACAGACTCAACTTGGGGAAATTAGTTTAATTTATTACCAATCAAATCAGAGTAGGATAATGAGGAAATAAAAACAAATCTTAAAACACCTTCCCCCCACCCCTCCCTTCTTCCCAGGCTCAACTTTATTCCTAAATTCTCTACCTCCTCCCCCCGAGTGGCACAGGGGGATGGGGAATGAGGGTTGTGGTCAGTTCATCACATGTTGTTTCTGCTGCTCCTTCCTCCTCAGGGGGAGGACTCCTCACACTCTTCCCCTGCTCCAGCATGGGGTCCCTCCCACGGGAGACAGTCTTCCACGAACTTCTCCAATGTGGGTCCTTCCTACGGGCTGCAGTTCTTCACAAACTGCTCTGGCATGGGTCCTTTCCATAGTGTGCAGTCCTTCAGGAAGAGACTGCTCCAGCATGGGTCCCCTGCAGGGTCACAAGTCCTGCCAACAAACCTGCTCTAGCATAGGCTCTTCCATGGGTCCACAGGCCTTGCCAGGAGCCTGCTTCAGCACAGGCTCTCCATGGGGTCACAGCCTCCTTCGGGCATCCACCTGCTCTGGTGTGGGGTCCTCCACAGGCTGCAGGTGGATATCTGTTCCACTGTAGACCTCCACGGGCTGCAGGGGAATCTCTGCTCTGGTGCCTGGAACACCTCCTCCCCTTCCTTCTTCCCTGACCTTGGTGTCTTCAGAGTTGTTTCTCTCACATATTCTCACTCATTTCTCTGCTGCTGTTCCTGTTGTTGCCCTTCCCCCCCCCCCCCCCCCCCCCCCCTTCTTAAATATGTTATCACGGAGGCGCTACCACCATTGCTGATTGGCTTGGCCTTGGCCAGCAGCAGGTCCATCTTGGAACCGGCTAGCATTGGCTCTGTTGGACATAGGGGAAGCTTCTAGCAGCTTCTCACAGAAGCCACCCCTGTAGCCCCCTGGCTACCAAAACCTTGCCATGCAAACCAAATACACTTGGCCATCCTTCTTCCAAACGCAGGCTGGTGGCTGCAAATGCCCCACTGCTCCTCTCTGGCCTGCTGCACCTCTGCTAGTTGCTGACTCACAGCATGCCTTACTGTGACTGCAAGGGTGCATCCCTTCCCTCCCTCTTTTTCTGGCTGAGAAGAATCACAGGCTGGCTGAGGTTTGCAGGGACTTCTGGAGATCATCTGGTCCAACCCCCCCTGCTCAAACAAGGCCACCTAGAGCCGGTTGCCCAGGACCATGACCAGACAGCTTTTGAATATCTTAAAGGATAGAGGCTCCACAACCTATATGGGAAACCTATGCCCATGCTCCGTCAGAGCAGAGTATGTTTCTGCTACCTCTCACTGCCTGCATCCATCTCCGAGGGAAGAGCAAACCGAGGCAGGCAAGCAAGCGCTTGCTCTGTTGCACTGGAGAGTTGCCTTGCAGATACCACCTGTGAAAATTTCTGCAGCAGTGTTAAGCACAGGAATCCTGGCTTACACTAGGTCTGAGGCATTCAAATCCCATAAGCATACACTCTTCTACTATGAAGACATTTAACCAGCTAGGGAAAACAGCCAATTAAACATTTCCCTGCAGGTCATAACCATAGCTAGAAATTCTTAATTAACAAGTTAAAACTAATTTACAAAAGGCTTATTAACATTTTTTTTTAATAATTAAAAGATCTTTTACAGCTGTAGCCTATAATTGTATTTGGAAACTATGTCAAGGTGTTTACTGTCCAAGACAATGATTTGAAGGTTTTGACTCATTTAAGGGTCAGTGGCTCCAACTGATCATCAAAATACAAGGTCAATTAAATTAAAAACAATTCACTTGTCAATTTGCCAATTCCTTTCATAAGATGAACTCTGGTGCCTCGATATCATAAGGCACTGATTAAGGACAACAGAGCTTTTCATCTCGGTGCCCTGGTTTAAACTGTAGATTTTATTAAGAATCACTTATGTAGGCTGATACAAAAAGAAATAGCAGCCAGGACTCAGTCCCTAATAGACAGATGACCACACCTGCCGGAAAAGCTAACTTTCCATGTGAAAACAGTGAAGCCCTGAGCCCTCTGCTTCCACATGTGAGGCAATGCAATGCTGTCCTAACTCTGCAGACAGACAAGACTTCTGTGGCTGCTTGTGCTCTGCCCACCAGCAGCACAGCGAGAACAGATGTTCTGGGTACTTCTGTTAGGGTGGAGAAAAGGGTCGTGAGCAGGAAAACTTAACAAAACTAGCTCTGTTTTACTCTGCTGATTTTGGAACAGCCTGATTAGCAGCTATCAGTTATTGAAAAAGACAGATTCAAAAAAAGAACAGGGGAAAAGAATGAAAAAATCTCTGTTGTTCACAACCCAATCAACATGGCTTCAAAGAGATAATGCTCCTCCTTTCCAGCAATGAAACCAACTGGAAGATCCAACTCAGATACCTTATTTTCTGCAGGTACTGACTAAATGGGACTCCAGCATACTAAAGAGCAGGACCACTTCAGCAGGAATCCTGACATCTTTTAATTCCAGCAGCAGCCATGGCACACAATGCAACGCCTCTCCTCGAGTCTTCTGTCCCAGCTCTGAGATATAAGGAGCGTGTGTTTCTTGAGCCCTATGTATGAGCTCCAAAACAGCTGTGCTACTCCACCTATTCCAGCACTCTGCCTCATGGAAAACAAGTGTCCAAGTTTCCCGAAGCTTGTGCCCTTTCTTGAAAATCAGATCAGTGTGTGATCTTGGAGAAAGGAGAAACAGGTTTCTGGGAGAATGAACCTGCTCTGTTGTCCTCAAGCACTGTCCCTCCTCTCCTCTCCCTTTCCCACCATTCTCAGCCAGCTCAGAGGATGCTGCCCCGCTCTGGCTGTGCACAGCCAGCAAGAAGAACCCCAGGAGGATGAGAGTTTACAGATCACAACAACTTATGTTTCATAGCTCTATCTAAACACAATAAGATGAGCCTCCCCTGCACTGCAGTGTTACAGAGAACAGCTCTGAAATCTAAGATAATGGGTAAAAAGTTACATCCACCAAGACCCTTCCTTCCCTGTTTGAATGAAACAAGCAATTAGTGGTTAGCAAAACCATCCCTAGAGCTGCAGACTGGTGGCAGAGACAGGAGAGGGCTGGGAGAGACGCCCTGGGCTGTGCAGAGAGAACAGCTTGTCTCCACAGGGACAAGCACAGCACAGTGAACTGCCTTCCCTGCAGAAGTGGCTGAGCATGCCAGGGCTCAATCTGTCAGTGCCGTGTGTGGTGGAGTGACCCTTTTTAGTCCACGGCATCACCACCTCTGCTGACTGCCCGCATCTGACCCACCCCTGTTTTGGCTACTGCTTTCACAGCCGCTCTGTAGGCTGGAAATGTTTATGACCATATTATTATTATCCACCATATGAGAACGTGTTTGCACAAAGCACCCAGGGCATGAAACACGCTGAGATCATTACCCAGCACTGCTGTGAGAAGCAGATGGTTTGCACTGAATCTGGCTGGTAGGCTGCTAGTCACGCCCATCCCTGCCCGTACCAGGTGAGGGGCTGTGGTGGTGCATCCCTCCCCCTCCTCTGGGCCGCTTTACGATCACAGAGACTCCTGTCAAGGCTTGGCCTTTGAGCAATGAGTCTGGCGATTAGGCGCCCCTTGGCCGTACCAGGAACTCTTGCATGGCTGAGGTGGGGAACAAGAAAGCCTTGATCCCACCTGGCATAATCAGTCACCCCCTGACAGCATGGGAACATATCATTGAGGATTGCAACTCAGGCGGATTGGTACAGGAGGATCGTACCCGTCTTGCTGAGATTGATGAGAACCCAGCAATTACCGACCTGAATTGTGGCCAGAATGGAAATTCACTGATGCCTAAAGTCAATCATCTCACAACCCTATAAACAGCGGTACCAAGGGAGACCCTTTGAGCTCTCCTGGACCGCAGTGGGCTGCGCCAGTATCTCCCTCTGAGTGGGACGCCTCTCAGAGCTGCAAACTCTTAAGTTTGCATACAGAGGCCTGGCAACAGGACCTGGGCTGATCTCCGGCGCCTTTCACTCCTTAAGCCTTGACCTTCGCCTGTTGAGACAATCATTTGAAGTG
This sequence comes from Nipponia nippon, assembly GCF_047370975.1. Taxonomy (NCBI): domain Eukaryota; kingdom Metazoa; phylum Chordata; class Aves; order Pelecaniformes; family Threskiornithidae; genus Nipponia; species Nipponia nippon. Next base: position 6,900,025 of record NW_028262339.1, on the reverse strand, counting down.
AGTATTTCACTGAACTAGAGGGGAATTTTTACTAGACCTTTATTAGGCCTATTGTGTGTATCAATACAAATATTGTAGTAAAACTTATTTAATCACTTTGTAAATGCTAAATTAACCAATGATTAATTACTGTTAAATTCCTGTGATTCTCTCTTAACTGTGAAAACATATATAATCCTTAGACATAAACCGTTGACCAAGTCTGAGACTAGGTTTGGGTCCAGCCGCACCTAGACTCTTCTCTGAGAAGGAGTTTAGAAAGCAAGGGGGTCCATTCTGAACCTCATGACTCAATGGGAGGGCCTCCTTTACCCCCCTTGTATTTTCTTCTACCTCATTTTTCTCTTTCTTTCTCTTTATATATATATTCCATTCATTTAATAAGTAATAGAGTGAACCTTGCCATCAAACTTTGTTAAATCACACTTTTATAAATTTCTATTAAAATCACTTTTGCAAATATCTTTGATGGTGATTCTTTAAGCGACCTAACCACTCATTCGCAACAGGGGCCTGAGGAGGGACTGCTCTCAAAGCCAGGCTGCCAAGGCACCACTCCCCATGGGATGCACACATGCTACCAAAGTTGGGTGACAGATGACTTTGTCAAGGGCACAGTCATTGCACTTTGCCCCAGAACACTAGAGATGCAAGAGGAATGAATTTTTATTTTAACTTAAATTTTGAAGCGAGTCCATACAAACAAAAGAAGGAACTCTGCTAATGAAAACTGAGCACAGCAGGACTTGAGAGGCTATACTCTGTTATGATGTGATGGACAGCTAATTCATTTAAAGGGTCTGAAACAGTAGTGGAGGTTTCTCCAATATGGTTCTTCTCCCAAACACAGTTTTGATTCAGTCTAAAACTGTGTGAGAGAGGGAAAAGCCAGCATTACTGTAACTGAGGTTTTCACAGAGCAATTTAATCTGTTGCTTAGATTTTTTTTTTCATCTTCTGCCTGAAGGAAATCACAACCTATCATTTAAATTGAAAAAAAAAAAACAAAACCAAACAAAAAAACCAAAAAACCAATCAATATACAGAGGAACATTGGGCTACTGGGGACAATAGGAGATGTATCAGAGAACCAGGAACAGAGAAGCCAAAGCACAGGGTGGAAGGAATAAGCTTATAGCCTCAAAAACAAAATGAAAGTTAACAAAACATGATGCTCAGAGGGGCCTTTCTGAATCATCTCATACAGTCCTAACCCCAAGTGCTCTGCTACCATGTGGTCAAAGTTCACCCTTCATTAACACATTTTGTACCTTACGAGTTGTTACTCTGCTGGTTGTTAGATTACACTGATCCATAGACAGATTTTTTTCTCTAAAAATCAACCCTTCTGATTTCCTTCTAAAAAAGTAACAGGCTATTCCCCTGACCAGGAGAATAAATGCATCTTGGTTCCACAAAGATTTGTTTTTTTTCTCATTTAACCATCATCTCCCCAGCTCGCTGCAATATCCCTCCAAGATCACTGCTGACAGGAAGCAGAAAGCAGCACCTGGACCAGGCGAGAGCCAGGAGTGCGCTGCCTGGCTTGTGGGCAGCTGCCATGTGGACCCCAGCCTGCCTGGATTCTGTCTGTCCTTTCCACAGTGGGGCACTTGTTTGGGTCTCTATCCTACTGCTGATTTTCAGTGAACCTGAAATATGGGATCCTAATTATCTTTGGAGGAGAGCATAAGGCTCCTATCCTTCTGAAACCAAACTATATTACGGAGGCAGGATCTGCACTTCAAGAATTATCTTATGACACACCTTCATGTTTCCATGTGCTGCTGAAAATACACTGACATTTTCCTGTGTGCCACAGAGGTGCTTCAAAGCAGCACTTACCACAGCTAAGTGGAGCAAACCAATGGCATTCTAGGCCTTCACCAAGATGATGAAATATGTAATAGCCTTTACCTCTAGAGAGTTGAACAATATTTAAAGACTGAAACATAGTGGGCTTCTGTGCACGTGCCTCAAGAACTGGAAGAAATTAGAGAGAAGTTTCCCAGGGTCAGCTTTCTTCTCCCTCCCCATCATGCATACATCAAGACACAGCCTCTGTATTAGAATCCTTTTCTCCTCACCCCAAGCTGTAAAAATGCAAGTTTTTACTTTCTAATTAGACTCATTAGACACAGATGTGCTTCTTCCAAACCCGCTCAAGCATTTAAAAGGGTCAGCCACCATGGTATTCCAGTCCTGCATAGAAATTAAAGCATGGCTCCACGTTTGGAAACCAATTTGAAAAGTATCATTGCAGAATTCAAAGTTAGCAAATCTCAATGGCCCATATCAAACACGCTCCACTTAAGTTCTCTAGGAACATTTTCCTGGTGAGCAGTGTGCAACATAACCCTGTGGCAGGATCCTTTCCCTCACCCATAATTGAGGTGTTGAATGCTTTTAAAGACTCACAACCATATTCCGCCAAACAGAGAATCAGTAGTGTCAGAGACTGCACTATTTGGCCTGTACAGTTTCCATCACAAGTGATGCTGCATGAAGCAGCATGATGATCTTATGCGACCATCCAGTTCTGGACTGAGCTGCTCTTATAAAAAGAGCATCTTCCTGCCAAGGCAGGTGAGAGCTAACCCAGCCAGCAAATGTGGAAGAATAACAAGTCAGGACCACTCTTTGGTTAAAGCTTTGGAAAGCCAAGTTCATCCTTTCTAGTTTAGGGTTCCAGCTCTTTATGCCCAATTCTTTTCCTTATTTGCTCTGTACCCTACCCACTTCATCCCATTTTTTCAGTCTTACAGAGAACAAAAAACAGCAAGACCTCATCTCCTCAAGTAAACCAGCCTCTGAATCATAGAAGTGTTGGTGGTAAAAATTGGTTGACTCACTAAGGGCCAGAGAGAGGTGAGAGGCTTCTTGGAAGAATGTGCCTGCCCTATGCACAACTGTAGCCCTTTCCCCCCAGTTCCACATAGCGCACTGTACTGTGTCTATGGTGATGCTAACAGAAGGATTTTCAGGCCTCAGACTCCCCAGAAAATCCAGCCTATCCTCCCACCACTGCAGTAAGCCAGGACTGATGAAATTTATGCCTCAATATTAGGACCGAAGCTACTGAATGAAGACACTGTATAATACAACGACTATTAGTCCATGGACAGCTATTTCTAGGAGGAAAGTTTATTTTCCTTTTTGCAGTGATTTCACGAGCAGATATTCTTCTATGGCGAGAGAAAACACAACTATATTAGAACAGTTGAATCTCTGGCTATAAGCTTTACCAAACGGCAAGTAGTGCAAATAAACGTTTATTAACCAGAACAACAGAAACTCAACCAACAGAACATGTTGAAACACAAGGCTCCATAAAGTTTTACACAACATTAGAGTGAAGACCTGGGCTGTGCTGTACCGATCACAAGAGCATGAAGGCACAGGGCTTCACCAGGTTAGAATGACCTGCTACATAGAACTAGCAAGGGAAAAAACATCTTTGCTCCTGCTAGTACATCCTTCACAGCACTGGTTGTTTTCATTGCCTTAAGGCAATTTTTCATTGCCTAAGGGCAAGGTAAAGATAGCAGAATGAATTTAAGTGATTTATATCCTTATTAACATCAGTGAGTTAAAAAAAAAAATTAAATCAGTAAGCATGGAACATAAATCTAAGTCATTGACTAGCTTCACATTTATGCATTATTAGTTTTTACTCTGATGACCGGTCTCTCAATCTTTCAGACAAAGTTAACTTTCAATTTGCCACTAAATCATAGAATCACAGAATGCTTTGGGTTGGAAGGGACCTTTAAAGGTCATCTAGTCCAACCCCCCTGCCATGGGCAGGGACATCTTCAACTAGATCAGGTTGCTCAGAGCTTCATCTAGCCTGGCCTTGAATGTTTCCAAGGATGGGGCATCTACCACCTCTCTGGGCAACCTGTTCCAGTGTTTCACCAAATCTAGTCTTACATCATAGTTACTATTTTTGCTACTACTTTTGCTTTGCAAAAGTAATCACCTATTGTTATGTTTATCCAGTCTCTGGTGTCATGATATATTAATCTGATTTACCTCCCCCCAAATTCCCACTCTTCTGCTGAAACTATATTTGAATAGAAATCGGAGGTCAAGTGCACAAATCCAACTTTTAAAAAGCACTGAAAAGTCTTAAAAGCACTGCACATCTAAGATTATAAATGCACATTTTGAATCAATGATGTGTTGCAAAATTGATCAAACTTCTGACCACAGGTCCAACAAGATTTCAGAACAAATGGGTCTCTGCTTCAGACCTCTTTCACAGCTTGAAGACAAGTAAGCTTTCTTCCCTTTTTCCAACTCCCAATTGATTTCTCAGCTGTGAAATTATTCAACTAGTTCAGTTTAATAACCTGAAAAAACAAACAAACAAACAAATCTTTTTCATGCCCCTGAAGAGATGATTACCAGAGAAGCTGGGGCTTTGCACATAAACCTAGGCACCAAGTGTTCAGACGGCAACTTTTCCAGTTTGCTAGTTTGATCACAAAATGTTGATATCACATGTTCTTCTGAATGTTTTATGTATACAGTAGCAAGTTTCTTTCACACAGGTTGATTCTGAAATAAATATTTGTATTGAATCTTTAAAATAGCTGATTACATATTTAAAATCAAATCCAGCTATGTCGGCCAGTGAAATGCCTGGCAAGTTCCATATTATTATCTGTTACCACCTGACAGACATCACTGGGTTGAGATTGCAACGATAAGCAATAATATCATAATCCAGATTTCTCCACCAAAATGTTTCTGCATGTGTCTGCAATTTCCCTTCCACTATACCCCCAAGCATCTCCCTCTATCTCTTCCTATCTTTTCATTATGTATTGTTAAGTCCCCAAACATTTAACCTCCTGCCACCTGCTCCCTGCCATGGATATTTTGCAGCTGCTCAGAGCTTTACAGCTCTCATAGTCTGTGACTTCCAGGAAAGCAACTAAAGCTAAAAAAGAGTGCATGTAGTAACCACTACATTCCCTACTTCTGCAGTAATATTCCAATAAACTTTCTTTAAACTTGGATATAAGACTGTTTCTCTGCTTAACTTTTTCACACAGGACCTCTATAAGCGCTAGCTTGGTAGAAGAAGGAAAGTTGAAGAGTAGCAGAGAACAGGCTGACAACTAATCAGACATCTCTGAAGCCTTGCCACTTGTCTCCAGGGTGCAGAAATGTGTCTTGTTCAGATTGGTATAGGACACATATACATACCTAACCAGAATGCTGGTCTCTTCCAGCAGCAGAAAGCAGTACAGCTTATCTATACAGGTGATAAAAATAATGGGCAGCCTTGAGTATTTGTAGGAAAAACAACCCTCTCCACTTTTGAATTCTGTTCTGCTGACAAGCAGGTGCTGCAAAATAAGCAGGTGTCCCAAACCCAGTAAGTAATGCTTTCAGTGATTAACTGAGTTACATATCTCTCCATGAATGTATTGACAAGAATTTCTCAAAGTGCCATTTAAAATAAGGTGGCCAAAAAAGCTGGGCATTGCTCAAACAAAGCAAGGTATTTTTTTATGCTGCAATTGCTTTTGGTCTCTGACATGTTGATTCCTATACCCTATCTGGCAGAAGGCAGAGGCCTCTCCCCCTGCAAATTCTGAAGAGGGAGGTAAATGTATGCTGATTTGTTTAGAAAAAGAGTTTGGTGCTGAGAGGACCACTGCAGTCATCAGCCACAGCAAAAAGCACACCCCCAATGCATATACTCAAGTGTTACACTTAATATTTCCTGGAAAAGCTCCCTCCATCACAGCAGGTTTTGGTGGCAGGTTTGTGTCTACCAAGGTTTCAGAAACTCTGACTTTGGAAAAGATTTGACTACCTTTCCATCAGAAGCCTTGTTAAAGGTCACTGGCCTCTGGTATTTCTTCATCAGCCCTATTGCTGCCTAATTACAGCTTAATTCTTGGCAAAAATTCCAACCCACTGAACACCCAACAAGCCTGTGGCTCCCTCTTCTGTGCACAGGGCTGATGAGTGGGTCGCTGTTTTGAAGTTCTCCAGGGGCTCTTTTCCTCTGCTCTGCTACAACTCGTCATAGATGCGACAGCCTGTGTCACGTCTTAGGTGGTCCCACGACCCGTGTGCTGGTGCCTGCTGTCACCCCCTTGCCAACATCTACACCTCATCACACAGAAAGCACCTTACAAGCCTCTGCTGGGAGTTTGCAAGACATCTTTCCTCAGCTGCTTCATCTGAAGTCTCTTTGCAGGCACACACAAAGCTCAGTGGCTCTCACACCAAGGACAGAAACCTGCAATTGCACACAAACATACTTGGCTGTGCCCCAGTATTTAAAGTCAGATCTAACCCCACAGCAATCTGAAGTAACATGGGGGGACAGCAGCAGGAAGGCTGGCAGCAAGGAAGACTGTTTAAGAAAGGCATGTTTACTGATATCTTTGAAAGCAAACTAGCTGATTTGCAGAACTATGTCATGCAAAATACTGACATGTTAATCAAGAAAAAGTCTCAGCCAAAGCAACTCTCTGTGCAGGAAAGCCTCAAATCTCTGCTGAGCACAACTGTATGGATGTTTGTGAATAAAAGGGCTGTCTCTCAGAGTTTGCTCAGAGCCCTGAGTGCCTTATAGATTGGCCGGGAAATAACACTGCCCATTCAGTCCTTTGGGGCTATTTGCCCTCAAAAGACAAAACCCTGCATTGCAGCTTGAAGCCAGAACCAAGGCACAGCAATACTACAATCAATTGGCACCAACTTTTTACATCAGTTTTTTCCACACAACACGCTGACCCAGCAATGGTCTAGCAGAAGCTTTTATTTTAACTTGCACATTTACTATATTTAATGTGACTGTCCTGAAACAAATACTTATTAGAAAATAAGTCCTGTGTAGTTGCTCCTTTAGACACAGCCCTCCAAAAGCATCTGGAGGCTTCTTCACATAAGTCTCCGTTTGCCCACACATTCATTTACTTATTTTACAGGCACAGCCAAGGCATACATATAATTTAAAACTCTTATCTGAGGGCTTTCACAGGGGCATTGTAGAGGTCTTCCACTGGTTTCCAGTTGCCTCTAGAGCCTAGTGCACCATGGCAGCATAGGAGTCACCTACAGAGATCACCAAAACAATTCGAAAAAGGCTTACTGAGTAAAATTCTTTCAAGCAAGAACAGAACAGATACCAGAGGCCAATCCACACAGCTTGCCCTGTTCTGAAACACTTTTCCAACAGCAGCAGGATGCAAAAAAATCTTCCTCCCAGAACACCTCCATAGAATCAAAGAATCCACAAGGATCATCGAGTCCAACTCCTGTCCCTGCATAGGACAACCCCAAAAATCACACCATATGTCTGAGGGCGTTGTCCAAATGCTTCTTAAATATTGTCAGGCTTGGTGCCGTGACTACCTCCCAGGGGAGCCTGTTCCAGTGCTCCACCACCCTCTGGGTGAAGAACCTTTTCCTAATGTCCAACCTAAACCTCCCCTGGCATAGCTTCCTGCCGTTCCCTCGGGTCCTATCATTGGTCATCAGGGAGAAGAGATCAGCGCCTGCCCCTCCTCTTTCCCTTGTGAGGAAGCTGTAGACCATGATGAGGTCTCCCCTCAGTCTCCTCTTCTCCAGGCTGAACAGACCAAGTGACTTCAGCCGCTCCTCGTACGGCTTCCCCTCTAAACCCTTCACCATCTTTGTGGCTCTCCTCTAGACACTCTCCAGTAGCTTTGTATCCTTTTTGTACTGTGGCGCCCAAAACTGCACACAGTACTCAAGATGAGGCCGCACCAGTGCAGAGTAGAGCGAGACAATCACCTCCCTTGACCGGCTAGCAATACAGTGCTTGATGCACCCCAGGACACGGTTGGCCCTCCTGGCTGCCAGGGCACACTGTTGGCTCATGTTCAACTTGCCGTCGACCAGAACCCCCAGATCCCTCTCCGCGGGGCTGCTCTCCAGCCTCTCGTTCCCCAGTCTGTATGTACATCCAGGGTTGCCATGTCCCAGGAGCAAAATCCGGCACTTGCCCTTGTTAAACTTCATACGGTTGGTGATTGCCCAGCTCTCTAATTTGTCCGGATCTCTCTGCAGGGCCTCTCTGCCCTCGAGAGTGTCAACGGCTCCTCCTAGTTTTGTGTCATCAGCAAACTTGGATAACAAACCTTCAAGTCCTGCATCCACGTCATTTATGAAGATATTGAAGAGCACTGGCCCCAAGATGGATCCCTGCGGAACCCTGCTAGTGACTGGTCGCCAGCCCGATGTAACCCCATTTACTATAACCCTTTGAGCCCGACCCGTCAGCCAATTGCTCACCCATTTCATTATGTGTTCATCCAGCTGTATGCTGGACATTTTGTCCAGGAGGATACTGTGAGAGACAGTATCGAAGGCTGTACTGAAGTCCAAAAAGATTACATCGACTGGCTTCCCTTGGTCAACTAGGTGGGTAACCTTGTCGTAGAAGGAAATCAAGTTTTTTAAGCAGGACTTTCCCCTCGTGAACCCATGCTGGCTGGGACCAATGACTGCGTTGTCTTTCAGGTGTTTTTCACTAACTCCCAGAATAATCTTCTCCATCATTTTGCCAGGCACAGAGGTGAGACTGACAGGCCTGTAGTTACCAGGGTCATCCCTGTTGTCCTTCTTGAAGACTGGGACAACGTTTGCCAGCTTCCAGTCAGCTGGGACCTCCCCAGATTCCCAAGAGCATTGAAAAAACATTGAGAGAGGTCTCGCTATGACATCAGCCAGCTCTTTAAGTACCCTTGGATGAATCCCATTGGGCCCCATTGACTTATAGGAATCCAGCTGGAGCAGCAAATCCCGCACAAGTTTGGGGTTGGCTGGGAGTTTGTCGTTCTCGCAGTCGTGGTTCTCTAGCCCAGGGCTCTGGGGGTCCCAGAGCCCATCATCGGTGTTGAAGACCGAGGCAAAGAAAGCATTAAACATCTCTGCTTTGTCTATGTCCCTGTTTGTGAGGTGACCATGCTCGTCAAGTAATGGGCCAATGTTATTTCTGGCCTGTCTTTTGCTATTTATATATTTAAAAAAGCCCTTTTTATTGTCCTTCACAGTACTGGCCAGCTTCATCTCTAGTTGAGCTTTGGCCATGTGAATTTCCTCCCTACAGCGGCGAACAGCATCTCTGTAGTCCTCCCATGTCGTCTGACCTTGCTTCCACTGGCCATACATTTTCTTTTTTCGTCTTAGTTCTAGAAGAAGATCCCTACTCAGCCAAGCCAGCCTTCTACCTCGCCTGCTTGACTTCCGACATTTTGGAATTGCCTGCTCCTGTGCTTTTAGGAGGTGGTACTTAAAAAGTGACCAGCACTGATGGACCCCAGCACCTTCAAAAGCTTTTTCCCAGGGGACCTTACTAAGTAGTTCTCTGAGCAGCCTCAAGTCAGCTCTCCTCATATCCAGAGTTGAGGTCCTGCTGGCAGTTTTCCTCCTGTTACCATAGATTTTAAACTTGACCGCTTTGTGGTCGCTGTGGCCAAGGCAGCCACCAATCGCCACTTCACCCACAAGACCCTCTCTGTTAGTAAGCAGCAAGTTGAGGAAGGCACCTTTCCTGGTCAGTTCTCTTAGTACCTGTACCAAGAAGTTATTATCCAGATGGTTTAGGAATCTTCTGGACCTGCTTGTACCAGCTGTGTGGTATTCCCAGTTGACATCTGGCAAGTTGAAGTCCCCCATAAGGACAAGGGCAGATGACTTGGAAGCATCCCTTAGTTCCTTAAAGAATAACTCATCCTTGTTGTCATCCTGGCTGGGTGGCCTATAGTAGACTCCCACAACGACATCCGCTTTCTTTGTCTGTCCCTTAATCCTTACCCAGAGGCTCTCTGTGCCATCGCCAACTGCTAGCTCCATGCATTCCAGCCCCTCCACTACATACAATGCCACCCCTCCACCTCGCCTGCCCTGCCTATCCCTCCTGAAGAGCCTGTAACCATCCATCATGGCACACCAGTCGCAGGACTCATCCCACCAGGTTTCACTTATGCCTATGACATCATATTTCTGGGACTGGGCCAAGTCATCTAGCTCCTCTTGCTTGTTCCTCAGGCTGCGTGCATTTGTGTAAAAACACTTCAAGTGTGGTTCATTGTGCCCATTACCTTGTGGAGCAGTCTGAGGAATCTCACTAGCACTCAGCTCCTCGAACTTTGGCATGCCATCCTGTTGCTCGTTGCTGACTAGGCTGGTATTGTCCCTTTCCCCCTTCCAATCTAGTTTAAAGCTCTATCAATCATCAGCCCTGCCAGCTCCTGAGCAAAAACCCTTTTCCCCTTCTGAGAGAGGTGCATCCCATCGGATGTCAGTAGGCCTGGGGATGAATAGACCATCCCATGATCGAAAAACCCAAAGTTCCTCTGATGACAGACAATTTTTTAGGAAGGAACATGGCAGCACTGGAACTGGATGGCAATCCCCCGTTACTCTGCAAGAGCTCTAAAGACTGCCCCCAGTAATCATTGCCTTGCACAAAACTGAAAGATAAAAAACTCTGCACAATATTCTGTAGGGATTAGAGATTGCTTGGAAATTTAGTTACAGTTCAGTTCAGCAACTGACTATTAAGAGAAAACAAGTTTTCTTCCCTGTTTTTTAAGCAAAGACACTTATGCCTGCATTTCCATGCTGCCTCCCCTACAGAGTTATCTACAAAACACATCCTTTAGGACTCACGTAAAACTCAAGTCAAATAAGTGAACATCAAAAGAATCTCCCCTCCAGACTCACTCTTCACCAGTAACCTTGCTGGAAGTAGCTCAGATATATTAGTAAGTGAAGACATGTAACCATGAGGCAATAGAAACTCTGTATGACTGGCACATGCCCTTGCGTAGCTTAGAGGCAAATCTCTTCCATGTGGCTACAAAAATTCAGTGCTCTGAGGGACTCACTGCTATCTGAGTTACTGCAGTGCAGCTGAAAGACAACTCCACTTAGCTTTAAACAAGTTACGTGAGGTATATTTTCATCAGAAAAGCACGAAGCTCACTGAAGGCTAATTTACCTGCCTTCTGGGACAGACCTCACAGTCCTGCTGGGCTCCATGCTAGGATGCCTGGACAGAGATTCTTATTTTAACATTAATTCAGGCATCTCTATGCTATGCTAGAGTTGCTGATGTGGTTACAGCACAGATGCACCCTCAGATGTTCCTGGGAATGGAGAACAGTACTGCAGACCCATTCATTTTTCCACACAGTCGTAACAGCCATCACCACCGTGAAGCCCAGGACTGCCTACATAATATCCTATCCCATACCAGTGTCGTGGTTTAACCCCAGGCAGCAACTAAGCACCACACAGCCGCTCGCTCACCCTCCCCCCACCCTGGTGGGATGGGGGAGAGAATCGGGAAAAAAAAAGTAAAACCCATGGGTTGAAATAAAGACAGTTTAATAGGACAGCAGAGGAAGAAATAAGAATAAGAATAAGAATAGAATATACAAAAGAAGTCATGCACAATGCAATTGCTCACCACCCACCGACCGACGCACAGCACGTCCCCGAGCAACGGTCACTGCCCCCCAGCCAACTCCCCCAGCTTTATATACTGGGCATGACATCATATGGTATGGAATAGCCCTTTGGCCAGTCTGGGTCAGCTGTCCTGGCTGTGCCCCCTCCCAGCTTCTTGTGCACCTGGCAGAGCATGGGAAGCTGAAAAGTCCTTGACCAGCGTAAACACTACTGAGCAACAACTAAAACATCAGTGTGTTATCAACATTATTCTCATCCTAAATCCAAAACACAGCACTATACCAGCTACTAGGAAGAAAATTAACTCTATCCCAGCTGAAACCAGGACAGTATCCACCCCTTATTCCATACCATATGCGTCATGCCCAGGTCTTACCCTTTCCAATACATTCCAATTAATCACCACCACTTTTCCAGTCTTTTGATATATACACACACATAGAAAACATTCCCTTAGTCTATGGGCTATCCCTCTAAAATGTTTGTTGAGTTCATTTAGTCCGCGACTTTGGGCTTCATCTGTCATAACAGTCTTTCCAACACCACGCACCACCTCTCCTGCCCTGATTGTTGCATGCTGAAGCTAGTTCTGGTTCCATCACTGCTGCACTTTGCTCGGTTTCCTCAAAGTTCATTATCCATTAATTTGGGTGATTCTTACTGCATACTATTGATATGGCATATAGTAATCACAGAAGTGATGACATACAGTATTATATTGGTCGACAGCTGGCTGAACATGAGCCAGCAGTGTGCCCAGGTGGTCAAGAGAGCCAATGACATCCTGGCTTGTATTAGGAATAGTGTGGCTAGGAGGACCAGGGAGGTGACAGTGTCCCTGTACTCGGCGCTGGTGAGGCTGCACCTCGAGTACTGTGTTCAGTTTTGGGCTCCTCACTACAAGAAGGACATGGAGGTGCTAGAGCGCGTCCAAAGAAGGGCAACGAAGCTGGTGAAGGGTCTAGAGAACAAGTCTTATGAAGGAGCGGTTGAGGGAACTGGGGTTGTTTAGTTTGGAGAAAAGGAGGCTGAGGGGAGACCTTATCACTCTCTACAACTACCTGAAAGGAGGTTGTAGTGAGGTGGGGGTCGGTCCATTCTCCCAAGTAACAAGTGATAGGACAAAAGGAAACGGCCACAAGTTGCACCAGGGCAGATTTCGGTTGGATATTAGGAAAAACTTCTTCACCGAAAGAGTAGTCAGGCACTGGAACAGGTTGCCCAGGGAGGTGGTTGAGTCCTCATCCCTGGAGATATTTAAAAGATGTGTAGATGTGGTGCTTAGGGACATGGTTTAGTGGTGGACTTGGCCGTTAACGGTTGGAATCGATGATCTTATGGGTCTTTTCCAACCTTAACGATTCTATGATGCTATGATTCTATATAGCAACTAACATTATACAATTCAGTTCTTTGGCTATTCTCACCCAAAATAAAATCCCCTTGAGGTACACATCGGACTTCCCCATCCTCCCGCATCACCCACCAAGTGCACCCCGGTCCTTGAGCAAAAGCAATCCCACAAATGGGCTTACCTTTGCCTGAGGCAGGAATAACCCAGACTGTCTTCCCCATCATGTTTTTTTATGTGCACTACAGGGACTTTATCCCCCTCTACAGTACGTAACAGTTCTGACTGGGCAGGGCCAGCTCGATTGGCAGATCCCCTAGTGTTGACTAACCAGGTGGCCTTTGCTAAATGGGTATCACAGTGTTTGAATGTCCCACCGCCCATTGCTCTCAGTGTAGTCTTTAACAGTCCATTGTATCGTTTGATTTTCCCGGAGGCTGGTGCGTGATAGGGGATGTGATATACCCACTCAATGCCATGCTCTTTGGCCCAGGTGTCTATGAGGCTGTTTCGGAAATGAGTCCCATTCTCTGACTCAATTCTTTCTGGGGTGCCATGTTGTCATAGGACTTGCTTTTCAAGGCCCAGTATAGTGTTCCGGGCGGTGGCATGGGGCATGGGATATGTTTCCAGCCATCCGGTGGTTGCTTCCACCATTGTAACCACATGGCGCTTGCCTTGGCGGGTTTGTGGGAGTGTGATATAATCAATCTGCCAGGCCTCCCCATATTTATATTTCAGCCATCGTCCTCCATACCAGAGAGGCTTGAACCGCTTGGATTGCTTGATTGCAGCGCATGTTTCACATTCATGGACAACCTGTGCAATAGTGTCCATGGTCAAGTCCACCCCTCGATCACGAGCCCATCTAGATGTTGCATCTCTTCCTTGATGGCCTGAGGTGTCATGGGCCCACCAAGCTAGCAATAATCCACCCTTATGTTGCCAGTCCAGATCTACCTGAGCCACTTCAATCTTAGCAGCCTGATCCACCTGCTGGTTGTTTTGATGTTCTTCAGTGGCCTGACTCTTGAGTATGTGAGCATCTATGTGACGTACTTCCACAGTCAGGTTCTCTATCAAGGCAGCAATATCTTGCCACAATGTGGCAGCCCAGATAGGTTTGCCTCTGCGCTGCCAGTTGGTCTGCTTCCATTGCTGCAACCACCCCCACAGGGCATTTGCCACCATCCATGAGTCAGTATAGAGAGCGAGCTCTGGCCAATTCTCTCAGTCAGCAATATCTAAGGCCAGCTGGATAGCTTTCACCTCTGCAAACTGACTCAATTCACCTTCTCCTTCAGCAGTTTCTGCCACTTGTCGTACAGGATTCCATACAATAGATTTCCACCTCCGATGCTTCCCCACAAGACAACAGCACCCATCAGTGAACAGAGCATATTGCTTCTCACTTTCTGGGGCTTCCTACTTGAGCCTGTTGTGTGATTAGTGCGACCCACTTAATCCATGTAGCATCAGTTGCATGATGTGTAGAGGGGACCCTCCCTTTGAACATCCAGCCCAGCAGCAGCAGTCGGGATGCCAGGAGGAGCTGTGCTTTGGTACCAACCACTTCTGAAGCAGCTCGAACCCCTTCATATGCTGCCAATATCTCTTTTTCAGTTGGAGTATAGTGGGCCTCGGATCCTCTGTATCCCCGACTCCAAAACCCTAGGGGTCGACCTCGAGTCTCCCCTGGTGCTTTCTGCCAGAGGCTCCAGGTAGGGCCGTTCTCCCTGGCTGTGGTGTAGAGCACATTTTTTACATCTTGCCCTGCCTGGACTGGCCCAAGGGCTACTGCATGGACTATCTCCTGTTTAATTTGTTCAAAGGCTTGTTGTTGCTCAGGGCCCCATTTGAAATCATTCTTCTTCCGGGTAACTTGATAGTATCATAGAATCATAGAATGCTTTGGGATGGAAGGGACCTTTAAAGGTCATCTAGTCCAACCCCCTGCAATGGGCAGGGACATCTTCCACTAGATCAGGTTGCTCAGAGACCCATCTAGCCTGTCCTTGAATGTTTCCAAGGATGGGGCATCTACCACCTCTCTGGGCAATCTGTTCCAGTGTTTCACTACCCTCATCGTGAAAAATGTTTCCCTTGTGTTTAGTCTAAATCTACCCTCCTTTAGTTTAAAACCATTACCCCTTGTCCTGTTGCAGCAGGCCTTGCTAAAAAGACTATCCCCATCTTTCTTGTAGGCCCCCTTCTCTCTTCTCCAAGCTGAACAACCCCAGCTCTCTCAGCCTTTCCTCATAAGAGAGGTGTTCCATCCCTCTAATCATCTTCATGGCCCTTCTCTGGACCTGCTCCAACAGGTCCATGTCCTTCCTGTGCTGAAGACCCCAGAGCTGGACACAGTACTCCAGGTGGGGTCTCACCAGAGCAGAGTAGAGGGGCAGAATCACCTTCCTTGACCTGCTGGCCATGCTTCTTTTGATGCAGCCCAGGATATGGTTGGCTTTCTGGGCTGTGAGAGCACATTGCTGGCTCATGTACAGTTTTTCATCCACCAGTACTCCCAAGTCCTTTTCTCATCAGGGCTGCTCTCAGTCCCTTCATCCCCCAGCCTGTATTGGTACTGGGGATTACCCCGACCCAGGTGCAGGACCCTGCACTTGGCCTTGTTGAACCTCATGAGATTCACATGGGCCCATTTCTCCAGCTTGTCCGGGTCCCTCTGGATGGCATCCCGTCCCTCAGGCGTGTCAACTGCATCACTCAGCTTGGTGTCATCTGCAAACTTGCTGAGGGTGCACTCGATCCCGCTGTCTATGTCACTGATGAAGATATTGAACAGCACTGGTCCCAATATGGACCCCTGAGGGACCCCACTCGTCACTGATCTCCATCTGGACATTGAGCCATTAACCACTACCCTCTGGATGCGACCATCCAGGCGGTTTGCTATCCACCCAACAGTCTGCCCATCAAGTCCACATCCTTCCAATTTAGAGAGGAGGATATTGTAGGGGACCATGTCAAAGGCCTTACAGAAGTCCAGATAGATGACATCCGTAGCTCTTCCCTCATCCACTGATGCAGTCACTCCATCATAGAAGGCCACTAGGTTGGTCAGGCAGGACTTGCCCTTGGTGAAGCCGTGCTGGCTGTCTCGAATCACCTCCCTGTCCTCCATGTGCCTTAGCATAGCTTCTAGGAGGATCTGTTCCATGATCTCATGGGGCAGTGATCGCTGCTCAGGGATGTGCTGGGCATTGGTCGGCAGGTGGTGAGCAATCGTGTAGTGTATCACTTGCTTTGTATATTATTATTGTATTATTTTATTATTATTATTTTATTATTATTACTATTGCTACTATTCTATTTTATTTTATTTCAATTATTAAACTGTTCTTATCTCAACCCACGCGTTTTCTCACTTTTACCCTTCCAATTCTCTCCCCCGTCCCACCGGTGGGGGGGAGTGAGCGAGTGGCTGTGTGGTTCTTAGTTGCTGGCTGGGGTCAAACCACAACAGAAATATTTTTTATTTCTGGTACAGGCACATTCATATACTTCTGGTCTATATAAAAGTGAAACCGTTTCAGAATTTTAGGTCCTGCATTAAGCCAGCTTGTAACATCCTGTCTGTAGGAACAAGAAGGGTGTTGGCTATTTGGGGAGAACAGGGGATGTGGATGTCACACTGATATCCCAAAAGGCTCTTTCTAGTCTAAGATGTCTGCTGAATGCCATCTGAACTTCAGTGAGAGCAGCCAGAGCATATGAAGACAAAAATTAATGCTGCAAGATCACATTAGAGATCGTCTGTGGGACACAGGTGTCTAGCACTCTGGAGCCATAAGGTTCCCTACACTGTTTATTTAGATTTCATTGCCAGGATAGGATTAATTTTTCTTTGGGTTGTTTTTGTTAGAGAATTCCCACCACATCCAGGAAAGCCATGAGCCGCTGAGCTCCAAAAGAAAGTTGACACTAACAGTCTTGTTTTGCCCTCACCTGCCTTATTGGTTCCTCAAGAAGGTGGCCGGTACCTCCACAGGGAGACCTGCCAGAATCTCAGAGGTGTTGCTGAAGTGTAAACTCAGAATTCACTTTTTAACCTTATAGATACAGGATGAATGTTTTGTGGTTCTAATGTTTGCCTCTGACCACCCAGGAAGCAAAGGAAAGACTTAAACAGAAATCCTGTTCCACAGTGGAAAGATGTTAAAAAATAATCAATTGAGAACAGAAATCTAAATCACTGATCTTGTTAGCGTTGCTTCTGTGTACTCACAGGGCTATCAGAGCCCTCTTCATCTATGGGAAGAAACCTTGTTTCTACCAGAAAGACTATGGAAACATTAAATAGAAATCTAATATTCAGTAAGTTTACAACACGTTGGTTGCCTATAGCAACACAAGGGCACTATTGCCAGACTCTACTTAATTGAGACTGCAATTTTAATCAATATTAACAGAGTGCACATCCAATCAGAGGTTTTGCGTTGACACAGAGCTGACATTTAAGTACAACTATCTGGTTAAGGAACTATTTTTCTAACACCCAGACTTGGTTATTTAGATGAACATACTTAAAGATACAGTATAGCACCACAAAATTATCATGTTCTTAATCAACACTGCATATAGAAAATTTGAACCTTACAAAGAACAATAATTTATTCTAGAGAAAAGACTTTAAATTTGGGTTTTCTACTGTCTGCCACCTCTTCCCCTGGAAAACAGAAGTCACTATTTAATTTCTTACATATAGCTCTTTCAAGAGACAGCAGGGATCACAGAAGCCCAGCATGCCACTGGAGAGGGCTACAGCAGGGCTTTCCCAATACATCAACATGATGACAGTTTTCACAATATGGGGGCACATCACCTTAAGTGGACCATAAGCCTCTTTCCTGAAAGTTTGGGCAAAAGCTCTTCCACTGACCAGAAAATTTTACTACTTTTGGCTCATCAGGAGGTTTCTGTGACTCTTACCAAGCTCCTAGATATTTTGGGACAGAACTAAAGCCTTCCACCAGCAGTTGTCCAGGTTTGTCTCTTTTTCAACAGTTCCTTAGTAGAGAAAAGTTCACAGATAGGATAAATTAAAACAATTTGGAGAAGAGAAGAAGTATTTTTTTTAAAACTCCTCCCTTCCAGCAGACCACAGTGGATGGAGCTTGGGTACAATTTTTACCTTAACCAGAGAAGAACCTTTCCTCAGGGCAAGGCCAGATAGGTGGAAACGATTTGCCAGCTGCAAAGAGCAATGCAGGCAAAGGGGTTATAACAGATGACACGAGCAGGTATGATAAGCTTAGCTGGTGGCTACAGATTAGACACACACTGCCTACACACCAAGTCCTACACATGTGCTTTTGGAGTGGCCCAAAAACCAATCTTTTGATTTCTTTGCACAGCTACGCCAAAACAGCAAAACAACAGTTTACAGGAAGACTTTACCTTGCAAGCCCTGAAGCACTCCAGCTTACCCAAACTTGTCAGAGGCCTGCAGGTAGCAAAGGAACCACCACATATGCCTCCCCCCATCCACTGGATAATTAGCCAGATGGCAAGCCTGCAACAAAGCCACCACAAGACAGTCCATACTCCTGTTCACTGGACCTTGTAACACAGCTTAATTTCTCCAATCTAAATACCAAGTCCTGAAAGCTATTTCTCTTGCTCATTTTCTAGACAAGAGTAGGATTCCAGAAGGGAGCTGTTTGCATTAAAAATAGGATGTGTCACATTAAGCCATTGGTGCATTCTGTAAAAGCTGAGGAAAAGCTTTTGAAGAAAACACTCCAAATTATACTGGCTTTTCCTCTTGCTACTACCTGGCCTTTGCATTCAAGGGGCATTCAGCACAGTGAAGGCTACCCTGTGGTTGAGTTCCAGCGAGGAAAGTCCTGACCTAGCACCACAAGCATAGCTAAATCTGTAGAAACCCTTCTCTGAGCTACAAGAAAGAGATGAACTTCAAAGAGCAGCTCCTCTGGAGATCAAAAAGAATTCCTGCTAGTTGCTTTACCAGCAACTTTTAACCCAGCACCCTGGATTTGTTTTCAAGAGCTTTGGCAAAAGAGTTGCTCAATGTGCAGCACGAAGCACAGCCTGACACTGGGGCTGGTCAGTGTCCTGTGACGTTTCCTGGCACATATGGCCACAAACTCATCTCTGGCTATAACACTCATAACTGTGACCATACAACTTGCTGTGGAACAAGTGACAGAAGCATGCAGAAATGTCTTATCAGGTGCAAGGCAGCTAAGTTTACACATCCGTGTAAACGGAGCTTAACCACATGCTGAGGACTTTATTGAAGACTGGCCATTGCACTGCAAGTTTACAACCTGGTTTTCCTTAAAGTGAAAAGTGTGCGTGCTAATACTGCTAGCCAGTGCACTATGAAACCCTTTCTGTTTTATCAGAGCAATGTCATGCAATCATTTCTTTTGATACTTACATTGACACTTATAGTTCTAATATTTCAGCCACTACAGTTACTACTGGAAAGGAAACATCTAGTAGCCGATGAAAGCTTGGTGCAGTACCAAAACCAGCATCTAGTATCTGAGACAGAGTAAAAACTGGAGTGATGCTCAGCATCTCAAGTAAGAACTAATCACAGGAATATCCTTCTTATAAGGAGAAGTTACTGGGCTTCAACAACCCAAAGTAACATGTAAGATTAATTTTCTCTCCACTAGCAGCTGTAAGAATCTCAACCATTCCTTCATACCACTCTGGCAATAATACAGATTTCGAGGAAAGATGCTGCTCATCCCATAAACCTACCGAAGTTTGGAACAAAACCAAAAGATACAGGTTATTCCTTTATGTCTTGTTTCTCAATTTGACTTCAGGAGCAGGAGTGGAGGAAACCACAGAGAGAGAAATTGAAAGAAAAACTTCCATAAAACAGCTAGTGGGAGAACCGTATCAACACCAGAGAGGAAAAGCCTCTATACAAAAAGTCATAAAAGCAAAAGGGTTCTTTGGAATAACAAAAAATGATACCAAAGCTAGGATAGCTGGTCAAAACACCAACACATCATGGATTGCAACAGCAGAGCAAGATAGTCCTGACAGTTCACAAACACAACTCTGTACAGCTAGTACGAAGTCCCCTGCAATGGCAAATATCTAAGAGACTGGCACAATATGTTACCTTGCATATGCACAGTATCTTTCCCGCAGAGTTGACCAAGTTTGATTAGAGCCTCTTGAAGGTGTTGCAGTTTCCAGCATCCTACTACACCATGTTTTATTTACATATGGACTCTGCCTACTAATGACATGCAATTATCTCTGAAGCTACAGCTATGACAAGACAATAAAACTAATATTGATACAGATTAATTACACAACAGCATTTACACTATCATAGCAATCTGAGAAAAAATGCAGCACTCAAACTGAAAATAAAGTCTGCTTTTGACCCATCGTTTCTACAGAGCTCCTGGAGAGCAGACCTAAGCTGCCATTTCCTTTGCTCTGTTTTAGTAAGAGAAGGCAGTATACAGAGTTATTATATTTAACCAGCACTCCCCACTCATATCTCAAAGCTACAAGACTGTCCATTTTCAAAAACTGTCCAATTGCCATTATTGAAAGTAATGATGCATGGTGATACTAATTTGTTCCTTTAAGAAAGCATGGCTAGAGTAATTGATTTATTTCCACTAGGGTGTTCCTAAAGAAAAAGGTGCATAAGTACAACACTGATGGTGCATCACTTTTTAAAGCCTCGTTTTAAAAGCTGAAAACTGGACTTAGGACTTCGACACTTGTACTCGGCATATAGACACACGCAAGTCTATGGGGCCGGATGGGATCCACCCAAGGGTACTGAGGGAGCTGGTGGAAGTGCTCACCAAGCCACTCTCCATCATCTATCCGCAGTCCTGGCTAACCGGGGAGGCCCCAGTTCACTGGAGGTTAGCAAATGTGACGCCCATCTACAAGAAGGGACAGAAGGAGGATCCAGGGAACTACAGGCCTGTCAGCCTGACCTCGGTGCCAGGGAAGGTTATGGAGCAGATGATCTTGAGTGCCATCACGCGGCACGTGCAGGACAACCAGGTCATCAGGCCCAGTCAGCATGGGTTTATGAAAGGCAGGTCCTGCTTGACTAACCTGGTCTCCTTCTATGACAAGGTGACCCACTTAGTGGACGAAGGAAAGCCTGTGGATGTTGTCTATCTGGACTTTAGTAAAGCCTCTGACACCGTTTCCCACAGCATTCTCCTGGAAAAACTGGATGCTCATGGCTTGGATGGGTGTACTCTTCGCTGGGTAAAAAAATGGCTGGATGGCCAGGCCCAAAAAGTTGTGGTGAACGGAGTTAAATCCAGTTGGCGGCCAGTCACAAGTGGTGTTCCCCAGGGCTCAGTGTTGGGGCCGGTCCTGTTCAACATCTTCATTGATGATCTGGATGAGGGGATCAAGTGCACCCTCAGGAAGTTTGCAGATGACACCAAGTTGGGCGGGAGTGTTGATCTGCTGGAGGGTAGGAAGGCCCTACAGAGGGATCTGGACAGACTGGATCGATGGGCTGGGGCCAACTGTATGAGGTTCAACAAGGCTAAGTGCCGGGTCCTGCACTTCAGTCACAACAACCCCATGCAACACTACGGGCTTGGGGAAGAGTGGCTGGAGAGCTGCCTGGAGGAAAAGGACCTGGGGGTGTTGGTTGACAGCCAGCTGAATATGAGCCAGCAATGTGCCCAGGTGGCCAAGAAGGCCAATAGCATCCTGGCTTGTATCAGGAACAATGTGGCCAGCAGGACTAAGGAAGTGATCGTCCCTTTGTACTCAGCACTGGTGAGGCTGCACCTCGAGTACTGTGTTCAGTTTTGGGCCCCTCACTACAAGAAAGATATTGAGGTGCTGGAGCACATCCAAAGCAGCTGGTGAAGGGTCTAGAGCACAAGTCTTATGAGGAGAGGCTGAGGGAGCTGGGGTTGATTAGTCTGGAGAAGAGGAGGCTGAGGGAAGACCTTATCGCTCTCTACAACTACCTGAAAGGAGGTTGTAACGAGGTGGGGGTTGGTCTCTTTTCCCAAGTAACAAGCGATAGGACAAGAGGAAATGGCCTCAAGTTGCACCAGGGGAGGTTTAGATTGGATATTAGGAAAAACTTCTTCACCGAAAGGGTAGTCAGGCACTGGAACAGGCTGCCCAGGGAAGTGGTTGAGTCCCCATCCCTGAAGGTATTTAAAAGACATGTAGATGTGGTGCTTAGGGACATGGTTTAGTGGTGGACTTGGTAGTATTAGGTTAACGGTTGGACTTGATCCTCTTAAGGGTCTTTTCCAACCTAAATGATTCTATTCTATGAAAGGGACAATTCCTGCCAGTTAAACCTCAGTACAGATGTTTCATAACACATTTTCAAGAAGAGTTGGACTTCCTGTAACTCCTTTACCATACCCATTCCCCTTTATCCTAGAGTAGTGATTCAGATTCCGGTTTTGATCAAACTTTTGACACACACAGATTTACAGAAACTGAATCACTAGCTAGCAGTTTCTCGTAGGCTCAGTCCTACAACTAAGAAGACACTACAGCATTTCGATGACCCAGGCTGTCCTTATGCTAAATCAATTTTGCCACTGGAACAAAGCTGTCCCACAGATAATACTGGAAGTGTTGTTGCAGAGGGGAAGCTATGCTGACAGAGCTGGTCCCTGTATGGACACAGGAGCACTGTACATTTCTCTGTATACCCAAGACCCCTACTCCAAACGACAAGCCAAGCCAGCAGGGTTGAACCTTCACTACTCTTGTCCCATCTCTGTGATCACCAGCAGAGACCCCTTTCCGTGCCCCAACTGACAGAGCAGTGCCTGTAGAAGCCCTTTGACTATGTGGTATTCAACTGGAGGGTCTGCTCCGGCCATCAGAGACAATGTATTTTCCATTTGCATCACATGCATGTGGATGGGAAGAAAAACATGCTTTCATACAAAGGAGTGTATTGTTTTCAGAAGTGTCAGTCACAAGATCCAGCCAGACAAAAGTTTTACAATGCCATTGTTGGTCAGGAACACTCCTATTTCTTTTTTCTTCTCAATTAACAACATGCACCCTGTGCAATGCAGACACCTCTCCCTTTCTCTCCAATTTCTCAGGTCAGTCTGCTCAGACAGCTCCTTGGATGTTCAGGTTCTGCAGACTTCAGAAATTTGTCTTTTACCACACCTCAAGCTACTTGCAACAACCGACCAGAAAACAAGTTTCAGATTAAAAATTAAGCCCCACAATCGAATCACTACCAATGAGGATAAACCCCATGAGTATTCAAGTAATACATTCCTCTACTGTATTAACTACTGAAGGTAAAAGTCTTTATACTCAGAGATTTCTAACCATGGCCACAAACATTAGGACTTGACTTATGGGACTGCTCTACTCTACTCATACAGAATTCAAATATTTTCTTAATAAATGAACATCACGACTATGGTTCCTGCACATTTTGTTTGTTTGACAGTCTCTCAATATCAGGACCACTTCGAGCATCAGACTGGGTTTACTGGATTCTCAGTACTTCTCTCAGTGATTTTTTTTTTAATTTTTTAAGATATGGTGACCTTAAAGAACATCTCACACCACTTCAGAGCAAGGCAGCAATAATCATTTCAGTCAGGAACTCAGCTAGCAATTCAGCAGAACTGGGAGGCTGAGCAAGAGTGGATTTGAATCCCCTTACCTCCTCATCTCTAACAGATATTAGACCTGCATGCTCTGACATGCTCCGAGAAGTTACTTTCCTAGAACTAGCTTGGCTCAAAACATGGCAAGTCTCATCTGCTTCCCTTGTCCCATCACTACAAAGTCTGGTATAAGACTGGTACATCAGCCAAAGAGTCAAACCAACACAGTTCACTGTCTGGGGACACGATTTAAGCAATACTAGCAAAATAATCACATTTAAGGAAGCTGAAGATACTCAGTCCACCAGGAAAAAAGATCATCTACTGGCCAACCATAAGAGAGATCTGTTTGAAAGCAAAAAGCAGGAGAGGCCACCACCAAAGCAGGCCATCTGATCCCAGCTCAAAAGCTCTTCCGATGCCTGTGGCAAACTTAGTGAACAAACAGACATCATTCGCCCCCTCTTCAGCTTTACTACTGAAAATAACACACTTTTCTCAGTCCCTAACTAAGAGGGCTTTGCAACTCACTTCGTAAAAGCAGTTTGGATATAGCCAATATACTTGGCATGTATTGAAGAGAACATTTCTTCCCAGAGAAGTGATAAACCTTGTTATCCTGTGAATCAATGGTGGATATGTCCAAAAGCAGGTACTCTTTGAAACTGAAGAAAATTTCCACCTATAATTTAATTTGCTCTAACTTGCTATCCTCAGAGTCAAAGCAGAGAAGCAAATGCTTGCTTTCTATTACATGTTCCAAAATGGACATCAATCCATTGTACAAGATTACACTTTAAACCTCAGAAAGAAGAATAATGGTCAGAGAGACCACACAGAGTTAGAGCTGGAAATGACGGATTTACTAGTTGCAAATGGCCGCATCACTACAATGTCAATTTTATAGTGACAGACACAGAATAACCTCACAGGGACCTTATATTCAAAATGGCACAAGACTTCACCGAAGATGCATGGTGTGTGCGAGTGAGGGGAAAGCGGAGATGCGTTTCTACAGACTGTCTGTGGAAAGTGACAGATAATTGATCTGCGTAGAAGCCAAAAGACAACTACTCCAGCCAAAGTCTTAAAATGTCTGGAAAAAACAGGTACACCATCATGACTGACTGACTCCCAGTCCTGCCGTTAGTCAGCTCCCCTCTTAATCTCCTGCCCCACAAATCAAACCAGTGATGCAGTCCCCTCCTTTTTTCTTATCAGGTTCAGTCTTCAATTTCACAGCAAGGAAGATGCAACTCCAGAGAGGCTGCATAAGTCTTACAGTCCCGTGGGTAAGCTGAGGGCTTTCCTTGAATGAAAGCTTTCAGAATTAAAAAGCATGTGTTATTTCCCTCTCTCACCCTGGCATTTCGCTCATCTTGTCTGACTCCTTACAGACCTGCCTCTATCTACTGGCAGAGAGATTATACAGCTATTTCTGTAGCAGAAGTTGGTGTCTGAGTAGACATTAATATCAAGCTACAGATAAGCTCCTGGGAGTTATGTAAGAATCCCAAGAGAAGAATGCGCAGGATTAATTCTTTGTAGAGTTCAGTGCCCTTTTTTAAACACCTTCCTTCACTCAAGAAGAGATTTCCAAACATACTGACAGAACAACTACATATAAGATTTTGTGCAAAGAAGTGGATGAGAAGAAGAAACGGCATGCCAGCCACAACACGCTCCCGTGTGCTGACAAGTCATCCTCTAGCAACAGCAGCCGCATCCCTTACCACAGCCGTTCATGAGCCTGTGCTGGAATCACTGCTGGAGTTTCTCCCTGGCCTGGGGGGATAATAAAAATGCTTCTGTACCTCTGCACCAAAGGCCTGATACAGGGCAGGGGAGGGACAAGACAACCCCAATGACAGAGAACTTAAGTACTCAGGGAGATCATTTTTAGGCTACTGCTATAAATGACACAGCAACACATCAAAACAGGCTGTAAAACTAAAAGCAGCACTATCTGAATTAGTTCAATTTCAGAACCCATAGTACTGCGACATTACAAGTCTCATGTACTATAGGCATTTACAAAACATATAGCTGTGTAACCCCTGGGCTACATTACAATGAATATACATAGGGATGACATTTTCATTTTAGAAGCTTTTTCCTTCTAGAAAGATGAGTTTCTTGAGTATCTACACTAGAGACCTAATGTTATATTAACATACTCTTCCTAAGTCCCACAGGTATAACTTTTCTTTTTGCTTCTTAGTTACTCTTGCTTTTCTATTTTCATGTTTTTCCCTAATTTAGGGATGCATCAGACAAAACAAAAGGTTAACACATAGCACAACTTCCTTAGGATAAGACAGTCAATATTTTACAAAAATAAAGAATGAAGATTTTATAAGCATGCTGAATACTCATACTGTTCACTAAAATGATAGTTCATGTTTTATAAACTATGTATCCAATAGAAAGTCTAGGTTTTTTCTTTTCTAACATTCAAAAAAGCTGTATAGAAACGCATCTTCTGTATCTTCACAGTTTCTGGAAATTTTACACCTCCAGGACCAGTGCAGATTTGGCACCTCAGCTAGAAAGCCAACATCATCACCGTAGGATGTGGCTAAGCAAAATCCTCAGGTCAGCTGTAGTCATCACAACTAGAGCTACCAGCCCGAGGTCCCACAGCCTGGCAAACATCTGCAAGGAACCAGCCTGGCCACAATGCTTCAGAATGAGATATAAGAACAGTCAACCCAATTTCTCCAGAAAGAGCTCCCACTTTTCACATGAGCAGAGAAATGGGAAACTAAAATACTGTGTCACAACTGCCACTTTCAGAAAGAAAGCCAAAGTCTCAGGAGTTTGTGGCAAAGCTCCTCTGAAACTGATGCACTCTGATAGGTGCTTTTTCTTAGGAAAAGTCATACTGGTGCCATGTGGGCAAGAGCGCTTTTACTCTACTTCCATTTTTGTGCTAAGAACAGAAACTGCCTGCATCAGTATACAGGAGCAACATGTGATCCAACACCGCCATCTGTCAGTTTGCCATCATACACCAGCCAGTGGTTGGTGTGTGCTACACAGACAGTGTTAAAGGAGCAGCAGCTGCCCCAGCATTCACACACCATTCAGGAAGTCACACACACACATGCCACCCAAGACTTTAACTGCTAGGACCAGAGTCCCTTTGCAGCGGGCAGCTCCATTGAGCCGACAGGTGCCCCTTTCCAACTCCTTGCTCACACACACTCCCCTCCCCTCCCCTCATGCGACAATTCGGTCCAATAGTAATATTTGGGTCTGGGGTCTTCTTGTTCCATATTGGATCCTTTCCCTGCCTCCAGGCAGGACATTCCTTTTCTTGTCTTGAATAGTTGCAACTTCTGCCAACGGTTGTGGCTACCTTATCTTTCTGGTTTGCACTGGTTTCAGGGCCTTCCTTCATGTAGCTACATAGGAGTTCAGCATACAGTCAGCAATCAGCATATCTAGGTGAAAGTTCACAGCTTGCAGTCTAAAGCTTCAACAGGCCTTGCTCCTAACACTATGTATTGGATTCTTATTTGAGCTAGAAAGTGACTTCTACAACAGTCCTCCCTTTGTTTTTTTTTATTAAGCATTCCTGCTTAATATGCCAGACAAAGGTCATTGATTAGTCCCTAATGCTAATAGAGAGGATCCTAAGGGGTGTTCCAGTTTGTCCAACTCGCTAGATGTCGCACTGAGTTTGTTTGCGAGTCCTTCAGCATTTATACCATTAAGTACCCCAAGTCCTGATCCTAATCCTGCGAAGACACTAGTCATGCTTCTTTTCATTCGTTTGGCAGGGGACAGAGTTCGTCCATGTAGCCAAGCTAGCCACCCTGCGGAGGACATATCTAGGAAAGGTGCACAGGTCGGTTTAATGGAGGAAACATTTACCTGCATTGACAACTCTACTCGTTTTAATGACCATGAAGGATTAAACAATACTTGTTGCTGACCCACGTTTTTGATAGCATATGGTCCAATTCCAGATATTTGTGGGGTCAGCTTCTTCCTTCTTAAGGAAACTGAAGTTGGTAATGTAGTGGTTGGAGAGACAGTTGTCAATATTGGCAGAGTAGTTTCACAAATTACATTGACAAATACCATATTAACATTTAATCTAGGATTTTCCTGCACACAACACTTGGAGTCTACTGTTAAACAGCAACTGGTTTTATCAAAACATTGTGATTTTTTCTCCTAGTCAGTTCTACCAGAATTAAATCCTGAGCTGTATCTGTTTCACAGCAGAAAACGAGAGTCTCTCTTTCTGGTTCCCAAGGGACTGGAACAGCTACTCCCTGATCTTCACAAATCAGTTATTTCTCAGCTAGTTGGCTATCCCTCACTCATTCGACATGTGAGTGGCGTATCCAATTTTCTTTTCCTGAAACTTTAACAGCAAAGTAAGAACATAGTAAAACAGTATATGGCCCTTCCCATTGTGGTTCTAGCTTAGACTTTTGAGAATATATCTTTATCAGAACTTTATCCCCAGGATGTATATCATGTACCTGTACTTCAGGTGGTGCCAGCTGGCACCATTTGAGAATATTTTTTATGGTCTGCAAACTGTTTCTGCATACTTATAACATACTGGGTCAATCATTCACCTCCATCCAACAGGCTGGTCTTAGCTGGGATATAAGTCCCTGGTATGGCCAAAAGTCTCCCAAAGAGAATTTCTGCTGGCGTTAGTCCTATGGGTTGTCACGGGGCATTTCGCACATCCCATAGAGCTAAGTGCAATGCGTCCGGCCACTCCAAACCACTGTTTGCGGATATTTTTGCTATCTTTTCTTTGAAGGTTCTGTTCATTCTTTCTACCTGTCCCCCTGTCCGATTCAATTGATTTGGGAATTCCATATCTGGGTATAACTTCCTTTAATAATGCTTTTATTAGCCCCCCTGTGTCCCCTTTTCTCATGGAGAAACCTTCTACCCAACCTGACAATTGGTCTACTATAACTACTAAATGTTTGTATCCACTGGTGGATAGCATATCTGCGTAATCTATTTGTAATCCCTCAGAAGGGAAGTAGGCCCATGGTCGTCCCCCTAACTCTGAGCTCAGCTTGGTACTCAAAAACTTTTGGTAGGCTGAGCAGCTACTGGTAATCCTTTTCATGGCGGCATAAATTCCTGGTGCTGTCCATATTTTTTGTACCTGGTTAGCCACTGATTCTGCTACTCCATGAGCTTTGTCATGAAACCACCTGGCCATGGTAATGAAATATTTCTCACTTCTCCCATTGTTTCTTTTCCTCTGCTGAAGAGTCTTTTTCATACATAGTTTTGGGGTCTCTTAAATTTGGCCATTCGTTCTGATTTTCCATTGAGATTGCAACCATACACTCTCTCAGAGGTTGCCGGGCTGCAGCCTTCGCAGCTGCATCAGTAAGGCATTTCCTTTACTAATTTCTGTAGTGTCCTTGGTATGGCCTGGGCAATGTGTCACAGCAATTTCTTTGGGTAGTTGAACCGATTCCAGCAAATTGTGTATTTCCTCTCCATTGGATACCCTTTTCCCTGATGACGTGAGATATCCTCGTTCTTTCCATAGCATTCCTATTGCATGGCACACCCCGAAGGCATACCGAGAGTCCATGTAGATATTCACTCGTTTTCTCCTTCCTAGATGAGCTGTGTGCGTCAAAGCTATCAGTTCCACTCCTTGTGCACTCAGCCTTGTCAGGAGTGGTTCAGCTTCCATCACTTGTCCTTGGCTGACCACAGCGTACCCAGGCCATCATTGTCCATGCAAATAGTAGGACGAGCCATCTACAAACAAAGCCAAATCTGGATTCTGCAAAGGAACATCAGTTAAATCTATTCATGGTTTGCCAGAAGTAAGCATTACCCATTCACACTGATGATGTTCTTCCCCTTCATCAGGCAACGGTAACAACGTTGCAGGATTCAGGCTATTGCATCTCCTCAGAATAACATTATCTGCCACTAGGAGAATTAGTTCATACCTATGTGCCCATTGCGGTGACGATGCTTGGGTTGCATATTGCTTCAGTAGTATTTCTACTTCGTGTGGGACATAAGCTGTAACTGAATGTCCTAAGGTGTGTGGGTGACTTTTCTCCAATATAGCCACTGCTGATTTAATACAAGTTGGTGCTCCTGCCACCACTGGATCAAGCTGAGTTGAATAACAGGCAACTGGCCTGTGACACGGACCCAGTTTCTGCATTATTACTCCACTGGCTATCCCTTTTCACTCATGTACATACAAATTAATGGGTTTTGTATAGTCTGAGAGTCCAAGAGCGGGAGCTGATGCCAAAGCTCCTTTTTGTTTTAAAAGCTTGTCCACACAATAGGTTCTACCTACTCATTACTTGTTGCTTCTGTCCGTGATCTTGTTAATTCTCCCAACCCAGGAATCCATGGTCGACAAAATCCCACAGCTAGGAGGAACCCTCGCAACTGTTTCTTTGTGACCAGATGCAGAATTATTACAGCTTCTATTCTTTCTGGGTCTATTACTTGCTGCCCTTCCCTTAGGATAAACCCTAAATCTTTAACTTCCTTCTGACACAGCTGAAGTTTGGACGGAGATGCACTATGACCTTTCTCCGCTAAGGCAGTACATAGATGTATAGCGTCTTTTATACAGGCATCCTCATCTTTACTCGCTATTAGCAAATCATCTACATATTGTACAAGAGCTGATTCGCCTGGTAATTTTATGTCTCTCAAATCATTTCTCAGTATTCGTGAAAAAGATGTAGGAGATCCTCCAAACCCTTGTGGGAGACAGTCCAGGTTAATTGTTGTCCTTTCCATGTAAAGGCAAACAAAAGTTGGCTGTCCTCACCTAAAGGGATGCTAAAGAAGGCAGCGATCAATCACAGTAAAATCTCTTGCCTAATGCAGTATTTGTAAAAGCATGGTAGAGGGATGGGGCACTACTGGATGAGGAGTCACTACGTACCCTGTACATCTTGTACAAAACGACCTTCAACTTTACCTATAATATGTCCCTGCTGATCCAATTGGATTACCCACATATTAAAATTTTCTAATCTTTCTGCTTCTCCCTCAAGATCCACAGGGTCTCTTTCCTCCAGGCACTGTGATTGTGAATCTTCACCAGGAAGACTTGCCCCAGGAAAATTTCCTTCTCTCATCCTTTCCCACAGGCATTCCCACTCTATATGCTCTAAGTTCCCACAATAATAACACTCCCTTCCAGCATTCCTTCCCATTCCCCTTCCTTGCCTCCCCCCCCCCCTTTTTTTTTTTTCCTTCTTTTCTTTCTTTAATCTGCTCAGCTTTTTGCTTTTCCTCGCAACCATCATATACAAACACAGCAATACTCAAAATCTCTTACAAATTCTCTCCCTGCCACCTGGGCATGTATTCTTTAAAGTAATTATCTATATCGGGGGCCACCTGATCCACAAAGATGCTAATCGTGAGCACGTCATTAAAATTCTGCGGCGTCATTCCTCTGTATTTTAGCAGAGCTTGCTGGAGTCGTCCCCAAAAATCACTAGGATGCTCATCAGGTCTCTGCCTGCATTCTTGTACTTTAGTCCAGTTCACCCCTAGTTCCCCACATGCTCTCATGGCTTCTATTAAATTCCAGAGCCCTGTCTGACAAACGGCTCAGTCCCCTGCATGATTATAGTCCTAGTTTGGATCATTTGCTGGCCAGGGGTTTCTGTTTCCTCCTGCTTGTTGAGCCAATTCAACATCCTTATTGTCTCTCATCAGGGTGAAAGAGTTCCCTTAATAGTCTTTAAGCGTCACTCCAATTCAGATTATACCCTGCACATAGATTCAAGAGTAGTCGGGCATACCTCTTGGCATCTTCCCTTAGGCGGGGCATCTTACTTCCCCACACCGCTAAGTCACTAGGTTTCCAAGGCTGGTCCCTACAAAAGGTTAACAGCAGCGCAGTCTCCCCCGGGCCCCAGGTTGCACAGCAGTAGGATTAGGAACATGAGTCATTGTCATAGGAAAGGGTCCAGCAGCCAGAGGGTAAACAGGAGGAGAATCAGAAGACGACAGATAAGACAGATAAGGTGGGGCTGAACTACTTACAGGAATTTTTGGTGGGGTAGCTTCTGCTACTGCTACAATTACCCCCTTTTTCTTTTTCGACTTTTGTCCTGGAAGTTTTCTCTCCCCAGGTCATGCATGCCATACATATCAGTAATCCATTTGGTATGGGTACCTATCCTCCAGTCCCTGTCTCGAATACATTAGTTTGTGTAGATCGAAGGTTCCCCAGATTGGTCATAACTGTAGAGGGCTCCCTCCTTCCATTCTTGTAATGGACAGCCGTTTATATTGGCACAATTTGATTACGTGCTTTTTGGGTAATTCTGCTGTAACATGAATTTTCGCCCAATTCTGTAAAACCCTCAGCCAAGGGTGTCCCCTTTTCTACACCAGGTGCATTTCCCATTTCTTTCTCATTTATGTGCTGTTTACACTGATCAGGCCATGCACCACCTTTTTTTTTTTCCACCTTTTTTTTTTTTCCTCCTTTTCTTTTTCCTTGTGTGATTTGTGCCAATCAGGCCATGCACCCCCTAAATCACTAGTCTCAAGTCTGCTCAGGGAATTTTAACACTCACCTTTCAGAGCCTCCCACTCCAAAGGTCCCAGGTAAATTCACCCGCTGCCAGCAGTTGGATGTTTGGAGACAGGAGGATCTGAGGGTGCTGGCCTAGGGTCCCATCTAGGGTGCCAAACTATTAAAGGAGCAGCAGCTGCCCAAGCATTCACACACCATTCAGGGAGTCACACACACACACCCCACCCAAGACTTTACCTGCTAGAACCAGAGTCCCTTTGCAGCAGGCAGCTCCATTGAGCCAACGGGTGCCCCTTTCCGACTCCTTGCTCGCACACACACTCTCCCTCGGGCGCTTTCTCTCCCCTCAGGCTTGACCCTAGGTTTCCCCAAAGCAGAGTCTCTGACACCATGTACGCCAGGCAAATTTATTGAGTGGTACAGTGGTGAAGAGCAGCTCGAGCTGGGTGCCTCTGGAGAGGGACCCCGAACAAAGAAATCCCTGGGCAATTATACCCTTACAGGTTAAGTTCCCCTCCCCTCATGCGACGGTTTGGTCCAATAGCAGTATTTGGGTCTGGGGTCTTCTTGATCCTTATTGGATCCTTTCCCTGCCTCCAGGCGGAACATTCCTTTTCTTATCTTGAATAGTTGCAACTTCTGCCAATGGTTGTGACTACTTTCTGGTTTGCACTGGTTTCAGGGCCTTCCTTCACGTAGCTACGTAGGAGTTCAGCATACGGTCAGCGTATCTAGGTGAAAGTTCACAGCTTGCAGTCTAAGGCTTCAACAGGCCTTGCTCCTAATGCTACGTATTGGGTTCCATTTGAGCTTAGAAAGTGACTTATAGAAGAGACAGGCTCAGGAGGATTTCAGACAGCTGATCAATAGTGCCAGTATCAGTAGCAGGTTTGGAGGCTGAGGGGCTCAAAGGATTCAGACTACTTTCTGAGAACGGCTTCCCTTCAGCGTTTAACAGCCATACCTATCTCTTAATTTCTAAGATTAGCAGATCAGTAGGCCTGTCTGTCAGACGGTTTCTAGGCAGATCTCTGGCAGTTATCCTGGAGTTCAGCATGAAGACATCAAAAGCTAAGATGACACTTTATCTATGCAAATGAACAGGACATTCAAAAGTGTGCATGCTGGTCAAGAACACAAAGTTTTTAAGGATTTCTAGAAAAGCCTAGCTTCACAAACCTCACTTCAGGACCCTTCTCACACTGCCAGGTACTGGCCAGACTCAGAGGAAACACTGCTCTCCTAGGACACCCTCCAGCCTAAACAGGATGAAAAAAACATTTCTTATAGTGTATGCACTTCAGACCAGGCAAGGGACCTTCTCTTCTCTATTTCTCTATTTGCTTTCAGCAGGGGATCATGTTTCAAAACAGTTTTTGATCACTTTAGTAGCAGTTCAGAACAGCTCTCAGGTTACACCTGGAAAACAAACTTCTACCTCAGCCCTTTGGATGAGGAAAACACTGCCCAACTCCTTTGGCCTTCAACATCGGATGACCCATCTGTCTCAGACCATGTGGAACTGAAAGCTTTTATACTGGGAAGGAAGAGAGGGGAGAGGAAAAAAAAAAAAAGGAAAAAAAAAAAGAGTCCCAAGGTGCTAATGTTATTCTATACTTCAAAGTGTGGGATGCGGGAAGGGACAAATGGTAACTTTAATAGAACAAAGCAGCAGAATTGTGTTACCCAAGCAAACTACTATGATAAACCCCAGCCAGCTTCTGAACTGCAAGGATTCTTCCAAGCATCCAGTCCTTACTTGCAAGATACAGACCAGAAGCTACAAAGCAGACAAAGCCACTGGAAATGCTGTACCAGACTTGTTCTGTCCCACTTATGAGCCCAATGCCAGCGTTTCCAGGCACATGGAAAAAAATCGCACACATCCAGTCACAGCAACAGCCCCTCACATACACAAGGTTTCACTATAAACTCCATCACTTAAAAATCAACTGAAACCCCGACACACAGGTTCAGAGTATTCTTTTAATGCAAGTGTTAAATCCCTTTGTAAAAATTTCCTAATTCTTGGCTGCTGAAGAGGGAAAAGAAACCTACTTCCTAAGCTTACTATCACAGCTGCATAATATACTATCCTACCCTGCAATAGCAGGGCTGCACCAGACCACCTCTTCAGGTTCTGGTCACTCCACAGCCATGCAAACGTGCATGCACATGCCAATTCCACTCCTCTACTATTATCATGGGGTTTCTAGAAAATACTTAAGAGTATTTTTTTTTTTGTCTGCCGACAGCTTTTCTAAACTTGCTAAATCTCACTACTATGCCTACTGCCCTCAACATGAATAAAGAGGGCCAGTCTTGTAACGTCTGCTGCCTCTACTTGACAAAACACACACCACACACAAATAGGGCATGCAACAAGTCTACATCAGTTTTTACGGATAGTTTTCTTCCCCATCACAAAGGTTAAAAGTTATAAAAACAAACCACAACCACACTAAAAATACTTAAACAATTTTTCAACACTTCCACCATAAGGAAAAAGTGTTTCTCTTGCTGCTAAGGGTTAATTCGAGTTTGTAGACCTTCACAGGAGAGCCTTTCAGTTCACAAGACAATTATTTTGTTCTCAACTTTTTTAAAGCACTAGCTACAACAAGAAAACAAGGATTGGTACATCAAGTCTAAATAATGCACAGTTTGATATACTGGAAATCTCAGTAGTATCTTCAGTGCTAACATGAATGTCATGGTTTAACCCCAGCCAGCAACTAAGCACCACACAGCCGCTCGCTCACACCCCACAACCAGTGGGATGGAGGAGAGAATCGGAAGGGTAAAAAGAAGAAAACTCGTGGGTTGAGATAAAGACAGTTTAATAATTGAAGTAAAATAAAATAGAACAGTAGTAAGAATAATAAAACAAATACTAATAATTACAGAATAATAATAAACAAAGCAAGTCATACACTGTACAATTGCTCACCACCTGCCGACCAGTGCCCAGCATGTCCCCGAGCAGTGATCACTACCCCCAGTCAACTCCACCACTTCATATACTGGGCATGACATCATATGGTGTGGAAGAGCCCCTTGGCCAGTCTGGGTCAGCTGCCCTGGCTGTGCCCCCTCCCAGCTTCTTGTGCACCTGGCAGAGCATGGGAAGCTGAAAAGTCCTTGACTAGTGTAAACTCTACTCAGCAAGAACCAAAACATCAGTGTGTTATCAACATTATTCGCATCCTAAAACCAAAACACAGCACTATACCAGCTACTAGGAAGAAAATTAACTCTATGCCAGCTGAAAGTGGGGATAGTGCAGAATCCTGAAGTGCAGAACTCTGAAAAATTAGTAGAATATTTGGAAAAAGTATGTGGTCACCCTGGCCATTCTAGGGAGACACAAATCACTGCAATGTGCTGGGGCCTGGCCCATGCCTACTGAGCCCTATTAAACACTATTCAAAACCCTCAAGCGGAAGAGAAGGTCTCTGGATCTGACAACAAAACGACAGGCACTGCGGCTACGCCAGAGAACCAACCCGTACCAGTATCAGTCACCCCTATACACAAGAAAATCAACTCGTTTAGTAAGGGCTGATGATGAGCCAGGGCCATCAAGAGAGCAGGAGGAGGAAGAGGCAGAACCCATAAATGAGATGGTAACCACCCGATCCCTGTCCCTCAGTGAGCTGCGAGATATGCGAAAAGATTTCAGTTGTTGTCCAGGTGAGCACATCATCACCTGGCTGCTCCGATGCTGGGATAGCGGGGCCAGTAGCCTGGAATTAGAGGGTAGGGAAGCCAAGCAGCTGGGATCCCTTTCTAGGGAAGGGGGAATTGACAAAGCGATTGGAAAAGGGGCACAAGCCCTCAGCCTCTGGAGGCGACTCCTGTCAGGCGTGAAGGAAAGGTGTCCCTTCAAGGAAGATGTTATATGTCACCCAGGCAAGTGGACCACCATGCAGAGAGGTATCCAGTACCAGAGGGAATTAGCTGTGCTGGAAGTGATTTATAGTGACCTGGACAACGAGCAGTTACCCAAAGATCCAGATGAAGTCCAGTGCACAAGACCCACGTGGTGGAAGTTTGTACAGAGCGCACCATCATCGTATGCAAACTCTTTGGCAATAATGACCTGGAAAGATGAAGAGGGACCAACGGTGGATGAAATGGCTAGCCAACTCCGACAATACTAAGAAAGTCTCTCTTCCTCCCTACAGGCCTGCATCTCGGCTGTGGAGAAACTGCCTGACGCGCTAGCTGAGAAATTATCCCAGGAGTTCCAGTGATTCAAAGAGGACATGTCCTGCTCCCCACCTGTATGGGCCAATATCATCCCAGCCATTAAGAGTAAGCATCCCTCTGTTCCAGAGAGAAGATATAGCGGATACACACCATGGGCCATCCTGTGGTTTTACCTGCGTGACCACGGAAAGGACATGAGGAAGTGGGATGGAAAATCTACCTTGACCCTAGAGGCACGAGTACGTGAGTTGCAAGGAAAAACAACTACAAAAGGGGGTTCTCCCAGGAAAAAATGCTGCTCCGGTTTCCAGGGAGCAGTTCCCCAGAGAGAGCAGAAGGGCTGATTTTGCTTCTGATCTTAATAAAGGGATTTTTGATTCGCATTTACAAGAAGTGAGTAACGAATGCTATGACCAGGACTAGAGGGGCCCTACCTCCAGCCAGGTGGAGGAACGGGACAACCAGGTTTACTGGACTGTGTGGATTCGATGGCCTGTCACATCAGACCCACAGGAGTATAAGGCTCTAGTGGACACCGGTGCACAGTGTACCCTAATGCCATCAAGCTATAAAGGGGCAGAACCCACCCGTATTTCTGGAGTGATAGGGGGATCCCAACAGCTGACTGTATTGGAGGCTGAAGTGAGCCTAACCGGGAAGGAGTGGCAGAAGCACCCCATTGTGACTGGCCCAGAGGCTCTGTGCATCCCTGGCATAGACTACCTCAGGTGAGGTTATTTCAAGGACCCAAAACGGTACCAGTGGGCTGAATGAAGTCACACATCATGCAACTGATGCTACGTGGATTAAGTGGGTCACATTAATCACACAACAGGCTCAAGTAGGAAGCCCCAGAAAATGAGAAGCAATATGCTCTGTTCACTGATGGGTCCTGTCATCTTGTAGGGAAGCATTGGAAGTGGAAAGCAAACCCATCTGGGCTGCCGCATTGTGGCAAGATATTGCTGCCCGGATAAAGAACCTGGTTGTAAAAGTATGTCACATAGATGCTCACATACCCAAGAGTCAGGCCACAAAAGAACATCAAAACCACCAGCAGGTGGATCATGCTGCTAAGATTGAAGTGGCTCAGGTCAATCTGGACTGGCAACAGAAGGGTGGATCGTTTATAGCTTGGTGGGCCCACCAAGAGATGCAATATATAGATGGGCTCGTGATCGAGGGGTGGACTTGTCCATGGACACTATTGCACAGGTTGTCCATGAATGCAAAATGCGCTGCAATCACGCAAGCCAAGCGGTTCAAGCCTCTCTGGTATGGAGGACGATGGCTGAAATATAAATATGGGGAGGCCTGGCAGATTGATTATATCACACTCCCACAAACCCGCCAAGGCAAGCGCCATGTGGTTACAATGGTGGAAGCAACCACCGGATGGCTGGAAACATATCCCATGCCACCGCCCGGAACACTATCCTGGGCCTTGAAAAGCAAGTCCTATGACAACATGGCACCCCAGAAAGAATTGAGTCAGAGAATGGGACTCATTTCCGAAACAGCCTCATAGACACCTGGGCCAAAGAGCATGGCATTGAGTGGGTATATCACATCCCCTATCACGCACCAGCCTCCGGGAAAATCAAACGATACAATGGACTGTTAAAGACTACACTGAGAGCAATGGGCGGTGGGACATTCAAACACTGGGATACCCATTTAGCAAAGGCCACCTGGTTAGTCAACACTAGGGGATCTGCCAATCGAGCTGGCCCTGCCCAGTCAGAACTGTTACGTACTGTAGAGGGGGATAAAGTCCCTGTAGTGCACATAAAAAAACATGATGGGGAAGACAGTCTGGGTTATTCCTGCCTCGGGCAAAGGTAAGCCCATTTGTGGGATTGCTTTTGCTCAAGGACCGGGGTGCACTTGGTGGGTGATGCGGGAGGATGGGGAAGTCCGATGTGTACCTCAAGGGGATTTTATTTTGGGTGAGAATAGCCAAAGAACTGAATTGTATAATGTTAGTTGCTATATAGAATCATAGCATCATAGATTTGTTAAGGTTGGAAAAGACCCTTAAGATCATCGATTCCAACCGTTAACCTATCACTGCCAAGTCCACCGCTAAACCATGTCCCTAAGCACCACATCTACACATCTTTTAAATATCTCCAGGGATGAGGACTCAACCACCTCCCTGGGCAACCTGTTCCAGTGCCTGACTACTCTTTCGGTGAAGAAGTTTTTCCTAATATCCAACCGAAATCTGCCCTGGTGCAACTTGAGGCCGTTTCCTTTTGTCCTATCACTTGTTACTTGGGAGAATGGACCGACCCCCACCTCACTACAACCTCCTTTCAGGTAGTTGTAGAGAGCGATAAGGTCTCCCCTCAGCCTCCTCTTCTCCAGACTAAACAACCCCAGCTCCCTCAGCCGCTCCTCATAAGACTTGTTCTCTAGACCCTAGGGATAGAGGGATAGCCCACAGACTAAGGGAATGTTTTCTATGTGTGTGTATATATCAAAAGACTGGAAAAGTGGTGGTGATTAATTGGAATGTATTGGAAAGGGTAAGACCTGGGCATGACGCATATGGTATGGAATAAGGGGTGGATACTGTCCTGGTTTCAGCTGGGATAGTGTTGATTTTTCTTCCTAGTAGCTGGTATAGTGCTGTGTTTTGGATTTAGGATGAGAATAGTGTTGATAACACACTGATGTTTTAGTTGTTGCTAAGTAGTGCTTACACTAGTCAAGGACTTTTCAGCTTCCCATGCTCTGCCAGGTGCACAAGAAGCTGGGAGGGGGCACAGCCAGGACAGCTGACCCAGACTGGCCAAAGGGCTGTTCCATACCATATAACATCATGCCCAGTATATAAAGCTGGGGGAGTTGACTGGGGGGCAGCAATCAGTGCTCAGGGATGAGCTGGGCATCGGTCGGCAGGTGGTAAGCAATCATGTAGTGTATCACTTGCTTTGTGTATTATTATTGTATTATTATTATTACTACTACTATTTTATTTTACTGCAATTATTAAACCTGTTCTTATCTCAACCCATGAGTTTCCTGACTTTCACCCTTCCAATTTTCTCCCCCATCCCACCAGGGTGGGGGGAAGTGAGCAAGCAGCTGTGTAGTGCTTAGTTGCTGCCTGGGGTTAAACCACGACACCAAGTTATACATAACAAAGCACCTTCAAGCAGAGAGTGAGACAGACTGGAGTAAACAGAGAGGAACACGTAAGGGAACCTTTCCCAGATGGGTAACAAACAGATAAACACATTCAAGTGTTCTGCAGAAAGCAGCTGGGGCACACCACACACAAGCAAGCATATAACATAAAAGCAAAGCGGCTACATGCTCATAAGAAGTCTTTGACTACTTGGTGATGATCTAGCATCTCCCATGGCTGCCAGACAGCTGGCCTTCCTTCATAAGTGTCATTTCAGAAGCTACCAAAAGCACAGGACCACTCTACCTGTCCATTTATGCAGCCACAAAGTCCCACACGCCTGTCCCACACTTCCTTCTCTGGCAAGATTGTCCAGGGTCCCAATGTAGTAGTGTAACCATTATGTCAACTTCTTCAGAGCTCATTAACCAAGCATAATTGTGTCTATGAAGTAAAAAAACATCCTTAAAGTGAAAACACACATACCCTGACATGGGGGGGGGGGGGATATAAAAAACCCACAAACCACAACCCCTCAGATTGCTTTTTTACATGAAGAATTTTATGTGAGCAAAACTGTAATTTGACAGAGATGTTTCTTTACAAAACACCTGGATTTTTCACACGAGTATCTAATAGCAGTTTTGCACTAAGAGCAATGGCTATAAAAATCAGCCACGGAGAGCATCCTGCAGGTTCATACCACAACTCACGCCAGACACACGTATTTAACACCCATCCCGTGCAAGTATCCCGTCCTTGGGGAGCACCTCTCAGATCAAACTGCGCACAAACACTGTCTAATTCTTCCCCCAGACCTCCCATATATTGTAAGACTCAACTAGAACCGCACCAGTCCTCTGCGCCTCCAGCTGCTCAGGTGCTCTGGCTGGCCGTCCTTCCTCGGACGGGCTCCTCAGTCTTACCGCCGCTTCCCACCCCCCCGGGGCACTCCCTTCCCCGGCGCTGGAGCCCACCGGCCGAGGCGCCAGCCAGGCCGGGGCGCTCCGGGACGCCGCTGCGTTTGGAGGAGCGACCTTTCAACAGAAGCAGGAGCAGAGCCGCTGCCGCCCGCCTGTCCCCGTGGGCGGCTTCCGCCGCTGCTACCGACAGCACCCAAGGAGATGCCGGGGTGGGGGGGTAAGGAGAAAAGAAGAGCACGACGGAAAGGCCGGGTGAGCAGCGGTGACCACGGGCGCCCCAAGATGACGCAGCAGCCACCGATGAACACGGTCCCAGCAAGGACGCTGAGGGGAGGACCCTTACATAACGATGGCGGCGCGCGGGCCCGACCTCAGCACCGTCGCCACCACCCTCCAGCCCCCTGGCGAGGCGGCGGCTCCCGGAGACGGCACGGCCCCACCCGCCCCTCACCAGCAGCTGCATGTCAGCGCGAACAGCGGGCACCTGGAACCGGTCTATCTCCTCCATCATGGTGGTGAAGGCGAGGCGGGAAGAAAGAAGAGTGAACGCGGGGAGACTCCTCAAGCGCCGAGAGACGACACCGCCGCCCACCGCAGATACTGCCTTATCATCGGTGCTGCCTCCTCATCGTCGTCATCGTCGCCACCACTCGCCGCCGAAGTGACTCAGCCGCACCGCTTCCGGATGCGGCTGCTACCGCCCCGTTCTATATTTGCATATTCATGAAGAGGGCGGGGCCTCTAGCAATAATTCCGGGGCCCGGATACTCAGTTCCCTGCGGCGTCTGCTCCACTGTTGCTGGG
This sequence comes from Nipponia nippon, assembly GCF_047370975.1. Lineage (NCBI taxonomy): Eukaryota > Metazoa > Chordata > Aves > Pelecaniformes > Threskiornithidae > Nipponia > Nipponia nippon. The sequence goes on along the minus strand of NW_028262339.1, from coordinate 6,858,960 downwards.
ACATACCATTCCCTTCCCTCAGGGGGGAGGTGGGGGGGAAGGAATACCCAGCGCCGACGGCCTGATTGGCCGCACGCCGCTTCCGGCACGTTGCCATGGTTGCCGCTATCAACTTCCGGCCCGTAGTTGGTCGGGAGGGCGTGGGGCTGTTGTGAGGAGTGGCCGGTGGCAGAGAGCCGCTGCGGCAGCCGCCATGTCAGCCAAGCCGGGCAACAGGCACCGGCAGGTAAGGATCTGTCCCGAGCGGGTATCGTAGCAAGGTGACGCCACGCTCCCGTGTGATAGCGCTGTGGTGACGTCACTGCAGTGCTTCTTGCTGCGGGGGGATAGCGGTTCATACGAGGGAGCGTCGCTCTGCGGCCCTGCTCTGGTTCTGCTGCCTTCAGCTTCTGCTCTGAGTGGGTGCTGCAGTGTCACTGGTGTAACACCAGGCCCACAATGACATCATCATTCCCAGCACCACCACAAGTTACATCACCATGCATAGCCCAGCTCGTTTCCCTCCAGGGTGCCCTGCAGAGCTGTAACCCCGCAGGGCTCGGTGGGACACGGGGGCTCAGCACAGCCCCTCCTTGGCACTGCTTGCTGTGTGTTTACATCATGTTGCATTGCTCTGTCCCTGCACTGAGGTATGTCATCACCTTGCCAGTGACACCCTGCATGTTCCATGGCACTTCTATGCATTGCCACCCTACTCAGGCAAACCAGCGCATCCCAAAGCCACAGCACTCCACACTGTGTCACTGTACTGTTGCATCCCTGTGAGACTGCAGAGGTCTTCGGACATCATTATGTCATGCCATTTTGTCACTGTTACAGCACGTGACACTTCCCTTCCAGGACAGGTTTTAATGTGCTTGAGATGTCCCCAGTCTGTCAGAGAATTTTTAAGGGATGCTGAATTGACAGGTTGAAATCCCTGTTTTTAAAAAGTTTTTAAAAATGCTTTCAATTATACTTAGCTGTAACTTTTATCACTTTCCTTTTGTTTTACTATTTGGTCTTCTCTCAGTTCTGACAATGAAGTGACATCATCTTCTAACCTTCATGGCCCTAACCTTACTCTGGGAGCAGCAGCGTGGGTGGATGTGTGTCTGTGAGACCTCGCTGTCTGCCTTCAGGCTCTGCATGGGCATGTCTGCATGCATCCTCTCACAGGATGAAAGTCTCAGTCAGATTCATTCCTGGATCTCATCTGCTACTGGAGTACCAAAGTGTTTGATTTAAAAGCAGAAGCTGACCTGGCAGATAAAACCTTCTTCATAACAGGTTTAGGTCAATCCCAATGTATTTGATCTTTGGGGTGGGGGAAAGAGGGTTAGCATAGGTGGCCCAGAAGTGACTGAGAACAAGCAGCCTGCTTTCTCAGTCCAGAACACATGCCAGAAAGCTATAACTGACCAAGGAAAGCAGAAGGAAAAAAAGAGGGACCGATGTGATGGTTCAGAGCTGTGAGGTGATAGCTGAGATCCCTGGACAATCCCAGTGGCCTGTGAGGGGGTCCAGACAGCAGGAGCTTTTTCAACAACGAGGGAACAGCAACCCTTGCTGATCATCTGGTTCCCATCTAATTACCCAAGGGTGATTCATCTAGACTCTGGTTTATCCACACTAGGGCTGTATAGACTCTATACAGACCTATGTGACTTCTGAAGCCTGAGCTAATAAACCCCGCTAAGCGTGAGCTGACATTGCAGAACCAGATCAGATCTCCCTGCTCCTGCAACCAAGGGTTGGAGCCTGAAAACCAGAAGTACTGAAATGGTTCTGCATGGGCCTGATGTCTCTGGGAGCCATCTGTGTATTTCTGCACACGTGGTAGAAGGGCTTGTGGACTTTAGAGTAGGCAAGAATAAGAGAGAGGATCACTGTGACATTCCTAATGCTTCTACTAAGAAATGCTAGTAATTATCAAGTTGCAAAAGGCTTTATAAAGTTTGCAGAGGGCACAAATTCAGAACCGAAGACCACATCCAGTCCTAGATAATGAAGATGTTTATGCTAAAATTGTAAAACCCATTAATAATAATAATGATATAAACTAAACCTGTGATGAAATGTTTGCACTGAATTTCAGTTTCTTTTATTTTTAGAATTTCCACATAAATATTTTCAATCATTTTCAGTAGCCGTTATCTCAAATATTCTGAAACAGAGAGGCTTTGATTCACATGTTATTTGAAAAACTTAATTAATGTGCTGTAAAGGCATTAAATTTATTTTAAAGCTCTTGAAACATCATAAACTGTTTAAACTCTTTGGATTTTTGGCTTTTCACATAACTTTCATTACAATAACTTAAAAGAAAATAATTTTAACTTGTCCTGTATTGCCTTTCCTATATTTGCCTTGAGCTTGTTAAATCTGATTGCTGTTTCATGTCCTTTTATCTACTAGAATATTCTTGCAGTGGAGGAATTGTGTGGATGACTAGCTGGCTCTGGAGTCCAGAGGCTTTTGCCTCATTTTCCCTGACTCAAAATATAGCCGACATCTCAGTGGCTTTCAGAGTCCAGGGAGTGGATGGCTGTGCTTTTGCACTACTCACCACCTGATCGGGGCCTGATGATTAGTATTTACCGAGCCCTGATGACCACTGTAAAATTAATTGGTGAGTCAAGGTCTAGATCACAGTTCTTGACAAGAAAATCTCCTTTGAAAATAAGTGAGTAAGCTCCTGCACTTCTGTCATATATATTCCTCCTCTCTGCCAGTGTTCATAGTGAGGCAGGAAACAAGCCTGCTACTTGCCAGTGAGGCTGTTTTTACTGCTGAGCATAATTTCCATAGGCTTTCCGTCCTTGTCCCTTTCATTGCAAATTCTCCTCTAGCACTATGCTCTTTTCACCTGTCCCTGTGCTTTTCATTCCTCTGTTTCCTATGTATTGCTTTGTTCTGTTCTGCTTCCTCATTTTTATGTTGCTGACTGCTTTCCCTTTGAAAATTTTCTTCCTGAGATTGTTCTCAAAGCCAAGATAGTTACGTGAACACTATCAAGTCCTTCCCTTTTACCGTGTGTCACTTCCAGCCCCTCCTTTGCTTTCATGGCTGTGTGTTCTTCAAGTGCTTTGTGATCATTTCTTCTTTTTTTCTTCTTCTTTTCCCTTACAGGTGGTGGTTGCCTGCCCTTCTTCTGTGCCTGTCTTGTATCTGCCTTCTCCTCTGACATCAGTTTCTTGCTTTATTTAACTCTCCATTTCTTCATCCGGGTGACTTCAGCCTCCAGTTCAATCTCCAGCCACCTGATGTCTTTTTCTTTTTCTTTGAATGGAATCTCCCATATTCTTGGGTGAAAATATGTCAAAAGCTGGTTGGCCATCAGAGATAAAGGTAGTGGCCTTCTGGATGAATCATTAATTAGCATCTTTAGGCTCTTGTATGTTTGTGTACATTAATAAGAAATGCGTTTCAGTGTTAAGTCTGTTAAAATAATTGGATGTGCCTGGATCTTTGTGTTCCCAATGCAGCTTTGTAAATAATAATACTTATGTATGCTCTGTACTTCAATAACATACTTCCTTTCAGGTCTGAAATGTGTTATGCGCAGTTGAGCCCCACAGCATTTTGGGAAGATGCAGAATTATGTAAAGGCATAAGCCAACATCCCTAAATCAGACTGAAGGGAACAGAAGAATTAGATTCTCAGCTCTCCTGAAAATGAGGTCTTGATTATGACAAGCAGGACACCCAGAAGCGTAGTATTCTTTAAAAACACTGACCTGTGTGGCATGTACAAGAACATGCAGGAAGTTGTTGATAGGGCAGGGAACAGCACCCCATTAGCCCTGTGTCAGTCCCATGCATGGTCCTGGGTGGTGAGAGGAAATGGTCAACAATTTTGAGATTTATAAAAGCAGTTATTTTAAACATGATTATCAGGTATGCTGTTGGAGGTGTTGGTTCCATACTTCCATGCCTTTGCTTTGTGGCTCAAGGAAAAGCCTTGTCTGAGCAGTGGAGAGCACCCTGTGCTGCTGTGTACCTGTGCGACTGAACCCACCCCAAGGAGAAGCAAGATTTGGCTATGGTTTCTTAACTGACATTGCATACACTTCTTTGCATTTACAGTGCATAAAACCAGACTGGCTGGACTTATCACTTAGGGTCAACTCCACTGTCAGCAACAGGTAACTTATGCAGTTTTAAGAAAGAATCTGAATTTGGACAGGGAGGCATTTATCGTTACACTTAACATGCACCCACTGACATGTAAGCAGCTTCTTTGCTGTTCAGCAATTGTCAAAGAGAAACAAAGAGACCTCCTCCCCAAATGCAGTCTACAATTAACCACATTTTACTTTTTTGCCAGCAAAGGCTTTTAAGGTGCTCGTTGGCTCTTAAACATGCATTAAACCATCCATGGAATATAAAATAAACAGTGTAGTGTCTCTCAGAAAACAGATTATAAAATGTGTTGGCAAATAGCTCTTAAATTGGCCTCCCTAGTGTGTGTAAATGGATGTCTGCTGCAGGGCAGGCTAGAAGTCACTTTGCTTCCTTTGGCTTTGTTTCCATGCCATGCTTCTCTGCTTGTTCTGCTGAACGACAGTTTACTATGGAGACTGCTAATATTCAAAACAAGAATAAAAAGCTAGCAGGAAGTTATTAAGCAGTTTTAGAGAAATGTCAAGCCTAGCTCTTATAATGACTCTCCCTCTTCCCCTTAGAATCCTACAAGCAGCTTTGTTCTCTTTTTTTCAGATTACGTGTTAACCTCTGTGCTGTGCTCCAGAGAAAGCGGGAATGATAATGTCTCTGCTCAGGAAGATACAGTAAACTTAGCAGGAGCATTCTGTGATTGCTCAGCCTTGTAGTCTGATTGTCTTATGGTGACATCTTAAGGGTCTTTTCCAACCTAAATGATTCTATGATTCTGTAACTGTCCTGTCAGTCGTGTCCTTGCTCCCTGCCATAGGGAACTACTTTGCTTAGGTCCCAGGGAGCCCTGGAGCAAGTTGCCACGTGCTCCATGTAGACAGTCAGGGAGCTGGATCTGTCTGTAAGGTAGGCGTGAGACAAATGGAGCGGGGGGTAAATCCCACCAACTGATGCAATGAGACCCCTCCCTTGAACACTCTCTCCCAATCATACACAACTGGATGTGGTACTCAGCTACCCTTTGATAAAGAGTAAAAACATGCATGGGATAAAACTTAAGGCTTTCAGAGCCTGGTTCTTTGTTGAAATAGTCTGTAAACTCTGTTATGCTCAAAATCTTGTTTATGGGCAAAGAGGAAGCACACCTCATATATATAAAACTAAGAATTTATTGTTAGTATGACTGAAATCTTAGTCTAAGCATTATCATCAGTCCAGATCTAATTATTAGAGAAAATAAAGAATACTTAGGTGCAAAAAAACCAAAATCAATAATAATACTATTAATAATAATGCAGTTAAAATTGCTGCATGCAAGCTGCTTAGTTTATACCCCTTTTCTGGTGTTGTGCTCATCCTTCTGCTTCTCTGGGTCCCAAGGTTGATGGTTTCATTTTGCTGTCATTAGTGGTAGTGTTGGGGATGTTATGGCGAGTTGTCAGCATCTGGGGTCCTTTGCTGGGAAGGACAGGATATCCATGTTGATGGTTTCTTCTAAACTCTAGGACCCACTTGGAGTTTCTTTATATGTTAGCTAACATGCTTTCACACCTTTCTCTTTCTTCATTGGTCTGGTGTTCCACATTACATCCAAAATTACTATATATGATGCTTTTTAAGTGTGTTTTAGATACTATTTTTTTTGTTTTCTTTGATACCCCTAAAACCAGCTTTGTCCAGCTCCCCAGTCTGCAGTTCTGCATATCTACATTTCTCTAACTGACCAGTAGTGAGATGTTACAGCTGTGGGGTCTCCGGTGTAAAGCCTGTGCTTGAAATACTATTTGTATTTCAAAGTGAGGCACATTTTCTAAGCATAGAAATGTATCAGTCTGCTCATTTTTCATCACCTTTAATATGTATCTTCTGGAATAAAAATAATCCCTGATGCCTTGTTAGTAACAGCAATTTTACATGGCTTAGCTTGTACAAAGGGAAACAACACTGAAAGTCGCAGCCTCACATCTCTGCTACAGTTTGTTCTCCTCTGAAAATATTTCTTTTCTGAATTCTTATTGTCAGGTCTTAACAAGCAATGGGGCTTTAGAAACAAGACTTGGGGATGCTGGGTCAAAGTCATTATGGCTGCTTAATTGTTTAATACATAGGAAGCAGATGGTAGAAGTGAATATTTAATTTTCATAATGAAGGGGAATTATGAGAGGAGTCTAGGAATCTCTGTAGAGACTCATACTCGTTAAGAATCACAGAATCGTTTAGGTTGGAAAAGACCCTTAAGATCATCGAGTACAACCGTTAACTAACACTGCCAAGTCCACCACTAAACCATGTCCCTAAGCGCCACGTCTACTTGTCTTTTAAATACCTCCAGGGATGGAGACTCAACCACTTCCCTGGGCAGCTTGTTCCAATGCCTGACTACCCTTTCGGTGAAGAAGTTTTTCCTAATATCCAACCTAAACTTCCCCTGGCGCAGCTTGAGGCCATTTCCTCTCATCCTATCGCTTGTTACTAGGGAGAAGAGACCGACCCCCGCCTCGCTACAATCTCCTTTCAGGTAGTTGTAGAGAGCAATAAGGTCTCCCCTCAGCCTCCTCTTCTCCAGACTAAACAACCCCAGCTCCCTCAGCCGCTCCTCATAAGCTCCTACTTGCTAATATACAGCATCTGCAGTATAAACTAAACTGGCTGTCAGCAGGAAAACAGGGAGAATGTGCTTTGAAGCACAGCTCTGGGCTTAAGGCAACGTAACTGTAAGGAGTTGATCCAAGAGGGGAATGGAGCCGGGGCTTCCCTCAGATAAGGAGGGCCCCAGAGCCAACCCTGAGCTTTTCAGGGGCCATTGGGAGTCTGATACACAGGACAGGGAGGTGTCCTACAGTTTTATGGCCATTCCTTCTCAGCTTGGTTCAGTGGGATTGTAGTCGGTCACCCTTCCAACTGCAGTTGTCTCTCTCTTCTCGCTGCCATGTAAAACTCTAGCATTGCTCCCTGTCCTCCAAGTAGCTCTCAAAGGTAAGCTATACATACTTCCCCCTCTCAGGCAGTGAAAACAATTAACACTAGTACTGTTTTTTGTTTGCAGTAGTCAATCCTGCAAGCACTGCTACAGAGCTTAGTGTTTACTCTATTTTTGGACAGTGTATGCTTCAAGACACAGGTTGTCTTTCTTGCCCTGTAGAATTTTTTCAAGTGCTACCACAACTTAGATAAGAATTAACATGACAGCTAAAGAATTCAAGAAAGCCCATTGAAATACTATGGTAGGAAGCGGGATGACTGTGTTCTGGATTCCACTCTGAGCTAGCTTGGCTTCAAGCATTGTTCTTGTGGAGGCATCAGCTGCACGTGAGGTATCTGCAGCAAACTGAACATCACAGAACTGAGCGTAAAGAACCTGGTGATTTTTGTATGCTGCACGTTGTATTAACAGTGGAGTTTTATTTACAATACTATTTTGTTTCCATTCCAAAGGAATTAAAAGAGGAATTTGCACACATCTTGACAGCTAATAATCCCCATGCTCCCCAGAATATCGTCAGTTACAGCTTTAAAGTAAGTGCGGCATGACTTATAAAACCATGGTGAGATTTTTTGCAATTAACTGTGTTTGTGTTTTCCTTTGATTTATAACCAGGTAAATTTCCTTTTAATGTGGCTTCATCTTGTTACATACTTACTGCCAATGGTTCCTAAAGGGTTTTTGCAGGGGGTAAAAGTCTAAAAGCATTGACATATTTGTTCAGAAGTAGGAGATAACAATTACTCAACTAGTTCTGGCAGCGAACATAATTATTGCAGCTAATCTCAGGTGATTACTTTTTCCATTCTGTGGTGGTTAGAGGACAAAAGGCAATGCTTTATTCAGTGTTTAAGACAGTTATACCTCAGTATCCTCACATCAAGATTCAGTTGTTTGAATTATAAGCGTGCTCAGAAATGTGCTTTGTGAAACCAGTGACAAAAGCTCTATTCATGATGAGTAGGAGTGAGCAGGGGAGGGTGCATCAAAGACTGCCAGGAAACATCCAAGAGTTACACCTTCACATTTCCGTGTGCAGAACATATGCTGCATTACCCTGGAGCAGCCTCCTCCGGCTAGCATGTACAGCTAGTGACACAGGCTGCCACAGGGGGAGAGTGGAAGAATGGCTTTGCCTCCTACCCCTCCCTTGGAAAGGGTTACACCCCCTGAAAGGACGGACACAGGGACAGCTCTTCCAGCTCTAGCACTGAATTATCCCCAACCTTAGGCAGAGAACAGACAACTAGGTAAAATATTCCTGAGCCTGTCTCATCTCTGTGCTACTGTAACTAGTTTGACCAACCATTACAGGAGATCACCAGAGGAAGGAAATCAGTTTTGTGGAAGCAAATAAGGTCACTTTCTCTTCTATTTGGAGTTGATGTTTTCCATATTTATGGAATAGAAACAGGTGGTGAATGATCCATATCTTCAAATCCTCCACAGTGACTGAAGTGGGCTCGATGCTATGCTGTGATCGGTACAGAAAGCAGTCGTATTTTTAAGAAGAAACTATTGAAGCATCTGTGGTCTGCAGTGGCTTCTGATTGCTTTTAGGTGCAGCTCAAAATCTTAATACACAGTTTGAGCCTAGGTGTGTGCCTGCATTGTACAGTGGTCTACAAGCAAGTGCCAATCAAGCTAGCTTCAAAGAGCTGAATTAGTGCAGTGCTTATAAGCCTGGGCACAGTGCTAAGAGCCTGTACTGTCTCCATACAGAGCTCTCTCTGTATGGTGCTGCTCTTGTGTAGGTACAACAACTCACTCAGGGATCTCAGTACAACAGGACATCAGAGTCTCTTAGGGAGTGCTGTATAGTAGAGATCCACTAGAACTATATTTAAACTCACTTGGTGTGGTAGTGGTGGAGAACTAGAGGTTTCATGTTCTTGCTTCTTTTCCTTGTATTTTTAATTTATGGCTCTCAGTGTCCTGAGATATAAATAGCTGCTGGAAGAAATTCAGTGTAAATATGTCAATAACAAACATATTTATCAGTACAGAACTTCTTAGCTTTAGCAATTTAGGCTACACAGTATTTCTGGTTTAAAATATATTTTTTTCCATGCCAATTTTGTTGTTTTTTCCTCTTTGTAGGAACGAGCATACAAGCCAATAAGCTATGTGGATCAAATAGCCATTTGCTTCTCTTTGAATGGAAACATGATACTCAAAGATTCAGATGAAGGCAGATGGCAGAGTATCAGATTAAGCACTGCAGCAGGTAGGCTTATTATCTGAAACCACATTTTCAGCTAGGCACTGGTACCACTACCTCAACATGAGGGAGTGATCATGCTTCATCACCATAGAATTGAACAGCTCCTATTTTGGCTTGCATCCTTCTCGGGAAACAAAAACAGAAAAAAACCCAATCAGTCAGATGTTTGCCACAGTGTAGAAAACAGTGCATGCTTTTCAAGCCAGGTGGACACTAACACTGAAATTTTCAGAGCTATTTAGTGTCTTTTAAACATCTTCCACTACAAATAGTTGGACATACATGTCTAAACTCCTTAGCCTGCTTTGAAAGTTTCAGCCATGACCTAAAGTCTTAAAGCAGAAATGTTTGGAGGCTGGGTGAGCATTCAGGAAGCTATCATATACTTGACCCATTTTTACAATCTTACGAGGGCATCTTCTTCTGGACAATGTGAGATATAAGATATTGAGCTAGTTGGACCTTTGATCTGAGCTAGTATTGCCATTCTTAGGTTTTCAGTCAAACATACCTTAATCAGAGGCTGAAAAGCTCTGTTGTTAGTAAACAATTCTAGGTTTGAATTTTCAGCAGGGAAAGACGTACCTACTTAGTGATTTTTCTCATATTTCTGCTGTTTGTGAAAGGAGAAGTTGTGTCAGAAAGAGTGTCCTTTCAAAGTGGTAACTGTCAGGCACAATGATACCACTGCATAAGTTCCTGAGAATAGTTGTTACTTGCGGATTCTGAGGGTCAGTGCCTCTAAAAGAGCCACTCGCTCACTCCCCCCACAGTGGGATGGGGGGAAGAGAACTGGAAGGATAAAAGTGAGAAAACTCATGGGTTGAGATAAAGGCAGTTTAATAGGTAAAGCAAAAGCCGCGCGCGCAAGCAAAGCAAAATAAGGAATTCATTCACTATTTCCCATCGGCAGGCAGGTGTTCAGCCATCCCCAGGAAAGCAGGGCTCCATCATGCATAACGGTTACTTGGGAAGACAAATGCCATAACTCCGAACGTCCCCCCCTTCCTTCTTCTTCCCCCAGCTTTATATTGCTGAGCATGATGTCATATGGTATGGACTATCCCTTTGATCAGTTGGGGTCAGCTGTCCCAGCTGTGTCCCCTTCCAACTTCTTGTTCACCCCCAGCCTACTCGCTGGTGGGGTGGTGTGAGAAGCAGAAAAGGCCTTGACTCTGTGTAAGCATTGCTCAGCAATAACAAAAACATCCCTGTATTATCAACACTGTTTTCAGCACAAATCCAAAACATAGCCCCATACTAGCTACTGTGAAGAAAATTAACTCTATCTCAGCCAAAACCAGCACAATTGTCTAATGAGATAGCATTAGGAAAGGATGCGTCTGTATATTAATGATTCAGAAGATAGAAGGATCTGCAGAATATGGGATAATATATCCTATTATCCTGGGCTTATTCACTTATCCTTTCTATCATCAGAAAAGGCTCCTGTTGAGATTTCTGCAGTAATATCTGAACGGGCAGAGATTAAAGATGAAGAAAGCACAGAAGATACTCATGTAATTCTCCATAGTCAGCTGAGAGCTGTCCATTTTATTTTTAATATCAGATTTGAAATTCACTTTATTATAAAATGGACTTGCTGAGAAGCTTCTGTGATTGATTCTTTTATGCCTGAGATGTCTCTGCTGTAGGTGAGATCTTGCAGATTCTACTGAACAGCTGGGGTCCTCCTGCTGTTTTTCAGTTTGAAGAAGCTGTGCAGGGGGATGCCAGGTCCTTACACACCAGGTCTGTCTTCATCCAGATATTATATCAAGATAGAGTGTAATTTGCTGGGGTCTGGAGTCTTCCTGGACAGCATGTCCATCCCTGAAAGTGAAATTGGTGGAAAACAAAGTGTGGAGGGATAAAAGCAGCAGGCATAACTACCCAAAATAAGCAGTGGCCTGACTTAAAGGCAGTTGGCTGATCAGGAAAGGAGTATGCTGTGAGAAGTTTGTTCTTATCCACACAGTGTCAGGCCCTGGAATCAATTTCAGACTAGTTTCAGGTAAAGCTGACTGTCTAGCAAGGCAATGAAAACAGAGTAGTGAGACTCTAACACAGTCTTCTGGTCCCTGAGTCCAGTTCATTTTATCAAAGGCAGTCATGCTGTATTATCCGACTCATGTCAGGCTCTGTTTTAAAGTAACTTCAGTTCCTGGTCTTCCATATTCCTGTTTAGATACCATTCCAGAATCTCCTTGTTCTGATAGCTGGAAGTCTCCTAATTTCCATCTTAAATATTGAATCTTCAATTACAATCTCTTTCACTAGGCAGGAGAAATCCAGCAGTCTGAGAAGAACTGCTTCTGAAGAAGGAAAGAGATGTCTGGTTCTTTCAGGGTGGAGTCACTGCTCTATTTTCTTGCAGGCTGCAGGAGAGGAAGAGGCAGAGGGGGCAGGAACAGCAGAAGTAGCTGAGGCAGCAGAAGCAGAAGAGCCTCCTCCCCCAAGAGTGAAGGAGCAGAAGCTTTCAAATCAGTTCAACTTCATTGAGAGATCTTCAAGGGCACTCAACAACCCTTTGTGGGTATGCTGCTGCTGCCATTTTCTTCAGTGACTTGGAGGATCTTTCCTTTGGGAGGGCATGTGGAGCATCTGTGTTTGTGTCATATACTGTGACCTCTGTAGATACTATTAGGAGAAAAAAACCCCAGTGTTTTACTATGGTAAAACATTTGGGGTGATGAAAATGATGACAGAAGAATTCTTGCCTCATGGACTCTTGGACAGCCTACAAGAAGTTTTGGTGCTACTGTAAATCCTTACACCTCTACTTAGATATAACATTTTTCATGTCTATTTTCTCATCTGAAAAAGTATAGAGCAATGATTAGGGTAGTAGCTAAGGGGTTGGAATCCCTGAATTCAATTTCTTTTTGCCACAGAGTCCCTTTATGGCCTTGTACTTCAATTCTTACCCATGGAGCAGGGATATAAGTGCCCCTGTATTAAAAGGATAAAGGTATTTACGCTTGTGTTAAGCACAGGTACTACAGTAACAGACCCATATAAGTATGACAAATCTTTACTGCTGCTACAGGGTACATCTCCCTCCCACTCTGTGCATGCACTTTCCAATCAGTACAGACTCAAGACCTTATGTTCCTTCCCTAAGCTTTTTGCTGAGCCCGCAGCCATTCCGAGTGAGCGTGTCTTCACAGGGCCTCTTGACCGAGCAGTACCAGTGATGTTGTCCCCTAGTTGAGTGCTCAAAAAGGACCTTTATGAGTCAGAGATACAAGTTTCAGAGAGAAAATTCTCTTGTTTTCATTGCTGCCCTGGAATCAGAGTATATACAACTTCCACAGAGAGCCTGCCTTCCTTCTTGCAGCCATTACACCTAAAGTGAGATGCCTTTACATCTGATGGGCTTGGAGAGATCTAAGAGTTACTGTGTTGCTGGAGCTACTATCTCCTAGAAGGAATACCATCTCTGCCCACTGGTAGAGATGGAGAATCTCAGGAGAGTTCATCCAACAGTGGGGTGCTTACTGCAAAGTCTGAGCTAAGATTCTGCATCTTTCAAAAATCCCTGCAGAGGCCATGGAATTTGTTATTTCTCTGTCCCCAGATCTGCATATTCTCTTCCTATTGATTTTACTGGAAGAGGCTTGTATAACTCTGTGTGATTCTGCCTTTGAAAGCAGAATCTAGCCCTTAAATAGCTGTGAAGTACTGCTGTGTGCTGTACAGGATGTGCAGTTTCCACCTCTGAGACTGCTTCATTTCAGAGGTCAGTGAAATGCTACAGGCAGCTTCTTAAAAACGTCCTGACACAATGTTTTTCTGAAAGAAAATGCTGTTCCATGAAATGAAAGATTCACAGAAATATATTCATTTAATTCAGAATTTCGATGTAAGGGTGATGAAAATATTATTTCAGTAAGATCAAATGAATTGTTTATAGGTTATCATTCTGTTCAACTCCCAAGTGGGATTTTAAAATATAAGTAAAAACTTTTCAAATTTGGTAGCATATCATAACTGATACTATAACCGGCAGCAGAGGTGAAACAAATCATTTCAACTCCTTCAAAATTAAATACTGAAATTAAATATTTTAAGTATATTGGAAAAAAAATCAGAAGGTCTTGTGAACCTTCTTTTGGTCCACAAGAAAATCTAGTTGTAGTTGCTTGATCACCGATAATGTTTGTGCAGTGCTCTGGGAGTCATTTGGATGCTGAATTAAACTAAGATCAGTATTATTCTAACTACCTGCTATGAGAAGGCTGTCTCCACTGCTGGACTATGTCACTGCAAAGAGTTTCAGTGCAAAGATTACACTTCTTTATGCTTTTTCTTTATTCAGGAAAAAGCATGTCAATCAGAGCCTACACCTTGTAAAAATTTCTCAGCCACTGCTAACTAGGTATATCCTTTTTACTTTTTAAGCTTTTTTCGAGTATATTTAGGAAACTGAGATATGAGAAAGGAAAAACCAAATTGTTATATTTGCATTCCTTGCAGTGGAATGAACTCCCTGTATTGGGTTTGCGTGGCAAGGTTTTGGTAGCCAGGGGCTACAGGGGTGGCTTCTGTGAGAAGCTGCTAGAAGCTTCCCCTGTGTCCGATAGAGCCAATGCCAGCTGGCTCCAAGACGGACCCACTGCTGGCCAAGGCTGAGCCAATCAACGACAGTGGTAGGACTCACGTTGGAGAAGCTGTCTCCTATGGGAGGGACTCCACGCTGGAGCAGGGGAAGAGTGTGAGGAGTCCTCCCCCTGAGGAGGAAGGAGTGGCAGAGACAACATGTGATGAACTGCCCACAACCCCCATTCCCGGTCCCCCTGCGCCGCTCGGGGGAGGAGGTAGAGAAAATCGGGAGTAAAGTTAAGCCCGGGAAGAAGGGAGGGGTGGGGGGAAGGTGTTTTAAGATTTGTTTTTATTTTCTCATTATCGTACTCTGATTTGATTGGTAATAAATTAAACTAATTTCCCCAAGTTGAGTCTGTTTTGCCCGTGACGGTAATTGGTGAGCGATCTCCCTGTCCTTATCTCGACCCACGAGCCTTTCGTTATATTTTCTCTCCCTTGTCCAGCTGAGGAGGGGGAGTGATAGAGCAGCTTTGGTGGGCACCTGGCATCCAGCCAGGATCAACCCACCACACTCCCATATTGTGGCTTTGATCTCTGGTTTAAATCTGCGAGCAAACTTGTGTGGCTCTCTTTTCTGCCTTAATGGGTGAACTTGTTAATGGTTTACATTTCTAAGGTCAAGTGTCTCTGTTTAGCTGCTTTAGATTGATCTATCGCTTGCCAGCCACCCTGTCCAGTCTCATTTAGAGTCTTAAAAGGGGTGGAAATGGGGAAACCACAGTATGAGAATGGTTCTGGGCTCAAGAGCTGAGCTGCAGCTGAACTCTGCAGGAACAGGGACACAACTGCAACTTCCTCTTGCAGGCACTGAGTCCTCCAGGGACACGGCTCTCTTTGGGGTGGGGACTGCCCTGTTGTTTAAGATCTTCCATCAGTATGTGGTGGATGAACTGGTCATTTAGGAGGAGCTGTGATCCAGCATTCACTACCTGGTCAGCTGCAGGACACCTCCATCAGCTGATCCCATCAGAGGCAGGCTCAATGGGGTCTGAAAGTGTAGGAACAAAATAATGAAAAAGCACTTATGGCACATCTGCATGCTAGCTCCACTTTGAGCACTGTGCATAGAGAGTAGAGACCTCTGAAGATTTTGTACAGCTGGAAATTTACAAGGGTTCATGGAGTTTTTGGGAGTGTTGTCAAGAATTTGATATTTACAACATTGTGGTTTTTACTTTGTCTAAGTTTAGCTATATGGGAAAGCAGGTTTATAAAGCCTGAAGCTGAACACAATGAGAACTACAGCATAAGGAATGTGGAAGGCCCACTCTAAGCCTGTTGCAATGGACTTAGCTCTCTTTTAGGTAGTGGGAATGTGCCTGTTTATTCACGATGAAGAACTGTTCCACAATTGTTCTACAGTATTTTCTCCATCTCTTAAAAATGTAAAAAAAAATATTTTGCATGACATTTTACACATGAAATATGCTATAGCTTTCATTGGAAAGGGAATCCAGCCAATTCTGCTGATTAATTCTCACAGATATTTACAAAATGTATTTGTGTTTGTCACTGATGCAAATATTGTTTCAAACCAGTGTACCAAACTGGTACTGAAATATTGTTTTGTTACCAGTGTACCACAGGAACACCCAAGAGAAAGTATAAAAAAATGCTGTTGTAGGAAAGTGGTAGTAAGGGGAGCGATGGTCAAGCTCTCTGTCAAGCTGAAAACTGTAACCCAGTCTATTCCTGAACTTGAAATCACAGAGTAATTGGCCTGAGATCTTCCCTCCCTCCAGCTGGAGCTTCCTTTCATTTTTTCTGACAGTGAGATGACCTGAGAGTTAGAGAGAAGAGAGCTATTAAGATAATCAGGCTGTTGCTGAAATTTGGCATGAGATGTTTGAAAACTAAGAGGAAAAGTTTCCCCTTGTTTTCTTTTTATTCTGTTGAAAATTTGAATGGATATAAAATAACATTTTAACGTAATCTCTTTTTTTCCTCAACTCTTTTTCTTTCTTGTTCTTCCTTATGCTTACAATTTCCTCTTGCAAAGTTTTCTGTTCTGCTCCTTCTCCTACTCTTCTCGTCAAATCTTCTTTGTCCTTTCCCTGATGTTTGGAACATCTTTCCATCTCATTTCCACCTGCAAATTTATAACACAATGCAGTTTTTTTGCTAACGGTTTCTGCTACCTTTCTTTATTCCAATGTTTTAGTCTATATTTTGTGTTTGAATCATGCTCCCTCTCCTAAGCTGATGTGTCAGAATTAGAACAACTTTTCTTTGTCCTGAAAGTAATATACCTGCTTCGGATACAGTACTAGCACTCCAATACTAATGAATAATTCTTAAGTAGAAAAATTACTTTTGGATCTACTCAGGTAAGACATTTCTGGCATGTGGCATAGCAGAAGATGTAAAACTGCTCTCAGTTTCCGTTTGATCATATGCTGCAGAGTTGGAGTCCAAGATTTAAATTGTGTTAAGCAGCTACAGTTTAACTGAACATGAGCCAACAGTGTGCCCTGGCAGCCAGGAGGGCCAACCATGTCCTGGGGTGCATCAAGCACTGTATTGCTAGCCAGTCGAGGGAGGTGATTGTCCCGCTCTACTCTGCACTGGTGCGGCCTCATCTTGAGTACTGTGTGCAGTTTTGGGCGCCACAGTACAAAAAGGATACGAAGCTACTGGAGAGTGTCCAGAGGAGAGCCACGAAGATGGTGAAGGGTTTAGAGGGGAAGCCGTATGAGGAGCAGCTGAAGTCACTTGGTCTGTTCAGCCTGGAGAAGAGGAGACTGAGGGGAGACCTCATCGTGGTCTACAGCTTCCTCACAAGGGAAGGAGGAGGGGCAGGCGCTGATCTCTTCTCCCTGATGACCAATGATAGGACCCGAGGGAACGGCAGGAAGCTATGCCAGGGGAGGTTTAGGTTGGACATTAGGAAAAGGTTCTTCACCCAGAGGGTGGTGGAGCACTGGAACAGGCTCCCCTGGGAGGTAGTCACGGCACCAAGCCTGACAATATTTAAGAAGCATTTGGACAACGCCCTCAGACATATGGTGTGATTTTTGGGGTTGTCCTATGCAGGGACAGGAGTTGGACTCGATGATCCTTGTGTGTCCCTTCCAACTCAGGATATTCTATGATTCTATAATTCTAATTTTCCAACACCACATGAGAAATGTCATAAAGCAGATGTTTGATGCATGTTTCCTATTAAACACTGGTAAATTAGCCAAACAGAAAGTCCTACAAACAAGATACGGAGTCAAAGCACCAAGAAGAGTACTGGGGAAAGGAAATTGTTAAGAATGCAATATTGTGTTCTTAAAAAGTAAGGCATGCCCCATCAAGCTTTAAAAATCCTGGGCTTCAATCCTTCACTTTTTTTGTAAGTAACAAGCCCACTGTCTTTCAGCTGATTCCAGTGGCAGTGTTATTGTTGTAAGGACTATCATATTTTTGTGATGATGGTGTAGATGGCTGTTTTCTGGAGCATAATCAGGTCCTGATAAATTCTGCCTCTGTCTCACAGTGGAATATCTATGATGCCTATATGGAGGAGCTTCAGAAAATGAAAAAGTCAGAAAAGCAAGAAAACCCAAACACTCAGATAGCAAAGAGAGAAGAGGAGGGGAAGACAGTTGACCCCTCTGGAATCACAGGTATGTTTCATAATGCTGGAAGAAGCATGCTCAGAGTGGTGGTGGAGGCATCCATAATGCAAGTCAGGTGAAATTTAGCAACTCATGCTGGCTATGTAGCTAGTTGTCTCAGTTGGCAAGTAACAACCCTAAAAAATGCAAAAATTAGTTTTTGCTAGGAACTGTATTTCCAAAACAGGATTTTCAAATTGCTGTACTTTTTATGGGAATACAAAACAGTGTGAAGCCATAAACTTGTCTTCAAACCTGATTTCCAAGTGAGATTTATGGCTTTCTTTTTTGTGCATTATCATGTTTGTGTCTCATTTTTGAATAGCATGTGAGGGAAAAAAGAATGAAATAAGTAGAAACACTGTGTGACTTTTCAAAAAATTCTAAGTGATGCAGAGGTTTTAGGTATAATCTTCCAATCTGTAAGGCAAAGTAATTTAGGATTCTTTCAAAATGTTACTAAAGCACTGTAGTGAAACACATTTCACTATTTTTTATTATTTTAATGATAATGCTATAGAATTATAATTTATATATTTTATAGTTATATACATATAAATGGTATATAATATATAATTTATATAAAAGTTAATATAATTAACTTTTTTATAAAGTTAATTTTATAATAATTTTAAATTATAATATATATTTATAATATAATATTTAATTGAAATGGAAGCCTACATACTTAAAAATGAATAATGATTCTGGGATGCTAGACGTGATTTGCAGGGGGATCTTTGATGCATCTTTTATTCATTTAGTTGGAAAGTGACAGAAGTGTCTCTCTCCAGTGTTTGAAGAGCTATGCCACAGTCAGTAATTACACAGCATGGTGATACCTCAGTGTCGTGGTTTAACCTCAGCCAGCAACTAAGCACCACACAGCTACTCGCTCACTCCTCTGACCCCGGTGGGATGGGGGAGAGAATTGGAAGGGTGAAAGTCAGAAAACTCATGGGTTGAGATAAGAACAGTTTAATAATTGAAGTAAAATGAAATAGAATAGTAGTAATAATAATAATAATATAATATAATAATATAATAATAATATACAAAGCAAGTGATACACTGTACAATTGGCTCACCACCCGCCAACCAATGCCTAGCCTGTTCCCAAGCAGCGATCACTGCCCCCCGGCCAACTCTCCCCAGTTTATATACTGAGCATGACGTCATACGGTATGGAATAGCCCTTTGGCCAGTCTGGATCAGCTGTCCTGGCTGTGCCCCCTCCCAGCTTCTTGTGCACCTGGCAGAGCATGGGAAGCTAAGAAGTCCTTGACTAGTGTAAGCACTACTTAGCAACAACTAAAACATCAGTGTGTTATCAACATTATTCTCATACTAAATCCAAAACACAGCACTATACCAGCTACTAGGAAGAAAAATCAACGCTATCCCAGCTGAAACCAGGACAGTATCTACCCCTTATTCCATACCATATACGTCATGCCCAGGACTTACACTTCCCAATACATTCCAATTAATCACCACCACTTTTCCAGTCTTTTGAGATAGGTATAGATAGATATAGATACAAATAGATATAGATATGCACACACATAGACATAATTTCCTTAGTCTCTAGGCTATCCTTCTAAAACATTTGTTGAGTTCATTTAATCCGTGACTTTGGGCTTCATCCATCATAACAGTCTTTCAGGGCAGGAGAGATGGTGTGTGGTGTTGGACTGTTGCCCGCTGAAGTCAGTTTTGGTTCCATCACCACTGCACTTTGCTCGGTTTCCTCAAAGTTCATTCTTCATTAATTTGGGTGATTCTTACTGTATACTGTTGATATGGCATATAATAATCACAGAAGTGATGACATCCAGTATTATATAGCAACTAACATCATACAATTCAGTTCATTGGCTATTCTCACCCAAAATAAAATCCCCTTGAGGTACACATCGGACTTCCCCATCCTCCCGCATCACCCACCAAGTGCACCCCGGTCCTTGAGCAAAAGCAATCCCACAAATGGGCTTACCTTTGCCTGAGGCAGGAATAACCCAGACTGTCTTCCCCATCATGTTTTTTTATGTGCACTACAGGGACTTTATTCCCTTCTACAGTACGTAACAGTTCTGACTGGGCAGGGCCAGCTCGATTGGCAGATCCCCTAGTGTTGACTAACCAGGTGGCCTTTGCTAAATGGGTATCCCAGTGTTTGAATGTCCCACCACCCATTGCTCTCAGTGTAGTCTTTAACAGTCGATTTTATCGTTTGATTTTCCCGGAGGCTGGTGCATGATAGGGGATGTGATATACCCACTCAATGCCATGCTCTTTGGCCCAGGTGTCTATGAGGCTGTTTCGGAAATGAGTCCCGTTGTCTGACTCAATTCTTTCTGGGGTGCCATGTCACCATAGGACTTGCTTTTCAACGCCCAGGATCACAGAATCATAGAATCATAGAATCGTCAAGGCTGGAAAAGACCCTTAAGATCGAGTCCAACCGTCAACCTATCACTGCCAAGTCCATCTATACCATGTCTTCAAGCACCGTATCTATCCGTTCTTTAAATACCTCCAGGGATGGAGACTCAACCACTTCCCTGGGCAGCCTGTTCCAATGCTTCACCACCCTCTCAGTGAAGAAGTTTTTCCTAATATCCAACCTAAACCTCCCCTGGCGCAGCTTGAGGCTGTTTCCTCTTGTCCTATCACTCGTTACTAGGGAGAAGAGATTGACCCCCACCTCACTACAACCTCCTTTCAGGTGGTTGTAGAGAGAAATAAGGTCTCCCCTCAGCCTCCTCTTCTCCAGGCTAAACAATCCCAGTTCCCTCAGCCGCTCCTCATAAGACTTGTTCTCTAGACCCTTCACCAGCTTCGTTGCCCTCCTCTGGACACGCTCCAGCACCTCAATGTCCTTCTTGTAGTGAGGGGCCCAAAACTGAACACAGTACTCGAGGTGTGGCCTCACCAGTGCCGACTACAGGGGCACTATCACCTCCCTGGTCCTGCTGACCACACTATTCTTGATGCAGGCCAGGATGCCATTGGCCCTCTTGGCCACCTGGGCACACTGCTGGCTCATATTCAGCCAGCTGTCGACCAACACCCCCAGGTCCTTTTCCGCCAGGCAGCTCTCCAGCCACTCCTCCCCTAGCGTTGAATGGGGTTGCTGTGACCCACGTGCAGGACCTGACACTTGGCCTTGTTGAACCTCATACAATTCGCCCCAGCCCATCGGTCCAGCCTGTCCAGGTCCCTCTGTAGGGCCTTCCTACCCTCCAGCAGATCGACACTTCCACCCAACTTGGTGTCATCTGCAAACTTCCTGAGTGTAGGGAACACTACACATCAAGGTTATCCCACCAGATCTCCAGCCGACCCGGGCTTTATACCCCCAGCAGTAGGTGTGTCATGTTATAAGGGGCGGAGACAAGGGAGGGTCGACCCTTAACTCTTTCCGTACAGCACGTGATCTTCCGGTCGCCAGCCCTTATCTTTACTACACCTGAGGGTGCACTCGATCCCCTCATCCAGATCATCAGTGAAGATGTTGAACAGGACTGGCCCCAGTACTGATCCCTGGGGAACACCACTCGTGACCGGCTGCCAACTGGATTTGGCTCCATTCACCACCACTCTCTGGGCTTGGCCGTCCAGCCAGTTTTTAACCCAGCATAGAGTGCACCCATCCAAGCCGTGAGCAGCCAGCTTCTCCAGGAGAATGCTGTGGGAGACAGTGTCAAAGGCCTTACTAAAGTCCAAGTAGACAACATCCACAGCCTTCCCCTCATCCACTAAGCGGGTCACCTTGTCATAGTAGGAGACCAGGTTAGTGAAACAGGATCTCCCTTTCATAAACCCATGCTGGCTGGGCCTGATCCCTCGGTTGTCCCGCGCTTGCTGCATAATGGCACTCAAGGATAGTATTCCGGGCAGTAGCATGGGGCATGGGATATGTTTCCAGCCATCCGGTGGTTGCTTCCACCATTGTAACCACATGGCGCTTGCCTTGGCGGGTTTGTGGGAGTGTGATATAATCAATCTGCCAGGCCTCCCCATATTTATATTTCAGCTATCGTCCTCCATACCAGAGAGGCTTGAACCGCTTGGCTTGCTTGATTGCAGCGCATGTTTCACATTCATGGACAACCTGTGCAATAGTGTCCATGGTCAAGTCCACCCCTCGATCACGAGCCCATCTAGATGTTGCATCTCTTCCTTGATGGCCTGAGGTGTCATGGGCCCACTGAGGTAGAAATAAATCACACTTATGTTGCCAGTCCAGGTCCACCTGAGCCACTTCAATCTTAGCAGCCTGATCCACCTGCTGGTTGTTTTGATGTTCTTCAGTGGCCTGACTCTTGAGTATGTGAGCATCTATGTGACGTACTTTCACAGTCAGGTTCTCTATCCAGGCAGCAATATCTTGCCACAATGCGGCAGCCCAGATGGGTTTGCCTCTGCGCTGCCAGTTGCTCTGCTTCCATTGCTGTAACCACCCCCACAGGGCATTTGCCACCATCCATGACTCAGTATAGAGAGAGAGCGTTGGCCACTTCTCTCAGTCAGCAATATCTAAGGCCAGCTGGATGGCTTTCACCTCTGCAAACTGACTCAATTCACCTTCTCCTTCAGCAGTTTCTGCAACTTGTCATACAGGATTCCATACAACAGCTTTCCACCTCCGATGCTTCCCCACAAGACAACAGGACCCATCAGGGAACAGGGCATATTGCTTCTCATTTTCTGGCAGTTTATTATACGGTGGGGCCTCCTCAGCACGCATCACCTCCTCCTCCTCCTCTGGCGATATTCCGAAATCTTTGCCTTCTGGCCAGTCCATGATCACTTCCAAGATTCCTGGGCGACTGGGGTTTCCTATTTGAGCCCGTTGTGTGATCAGTGGGACCCGCTTACTCCACGTAGCATCAGTTGCATGATGTGTACAGGGGACCCTCCTTTTGAACATCCAGCCCAGCACCGGCAGTCTGGGTGCCAGGAGGAGCTGTGCTTCAGTACCAACCACTTCCGAAGCAGCTCGAACCCCTTCATATGCTGCCAATATCTCTTTTTCAGTTGGAGTATAGCCAGCCTCGGATCCTTTGTATCCCCGACTCCAAAACCCTAGGGGTCGACCTCAAGTCTCCCCTGTTGCTTTCTGCCAGAGGCTCCAGGTAGGGCCATTCTCCCTGGCTGTGGTGTAGAGCACATTTTTTACATCTTGTCCTGCCCGGACTGGCCCAAGGGCATGAACTATCTCCTGTTTAATTTGTTCAAAGGCCTGTCGTTGCTCAGGGCCCCATTTGAAATCATTTTTCTTCTGGGTCACTTGATAGAGAGGGCTTATGATCAGACTGTAAATTGGAATATGCATTCTCCAAAAATCCACAATGCCCAAGAAAGCTTGTGTTTCCTTTTTGCTGGTTGGTGGGGACATGGCTGTTATTTTGTTGATCACATCCATTGGGATCTGATGATGTCCGTCTTCCCATTTTATTCCTAAAAACTGGATCTCCTGTGCAGGTCCCTTGACCTTACTTTGTTTTATGGCAAAGCCGGCCTCCAGAAGGATTTGGACTATTTGCTTCCCTTTCTCAAAAACCTCTTGTGCTGTGTTGCCCCACACAATGATGTCATCAATGTATTGCAGGTGTTCTGGAGCCCCACCCTGTTCCAGTGCAGTCTGGATCAGTCCATGGCAAATGGTGGGGCTGTGTTTCCACCCCTGGGGCAGTCGATTTCAGGTGTACTGGACCCCCCTCCAAGTGAAAGCAAAGTGTGGCCTGCACTCTGCTGCCAAAGGGATTGAGAAAAAGGCATTAGCGATATTAATTGTGGCATACCACTTGGCTGCGTTTAACTCCAATTCATATTGAAGTTCTAGCATGTCCAGCAAGGCAGTGCTCAGCAGCGACATGACTTCATTCAGCCCACCGCTACCCTTTTGGGTCCTTGAAATACCCTCTCCTGAGGTAGTCTATGCCAGGGATGCACAGAGCCTCTGGGCCAGTCACAATGGGGTGCTTCTGCTACTCCTTCCCAGTTAGGCTCATTTCAGGCCTCCAATACAGTTAGTTATTGGGATCCCCCGTCGCTCCAGAAAGAAAGATGGGTTCTGTCAGTTTATAGGTTGATGTCATTAGTGTACACTGTGCACTGGTGTCCACTAGAGCATTATACTCCTGTGGGTCTGATGTGACAGGCCATCGAATCCACACAGTCCAGTAAACCCGGTTGTCCCTTTCCTCCACCTGGCTGGAGGCAGGGCCCCTCTAGTCCTGGTCATAGCATTCGTTACTCACTTCTTGTAAATGCAAATCAAAAATCCCTTTATTAAGATCGGAAGTAAAAACAGCCCTTCTGCTCTCTCTGGGGAACTGCTCACTGGAAACCGGAGCAGCAATTTTCCTGGGAGAACCACCTTTTGTGATTGTTTTTCCTTGCATCTCATGTACCTGTGCCTCTAGGGTCGAGGTAGATTTTCCATTCCACTTCGTCCTGTCCTCTCCGTGGTCACGCAGGTAAAACCACAGGGTGGCCCATGGTGTGTATCCACTACATCCTCTCTCTTGATCAGAGGGACGCTTACTCCTAATGGCTGAGATGATACTGGTCCGTACAGGTGAGGAGTAGGATATATCCTCTTCAAGTTGCTGGACCTTCTGGGACAGTTTCTCCACAGCCGAGACACAGGCCCGTAGGGAGGAAGAGAGACTTTCCTCATATTGTTGGAGTTGGCTAGCCATTTCATCCACCGTTGGTCCCTCTCCCTCTTTCCAGGTCATTATTGCTAATGAATTTGCGTGCGATGATGGTGCGCTCCGTACAAACTTCCGCCACATGGGTCGTGTGCATTGGACTTCATCTGGATCTTTGGGTAACTGCTCGTTGTCCAGGTCACTATAAATCACTTCCAGCACAGCTAATTCCCTCAGGTACTGGATACCTCTCTCCATGGTGGTCCACTTCCCTGGGTGACATATAACATCTTCCTTGAAGGGATACCTTTCCTTCACACCTGACAGGAGTTGCCTCCAGAGGCTGAGGGCTTGTGCCCCTTTTCCAATTGCTTTGTCAATGCCCCCTTCCCTAGAAAGTGATCCCAGCTGCTTGGCTTCCCTACCCTCTAATTCCAGGCTACTGGCCCTGTTATCCCAGCATCAGAGCAGCCAGGTGATGATGTGCTCGCCTGGACGATGGCTGAAAGCTTTTCACATATCTCACAGCTCACTCAGGGACAGGGATCGGGTGGTCACCATCTCATTTATGGGTTCTGCCTCTTCCTCCTCCTGCTCTCTTGATGGCCCTGGCTCATCATCAGCCCTTACTAAATGAGTTGATTTTCTTGTGTATTTTTTCTTCTGTACAGGGGCAAGCGATACTGGCACAGGTTGGTTGTCTGGATCAGCCGCAGTGCCTGTTGTGGGGGTTGGCGCAGCCGCAGTGCTTGTTGCAGGGGCTGGCACAGCCGCGGGGGCTGGCGCAGCTGCTGGCACAGCTGCAGGGGCTGGTGCAGGGGCTGGCACAGCTGCAGCATCTGTCATTTTGTCATCAGATCCAGAGACCTTCTCTTCCCCTTGAGGGTTCTGAATAGTGTTGAATAGGGCTTGGTAGGCCTGGGCCAGGCCCCAGCACGTTGCAGTGATTTGTGTCTCTCTGGAGTTGCCAGGGTGACAACATACTTTTTCCAAATACTTTACTAGTTTTTCAGGATTCTGCACTTGTTCAGGGGTGAAGTTCCAAAACATTGGAGGTGCCCACTGTCCTAGGTACTTGCCCATGCTCTCCCACACACCCTGCCACTCATAACTATCCAGCCTTGGAGCAGATCTCTGGATGATATTCTTAAACTGCTTATTAACCTTAGATAAAACTGAAACAATATACCCAAGAACTACCAATAGATATATCTTAACTACCCAAGGATGTTCAAGATATACTGAAAAGTTGTTGTAATGAAGGAGGAAACATCATAGAAGAAGGCAGCGAAGGTGCCATTCTGTATTTCCTCCATAAAAAGCCTCTCAGAAGAAGAGGTATAATTGCTAATTGTGCATGTTGCAGATCAGGTAGACTAATACTGAGAACAGATGAAGCAATATTATGACCGGCAACTGTTAACTGATACAAATTCCTTAATACACTCTGGTTAATCTGTTATTATCTCAAACCCTTTGTGCCCCATGTTGGGCGCTAAAAAGGACTGTTGTGGTTTAACCCCAGCCAGCAACTAAGCACCACACAGCCGCTCCCTCAGTCCCCCCACCTCAGTGGGGTGGGGGAGAGAATTGGAAGGGTGAAAGTCAGAAAACTCGTGGCTTGAGATAAGAACAGTTTAATAATTGAAGTAAAATGAAATAGAATAGTAGTAATATTAATAGTAATAGTAATAGTAATAGTAATAGTAATAGTAATAGTAATAGTAATAGTAATAATAATAATAATAACATATAATAATAATATACAAAGCAAGTGATACTCTGTACAATTGGCTCACCACCCGCCAACCAATGCCCAGCCCGTTCCCGAGCAGCGATCGCTGCCCCCCGGCCAACTCTCCCCAGTTTATATACCGAGCATGACATCATATGGTATGGAATAGCCCTTTGGCCAGTCTGGGTCAGCTGTCCTGGCTGTGCCCCCTCCCAGCTTCTTGTACACCTGGCAGAGCACGGGAAGCTGAAAAGTCCTTGACCAGTGTGAGCACCACTTAGCAACTACTTAGCAACAACAAAACATCAGTGTATCATCAACATTATTCTCATACTAAATCCAAAACACAGCCTCATACCGGCTACTAGGAAGAAAAATCAATGCTATCCCAGCTGAAACCAGGACACTCAGTCATGTTGATGTGATCATCCCAAGAGTAGGTCAGCCACCCTTAGTCCTGTGAAGTAGTGGGGTGAATGGCAAGGGCTGCTAGACTGGAACAGCCTCCATTAGTCTGGCTTCTCAGAGTAGCAAGTATCATAACTCCTGCCAAGCTCCAAGCTGGTGCTGTGATCTTGCTGTGAGGGTGATACTGGCTCCTAATCCAGGCTGGTATGTCACGAGTAGCCTAGGAGTGCCCTGCAGGGATGCCACAGTCCATTCTCCTAAAGTGGTAATATCCCCATCTTAAAAATGTGATCCCACTTCAAGCACTGAGAATACTATACAGCAACCCTGAAAGATTTGCTTCATGTTCCAGAATGTTTTCAGGGGGTTCAGGAAATTTCTATTAGGGTTTAAAGAGTTTGATCTATACAGAATTGTGGGTGGTTCTTTCCACTCCCACCCCCAGTCTAAGTTTAACCATTTAGAAGGCAAGCGGAAATAATATCTATAATGACTGGAGCAAAATGCACTGAGAACTATGATACAGAAAGTCAGTTCTTAGCTTGCTCCTAGAATAGGTGTAGATATATCAACGTAACTAAGATATATCTGTGTAATATAAGCTGGCTCCTGAAACTGCCTTTAGCACTTTCATACCATATGGCAGATTCAGCTGTAGAGGATTTGGGTGGTATAGCTTCCGCAACAGCACTGTGCCATCAAAAGCCTTATAGCGTAAACAGACCAGGAACATGTTCTGACAGGCTTCTTCCTGTGAATTGTGCCATTGAAATTCACAGTCCTTTCTGAAGCTAATAAACCTTTCACCTGAGTATGTTTCGGAGAAGTAAGCCTGAAGTCAATGATACAATTATGGGCTTAAAGGGTGGGCTGCTAAAAGCTGATAATGAAACCATATGTCCTGGTTTAACCCCAGCCGGCAACTAAGCACCATGCAGTCGCCCACTTACTCCCCCCCGGTGGGATGGGGGAAAGAATCAGAAGAGTAAAAGTGAGAAAACTCATGGGTTGAGATAAAGACAGTTTAATAGGTAAAGCAAAAGCCGCGCGCACAAGCAAAGCAAAGCAAGGAATTCATTCACTACTTCCCATCGGCAGGCAGGTGTTCAGCCATCCCCAGGAAAGCAGGGCTCCATCATGCATAACGGTTACTTGGGAAGACAAATGCCATAACTCCGAACGTCCCCCCCTTCCTTCTTCTTCCCCCAGCTTTATATACTGAGCATGATGTCATATGGTATGGACTATCCCTTTGATCAGTTGGGGTCAGCTGTCCCAGCTGTGTCCCCTTCCAACTTCTTGTTCACCCCCAGCCTACTCGCTGGTGGGGTGGTGTGAGAAGCAGAAAAGGCCTTGACTCTGTGTAAGCATTGCTCAGCAATAACAAAAACATCCCTGTATTATCAACACTGTTTTCAGCACAAATCCAAAAAATAGCCCCATACTAGCTACTATGAAGAAAATTAACTCTATCCCAGCCAAAACCAGCACACCATACTATAAAAAAAACCTGCTGCGTGCTCCACTGACAACAGTGGGAAGCTGAAATCCAGGCACCCATGATCCCTCCCTTTGGTGCTTTGCTTTTCACTCTTAGCACTTTCCAGGAGGATTGCAGGGAAGCCAGAAATTCGATACACTGAAAAAGTGAAAGGGAAATCTTCTTTATGCAGAGCCAGTCTCCCAAATTGAGACCCACTGCGAGGCTGGTGGGTCAGCTTGAAGCGTATGAAAAACCTGCTGAATTTTCCAGTCATTAACTGGAAACATGCAACCTGAAGTAATCCAAAGCTAGAATCAGACTTATAACAGTCATTACATCTGGTCACGTGTAGGTCTATAGAAATTAAAGGTTGATGGCATCAGAATCT
Organism: Nipponia nippon; assembly: GCF_047370975.1. Classification (NCBI taxonomy): domain Eukaryota; kingdom Metazoa; phylum Chordata; class Aves; order Pelecaniformes; family Threskiornithidae; genus Nipponia; species Nipponia nippon. The sequence continues at coordinate 6,830,766 of NW_028262339.1, read as the reverse complement.
GTACCTCTGGTCTCAAGTCAGCAAATGAAGTGGGTTTTGTGGAGCTTCCAACTCATAGGTTACATACTTTAGACTACACATAGTAATTGGAACAGAGCTTTTCCAGCTAAACACTTTCTGAGGACATTCTGCCTTTGATCATTGCTGAACAGGAGCTATGGAACATCAAGCAGGAGATGTGGCTGATCTATACAAAGGCTAAAATCAAGGATCCAACGGCTAGAAGTAGCAATTGATTTCCATCATTGTTTCCATCAGGCTAGGGACTAAGAAGAAAAAGACTGTGATAGCTACTGAGATAGTACTGGATTCAACCCAAAAGGAAGAAGATGAGAAAGTGAGTGGATATTACTAGAGGTGGATCACTGATGGAAGTTTTTACTATGGTAAGAGGCCATGAAAGAGAAGATCCAAGAACTAGAGCCACAGCTGGAGATGATGGTAGGGATCAGATGAGGATTTGAAAACATAATGTTGTTATTAATACAGATTGGGAGGGACCGGTGGAGAGAAGTATTAAAAAAATCTTTGATAAGGTAACAGCTTACAGTTTGAAATGACAGGGAGAAACACGAGTTGTGATGTGGCTATGAAAAGACAAGTACATTGCTGGAATATATTGTGTGAGGGATAACAGAGAAATATTATTTCTGTTATGCAAGGTGTGGTGATACCTTATCTGGCATAATATAGGGGTATATGATTTTGGTTGTCCCTGTTCAAAGATGATAGATTACAAACCTGCATAGATATGGAAAAGAATATAAGAAATTGGAAGCTTGAATACAAGAAGAGACTAAAAAAAGCTTGGCATATTTACCTGGTATAATGCAAAGGCAGAGAAGGAATATGAGGTAGATACTAGAGAGGGAGAAGAATTACTAAGGCAGAGGATAGCGTGGACAGAAATACAGATGGATGTGAACCAGTTAGGAATATGTTAAAGCTGGAACTTACTGCACTGGAACAGTCTCTAATCTCCTCTGAAACAGACGAGATTGAACAGTTTATTAAGAAGTCCAAGCAAAATTTATATTTAACAGAGAAATGTGCATTCATGAATCTTGTGAGGTCCTGTCTGAATTGTCTATCCCACTATAGCATTACCCCTTTCTGAAATATGCCCAGTGAGATAGCCCAGCCCACAGGGTCATAATTATAATTTGGAAGCTCTTGGATAACCACCAGTTATTTTTGAAATAACAGCTGAAATTTGAATGCAATTAACCTTCATATTATTGTTCACCTGTTCCTGGTCATCCCAAGGAGTGAATGAATTGTTACCAACTCCCTTATCTTCATTCTGCTGTTTACAGCGTATTGGTACTAAAAGCAAATAATGAAAATGAACAGATGAGTACAATTCTGAAAATGAATAACTACTTGACAGGATTCAGCCTGAGGGACTTTATTTGGGATTTGCAGTGGGTGTTTGCAGTGCATGGAGGTGTTGGCTGGGCAACAGATGACAACATGCCTGTATCATGCTTTTTTCTTTGAAAGCCAGGAGTTCTAGTCACAGTATTGCCAGAGATACAAGCAGTTACTGCATTGGTTTTAGGGTGGGGTTTGTCTTCTGGATTTGCAGTTATACACCAGCAGAAGCCTTTTTTCATGCTCCAGCTTAGTGGAGTTACACATTGCAACTGGCCAGCTGCTGAGAGGCAAATGTGAAGCAATTAGTGTCAATGAACAGTAGAGCAAGACCAAGACATTTATTTTCAAAGTACTAGCCCATTATCCATCTTAACATATGATTCCATTAACATCATTGCTGTTTTAAAAATAATTTATGCACATAAATAAACAAAACAAATTTGTTAGCTGATGCGCTCTCATTACATTTGGCTAGCTAGCCCAGAGTTGGCCTACAAAGAAAAAATGAGTTTCAAACAGATCTTTAAAAAAAAAAGAGAAATTAGGCCTATCGCTTCCACTGAAGATTTATTTCAGTAACATACAGAATAAATCAAACCTGAAATAGGACAGGATCCAATGAGAAAATAACTTACTCTGATCCAGTTTAATGCCAAAAATATAGTTATTCATGGCTGCATTGCTAACAACATAGCTACCTAACAGGAAAGCTGGCTTAAAGCTTTTTCAATTCATCTGGAGAGTTTCCTGCATTGCAGGAAAAATTCCACTGAATAATACATTGTTTCTGTATTTACAGGGTTTGTTTTTTTTTTTTTAAAAGCCTGCTTTCCACTGACAACAACAAAAAAAAGACTATAGATGATGCAGGATCTAGCATTCATCTTTGATAACACAGTAAAGTAAGCCTTATCTTCTGATCTTCAGCCCAGAATGATGTCTCAGGTTGGAAATTCAGAATGCTTGAAGTGCAAGTTTCCTTGGATGTGTAAAAGAACAGTCATGCTTATGTCTGTAGGGTACAACACTGTCATTCTTCCCCAGCTCCTTCCAGTAGCAGATGAATGTTAAAATGGAAGAGAGATTTTTGCCTGTGTAGTAGGTGAATGGAAGGCAGCTTAGCTAACACACCTGATGAACCAGCAGGACTCCAGAGGATCTGTTCTTTATACCTCATAACTATGACTTTTACAGTGTTGGAGAGAAAACTGTTTATTGCTCCTCTCTTTTCCTAATCAAATTGTAACCTTTTCAACATTTAACCTCTGTCAATTAAGCTTACTCAGAGCAATATACTGGTGGCAGCCAATGACATTTTTATAGTCATGATCCCAATATTGCTGGACAAGTGTTAGCAAAGGTGAAATGTTTTTTTTTTAAGAAGTGTTTTAGTGAAAGACAGATCTTATTGTGGCAGAAGCAATAATGGCAACTTCAAGTCAAAAGAGTGAAATCCCAGCAATTGAGAGTATTGATTTCTACTTCACATGTTTCAAGCATCCTCTTTCTCTCCCTCTTTAATTTCTCTTAATACTTCTGAAGTCCTAATGTCTAGGGAATATTTTGCAGGAAATCAAACTGTGTTAAAATTTGAAAACATCTCTCCTTGTTCTTTCTTAAATTCTGAACATGACAGTAAATTCTGTGCGCGGTTCTCAAGAAGTCCTCCCACAGACCTGAAGAACATGAGAGGGGCCACACTGATTCAGATCAAGGCTCTAACCTCAAGTGAATGTGTGAGGAAGGGTAAGAACACAGCAAGTGTGTATCCCAGCCCCAAGTATTCTTCCAGCCTTCAACTATTTTCAGCTATTTCCTAAGCTTGATGTGGTGTGGCAGATGGATGGAAGTACTTGTTCAGTCTTCCTTGAACCCATATGAAATTCTTGCATCTACAGCACCTAAGGAGCTGCACAGATGTGTCATCCTTCTGTAAGAGTCACCTCCTTTTGTTTATTTTGAACTTGACTTCCACTAACTTCACTCAACACCCTTACTTTTTATATCAGAAGAGACAGTGAGTAGTCAGTTCCTGTCCATCCTCTCTGGGCTGTTTTGGATTTCACAGACATGTCTCATTTCTTCCCAAGCCATCTCTTCTCCAGACTGGCAAGTCCCAGCCTACTCAGTTTTTCCTTGTACAGAAACCATTCCAGACTTGGATCATCCTTGTTGCTCTTCTTCAAACTTTTCCAAGTTCTACTTTATCCTTTCTGATATGGAAGAAGACAACTGCACACATTATTGAAGGTGTAGGCAAACTATGGATTTATAAAAAGTGTTGCAGATCATAAAATTGCTTTTTTTCTCCTTTGTCCTGTCATCTTTATGTAGTACCTTGGGTTTAATGCTCTTTGAAGCAAGAGTCTTTGTCTCCCTTGAGTCTGTGCAGAGCCCAAGAAAGAAGCAGAGGGCTGGGATGCACATAATTCAAAGTCGTGTTCTTGGTTCTGATTGTGACTGTGCAGTGTAGTTTTGGCGAGTCATTTCACTTTTCATGTTCAGGGCACTCTCTGGGCTGTGCCAAGGATGACTAGTTTCTTTTCAGTGTCCTCACTGTGGAGGAAATCATGCTGTGCTGGCAGCCATCAGTCCCTAGCAGGGGGTTGAAGATGAAAGGCTTTGAAACACTGGTGGGGCTTTGGGGCAGCAGTAGTAGATGGGGATTCAGGTCCTTGGAGCAGCATGCTGTCAGAGCACTTTGCACATGCCTTGGCATTCTCACATCATTGTGCAGAGCTGTGCTGGCATCATCCTCATGGCCCAGCACAGCCTGGGGACATTTAAGCTCTGTCCTTCCAGTTGCTGGCACCCAGGCTTCTTGTCCTAGTTGCTGGTTAATCTAGCTTGGATTTTGCTAGCGATTGCACATACACACACAGAGGACAGAGAGCACACTCACACAAAAAATAGTTAGGAATAGAGTTTAGTAAGATGGTTATAAGACTGTGGTGATCAGGTGCAGGGCTCTGTCAGACAAGCATACCAACCATCCATCTGCTGACAGTCAAATAACCCCTTTTATGCTTCCTTTTCCCCATTTGTCCTTGCTGCTTCTTCCCCCATCCACCTGGATCGTTCCCTTTCTCCACTCTTGTCTCCTTCCATATCAACAACCTGCCTCTAATTACTTTTTCCCTATTGGTCACATTTTTGCTTCATCCATACCCAAGTTTGCTATTTCTGGCATAGTTTCCTAGGCAATCTTAGCCTTACATGATATTACTGATACAGTTACCTAGGGACTGCTGGCCTTGCAGGATGCCACTCCCCAAAAGGTTTCCAATACTTGCATACCTGAAGGTATGTCTGCATATCTTCACATATGCAGGCTTGCTTACTTGTGGTGTTCCCTAGCCAGGAGGATGGGATTTTCCACAGTATCAAAGCAATTTCTACAAGAGCTGGACATTGAGCTGCCCTTTGCATGTTTGTTATATATTGTATGAGCTTATGGATCTGTGTATGCATCCAGTTGGAATTACCCAGTGACTGACTGAAGGATTCCTAAATCCTGTGATCTGTGCTTAACACATGAGACCTTAAAGCTCTCCAGGTAGAGATGGGAGGATGCTGATGCATGATTAAACATGATTGCATTACTGAAGCTAATGAACTATTATCAAGCGAGATGGGGGAGGGATCACATGTGTGCTTTTAGCTCATCCCATCATGAGGTAGATTGGATGAGCTGAGGAAGACAAGACTCTGCCTTCACAGATAAGTACCTTGCAATTGAGCTAAATCAGGAACAAACACTGAAGTTACTGCAGCTCAGCTGTGAATGGCATCTTGCTAAACTTATAATAAAGTTGTTGCCTTAATTCAAGTGCCCTTATCATTAGGTGCTGGTGTGAGAAGCTTCAAATTATCCTGTATTCAAGATCAAAGGACTCAAGTTTTTCAGTAACACAAGGTCTGAAGGACTTGTAAACATATAGGATATACATATTCTCTTCCTTGTTTTTCTTTTCAACAGAGTGATGATATAACCAAGATCTCAAAGGCTGCTAAAATAATGGAGCGGATGGTGAATCAGAACACATTTGATGACATTGCACAAGGTACTACCCTGCTGGGAGATGCTGTTTGCGCTCAAGCCGGAACTCCTTCAGATGAATGGCCACAGATGTAGTAAGGATCACAACAGCTCCTTTGGGGAAGCTTCTCATAGTAAAGGAAGCAGGCAGGGATTTCAGCAAAAGAAGACAAAGCAGAGGTGAACAGCGGAAGATTAGGGCACAGCTAGTGCCTTTATGTAAGCAACTGGTTTGTTACCATACAGCATGCTAGTGTCTCAAATGCTGAATGTTAGAGAAACAGAGCTAAAATGAGCAGGGCTAGGAGCCTGCTGACTCACACAAGGCAAACAGGACAGTAGACCGCTGGCATTTAAAGGGCATGCTGCATCAGCCCTGCTGTGAGGGGGCTAGGCAAGCAGGTCTGATAAGCATCACCCTCCCTATAGCACTTCTGTCCCTCAGCAGGTACTTCCCTCCTGGATGCAGGTGCTGGTGATAACAGCCACTGCCGAGCAGCTTTCCTGCTAGCATACAGGTCCCAGCCACTGCGACAGACTCAGTCTCGATGTTATTTTGCAAGGGTTTTGCTATCTCTGCTCAGCTACCTCCTGAAAGGCCACATCTAGCTCTAGGAGCGGCTTGAGGTCACTCCTCACTCTGGGCTTCTGCTTTCTTTTTCATCCTTTGTCTGCTTTTGGACCATCAGCTTTTTGGTGTGAGGACTTGGTGCTTGGTAAAATGTATTTACAGGACTTAGGTGCTGGTTTGGAGTTGAGACTTAAGGACTGAGACATTTTTATACTAACAGTTGGGTTGTGCAGAGGCTGTGAGGATAACACAGCATTTTTTTAAAGCTTCCCTGGCACTGCAACCATGCTGATTTACTTCAGATTTATTCACCGGGACCTTTTCCTTGATTTTTGGTTTTAAATTTTAAATATTTTGAGGATGCCTCGGATGAATACAGAGACCAGCAAGGAATCCTCCTCCCACTGGAAGTTCCAGTATGACAAAACCAAGAGACTTGCAGTTACTGCCATCTCTTTATTGCAAACTTACTCTCAGCTGTTTCGCAGAGGAGTGGAATTGAATGTCATGGCACCTCACAAGGCAGTGCTGGTTTCTCTGGGACCACTGTTTTGAATAATTGCAGTCAGCTACTTTGGCAGCACCTAGACATGCCAGGTGCTTCTGGGTGGAAAGCACCTTGTGTGAGGCTGAATGGTCCAGGCGTGTACCATTCAGCAAAAGGTGAAGGCACAGCAGGCTCTGTGCAGTGCTAGGGCAAAGTGAGTGCAGTTAGCAGAGCAAATAAGAGTCCCTTCTTGGGAAAGCTGGGATAGACATGTCATATCTTTGGAGAATATGGTGTAGGAATCAATCCTGAAAAGCCCAGGGGAGGAGAAGGGACCATAACTATATTTTTGACAAGTATCAACACAGAAGAAGTAAAGCAGCAGAAAGGGAAATGCAAACATAGCATGTGCCAGACAGGTATCACCACAAGCTCTAAGATGCTGAGGCACTGATACCAGACAAAACCTTTATGCATGGCAGTGGCACACATTTCAATTGCTGCCCAGACAACAGTGGTATTTGTGTACTGGGATCTTACACAGTTCAGTTTAGTAGCCATTTGACCTGCAGTCCACTCTTTTGTACAGATAGGTAAAGTAAGTTTATTGGGTATTATTCTGTTGTGGTTTAGAAACTTCTTTATTCTTGCTCCTGAAAGATGGAAACCTACACATTCCTGCCTTTTTCCTTTCCTCAAAGACCTCATTTTTGAAAGTAAACTTTCTGTGATTATGAAATGGATAAGCCAAGAAGTGCTGGAGATTGACACCATGTCTATCTGTGCCCTTTTTATCCTTTTCATTTACTGCTGTGGTCTTCTGATGTTCTATTTTTTTTATGCATCTTGAGTCCAGAAGAATTACTCATATATGAACTTTACTAGTGCATATGTTCAAAGGGTCAAGCCCTCAGACTGTAAGCAGTCCTGTGAGAACGGACTCTGATATTAATGTGTGAAACACTGTGCATTTCTGTGGAACTATATGGTTAATAATAAATGCAAGCTTATATATATATTCTCATTACAGGAATCCAAAGTACAAGGACCTATTTGCAGTGGGGTATGGCTCTTGTAAGTAACAAATGCAAAAAAAAATAAATTGAGATTTAAAATATTAAACTGGTGTACTGAGATCAAATCATATAATACTCTGGGGCATGGATTGCATCTCATAGCAAGGACTCACCTAATTTCAAAGCAGTATATTGAGATTTAACTCAAGACAGGGATAAGGCCTTTACATACCATGACATAAACATCCAGAAATGCATAGGTGTGGGCAGCGTTAGCTAGGGCTTTTGACTTATGACAGTGCTGACTCTCCCTTCAGTCAAGAACTTGCCTCTAGAAGCACCACTTAATCCTTTTTATCTTACTTGATGGGCTCTGATTTCTCTATTCCTGCCCTTCTAATTGCTGAAAGATGAGATATGTTATGTTTTGCCAAAAGCTAATCATGAGAGACTTCTGTAAGTGTAAATTCATTGCTTTCTTGTTAGGGGACACCTTCCAGGGATCTCTCAAAGGATAATCTCTCCATTAGGGCACATCAGGCCTGGATATTGTGAAAAGGCACTTCCCCTGCTGTAGTGTCTGGGATTGGACATGGGATAATTATGAGCAGCTATGAACATAAGGTTCAGGGGTTGCTGTGTTACTCCATATTAATCTCTATCCAGTATTACTGCTCTCACATTCAGGAAATGGAAAAGAATTCTAACAAGTTGATGTTTTCTCACCTTTTTTGTTGTTGTTTTGCTGTGTGCATTACATCTACCTGCTCAGGTTCTTTTTTTTTTTTTTTTTTTTTTAAACAACATATGAATCCATATCAACAACCTTGCATTTCCTCCTGTTCGGTATCTCTTGTCACTTACAGACAAACTGCTGTATTCTGGATTCTTGTCTTCACATCTCCCCTTTTACTCCTGTGTAGATGGGATAGTAATGTCACTGCAAATAAACATTCTCTCTTCTGTTCTCCTACTCTCCTCTACTTTCTAGCTCTACCTGAAGTGCTGACTATTGTGAATAGCCCTGGCCCATGCCTACTGAGCCCTATTCAACACCACTATTCAGAACCCTCAAGGGGAAGAGAAGGTCTCTGGATCTGACAACAAAACGACAGGCACTGCAGCTGCGCCAGCCCCAGTGACAGGCGCTGCGGCTACGCCAGAGAACCAACCCGTGCTGGTATCAGTCGCCCCTATACAGAAGAAAAAATACACAAGAAAATCAACTCGTTTAGTAAGGGCTGATGATGAGCCAGGGCCATCAAGAGAGCAGGAGGAGGAAGAGGCAGAACCCATAAATGAGATGGTAACCAGCCAATCCCTGTCCCTGAGTGAGCTGCGAGATATGTGAAAAGATTTCAGCCGTCGTCCAGGAGAGCACATCATCACCTGGCTGCTCCGATGCTGGGATAATGGGGCCAGTAGCCTGGAATTAGAGGGTAGGGAAGCCAAGCAGCTGGGATGCCTTTCTAGGGAAGGGGGCATTGACAAAGCGATTGGAAAAGGGGCAAAAGCCCTCAGCCTCTGGAGGCAACTCCTGTCAGGCATGAAGGAAAGGTATCCCTTCAAGGAAGATGTTCTGTGTCACCCAGGCAAGTGGACCACCATGCAGAGAGGTATCCAGTACCGGAGGGAATTAGCTGTGCTGGAGGTGATTTATAGTGACCTGGACAATGAGCAGTTACCCAAAGATCCAGATGAAGTCCAGTGCACACGACCCATGAGGCGGAAGTTTGTGCGGAGCGCACCATCGCTGCATGCCAACTCTTTGGCAACAATGACCTGGAAAGATGAAGAGGGACCAACGGTGGATGAAATGGCTGGCCAACTCCGACAATACGAGGAAAGTCTCTCTTCCTCCCTACGGGCCTGCATCTCAGCTGTGGAAAACCTGTCCCGGGAGTTCCAGCGATTCAGAGATATGTCCTCCTCCTCACCTGTATGGACCAGTATCTCAGCCATTAGGAGTAAGCGTCCCTTTGATCAAGAGAGAGGATGTAGTGGATACACACCATGGGCCACCCTGTGGTTTTATCTGCGTGACCACGGAGAGGACATGATGAAGTGGGATGGAAAACCTACCTCGACCCTAGAGGCACAGGTACATGAGGTGCAAGGAAAACCAAGTACAAAAGGTGGTTCTCCCAGGAAAATTGCTGCTCCGGTTTCCAGTGAGCAGTTCCCCAGACAGGGTAGAAGGGCTGATTTTTGTTTCCGATCTTAATAAAGGGACTTTTGCTTTGCATTTACAAGAAGTGAGTAATGAATGCTATGACCAGAACAAGAGGGTCCCTGCCTCCAGCCAGGTGGAGGAAAGGGACAACTGCGTGGATTTGATGGCCTGGAGCATCAGCCCCACAGGACTAGAAGGCTCTAATAGACACCGGTGCACAGTGTACCCTAATGCCATCAAGCTATGAAGGGGCAGAACCCATCTGTATTTCTGGAGTGACAGGGGGATCCCAACAGCTGACTGTATTGGAGGCCGAAGTGAGCCTAACCGGGAAAGAGTGGCAGAAGCACCCCATTGTGACTGGCCCATAGGCCCTGTGCATCCTTGGCATAGACTACCTCAGGAGAGGGTATTTCAAGGACCCAAAAGGGTAGCGTTGGGCTGAATGAAGTCACGTCGCTGCTGAGCGCTGCCTTGCTGGACATGCTAGAACTTCAATATGAATTGGAGTTAAACGCAGCCAAGTGGTATGCCACAATTAATATCGCTAATGCCTTTTTCTCCATCCCCTTTGGCAGCAGAGTGCAGGCCACAGTTTGCTTTCACTTGGAGGGGTGTTCAGTACACCTGGCACCGACTGCCCCAGGGGTGGAAACACAGCCCCACCATTTGCCATGGACTGATCCAGACTGCACTGGAACAGGGTGGGTGTCCGGAACACCTGCAATACATTCATGACATCACCGTGTGGGGCAACACAGCACAAGAGGTTTTTGAGAAAGGGAAGCAAATAGTCCAAATCCTTCTGGAGGCCGGCTTTGCCATAAAACAAAGTAAGGTCAAGGGACCTGCACAGGAGATCCAGTTTTTAGGAATAAAATGGCAAGATGGACATCATCAGATCCCAATGGATGTGATCAACAAAATAACAGCCATGTCTCCACCAACCAGCAAAAAGGAAGCACAAGCTTTCTTGGGCATTGTGGGTTTTTGGAGAATGCATATTCCAAATTACAGTCTGATCATAAGCCCTCTCTATCAAGTGACACAGAAGAAGAACGATTTCAAATGGGGCCCTGAACAATGACAAGCCTTTGAACAAATTAAACAGGAGATAGTTCATGCAGTAGCCCTTGGGCCAGTCCGGGCAGGACAAGATGTAAAAAATGTGCTCTACACCACAGCCAGGGAGAATGGCCCTACCTGGAGCCTCTGGCAGAAAGCACCGGGGAAGACTCGAGGTCGACCTCTGGGGTTTTGGAGTCGGGGATACAGAGGATCCAAGGCTGGCTATATTCCAACTGAAAAAGAGATATTGGCAGCATATGAAGGGGTTCGAGCTGCTTCGGAAGTGGTTGGTACTGAAGCACAGCTCCTCCTGGCACCCCGACTGCTGGTGCTGGGCTGGATGTTCAAAGGGAGGGTCCCCTGGACACATCATGCAACTGATGCTACGTGGAGTAAGCGGGTCCCACTGATCACAGAATGGGCCCGAGTAGGAAACCCCAGTTGCCCAGGAATCTTGGAAGTGATCATGGACTGGCCAGAAGGCAAAGATTTCGGAATATCACCAGAGGAGGAGGTGATGCGTGCTGAGGAGGCCCCACCGTATAATAAACTACCAGAAAATGAGAAGCAATATGCCTTGTTCACTGATGGGTCCTGTTGTCTTGTGGGAAAGCATCGGAGGTGGAAAGCTGCTGTATGGAATCCTGTACGACAAGTGGCAGAAACTGCTGAAGGAGAAGGTGAATTGAGTCAGTTTGCAGAGGTGAAAGCCATCCAGCTGGCTTTAGATATTGCTGACTGAGAGAAGTGGCCAGAGCTCGCTCTCTATACTGACTCATGGATGGTGGCAAATGCCCTGTGGGGGTGGTTGCAGCAATGGAAGCAGAGCAACTGGCAGCGCAGAGGCAAACCCATCTGGGCTGCCGCATTGTGGCAAGATATTGCTGCCTGAGTAGAGAACCTGGTTGTAAAAGTATGTCACATAGATGCTCACGTACCCAAGAGTCAGGCCACTGAAGAACATCAAAACCACCAGCAGGTGCCTCAGAGATGACTTTTTATGTGCAGCTCTATCTGTCAGCACAGGAAGTGAGTAGGGAAAAACAGTATCTGTATGGCCAATGTATTTTATCCTACTGTTTCTTTGCACTCAGTGGATGTAACTTGCCAGTCTCAAGGAAGGGTGAGGAGTTCAGACTCACACCCAAAGCACTGGCAATCTCGAGTATCTGGCAAAGGTATCTCCTGCTCAGTTCTTCACAGTGCTGGGTCTGAAATGGCTCTGGTTAATGGGGCCTCATGTAGACAGAAGTAGACCACATAAAGATGCCTCTACTGCTCTAGCTTTCTTGTGTAAAATCAGGATGAGCAATGCTTGTACAGGGTCCTTATACTGGTGTGACTGCATTCGAAGTAAGAGTTGTTATGACTTTGTGACTGAACTAAATTGGTGTAAAATCTGGGCCAGAGCTTTCACAGAGATGAGCTGGTATTTAACAGATATCCTGAGGCTCCCTGGTGCTGAGGAGTCATGGTTGAACTCTGAAACCACAGGCCAGCTCTTGTTGCACTCTTCTACAATGTAGTGTCAGGTAAACACAGGGAGACCGGGTGTACTAACTGGACAGTCTTGTATTTTCCCATTTCTCAAATGCACTGCCCAATGAACACAGACAGTCTTTTATTTACTGCCCTCCACTGATTGAGGCTGATGGATGGCCATTGCAATAAGGATATTCCTGAATGGGACATGCTCAGGATGCTTTGGAGAACACGGAGAGGAGAAAATGAGCTGGGTGGCTTTAACAGCAAGGTACTGCAGCTTCCTGCTCACCTCTGTGCTTCGTAGGCATTGCTTGCTCTGCTGGAGGTTTCATCCCTCAGCAGTTCTGCCACTCTTCAAGTCAATTGAATCTATTCACCCTCAATGCTCCATGAGCACTTAGCACTAAAGGATGAAGTACAGCTCCTCAAGGAGCTAGCTTCTCAGTAACACTGAGAAACATTCTCTCCAGGAAGGGTAGTGAAGACAAGATAGCAAGATGAATGGCAAATAAGATTGGCATGGTCAAGGAACATGCTTCTCTTACCTTGCAGACAGCTTGGCAAGGATCTGATCCTGCACAGACAACTGAATGGAGGATTCATTACTACATGCCATAATTGGTGATGAGTATTTGCAGAATCAGGCATTTAAATGGGAGATCAGAATAAAGAAAATGACTGGTAACAAAACTAGCTCATTTCTAGAGGGTAAAATTAATCCTGCAGGGACTGAGAGAGTATGTTTGGAGATATGCTATTTTTCTCTCTCTCTTTTTGTGCAAGAAGCCTGGGCCCCCTCTATCTAGAACGCAAACAGCAGAAAAAATAATTAGTAGAGAATTCCCAATACACTATTCACTCCAAAGATTTCATGAAAATTAAGATCAGCTCCATATTACCCACCACTTAAGTTCGTACACAGCCTGTTCCAAGCACCAAAGACTTCTGCTAGACCAAATACTTTGTTTTCTAGCAAAATATTTCTCTGCCGAATATGAATTTGAGAGGCACAGAGGCACAAGTAAGGAATAGGAGAGGCCAAGGTACCCTGTATCCAGGTTCTTCCAAGGGAAGGAAATTTATTAGGCACCCTGTACCCTGATGGTTTCAGAGGATGGTTCTTACCTCATGATGCTCTAGGGAGACATTGAAACCTTAACCTCTTGTCAATCTGAGTTAGGACAGATACTCTCTGACATAGTGTAACATCCTGAGCATGTAAGCAAGATGTTTGAGCCAAGTATCAGAAGGAACTTATGGTCTCACTGCAGAACTGTGCCCTGCCCTGCCAAGTTCCTTCTCTTCAGCTATGGCCAGTCTGTTGATTAAGACAAACTTGCAGAAAATGCAAATCTGGAAGCTGGGTTAGGTATCAGGAAAACATTCCTTCCTGATCCCTATAGAAGAGCAATCAAAGCATTGAAGCATAAGCTCTGATAATAACTCTCCTAAGGCAAGCCTATAGGTGTTCTGAGCATGGGGAGGGCGATCTTCTTCTTGAAGTCAAGAAAGGAAGTAATGGACAACAGGGCTGGATCCCATCCTACCTTTGCATGCTGGCTGGAGGATTTTTCTTAAAAGCTGGGTCAAAGCTTTTAGAATGATGCTCAGTTTCCTTGTCAAAACTCCATCTGATGGTGAGTCCTTCACCTCCCCTGCTATACTGTTCCAACTTTGAATTGGTCTGCCCCCTGGTAAATGGTATATCATTTCAAGGTTGAATTTATCTAACAAATTTTCAGCCACTGAAACTCATTATTCTCTTGGCAGCAAGATTAAAAAGCCTTTCCAGCAAGTCCCTTCTCCATAAGTGGTGTAAGTGCCCATATGCATTGATGAAGACATCTCTCATTTTTCTCTTCTTTAGGCTGAACTCATTAAGCCATACTCAAGATTTGTTTTCCATCTGCCATGTTATTTCAGTGGACTTTAACCTTTGTCCAACATATCTGCGTTCTTCTTGAGTGCAAATGCCATAACCAGGCATACTGACCTAGTTTCTCTTTTATGCATGCCACTCACTGTTGTCTCATCTCCGGGCTCTCTCAGCAAACATTGTATATCATTACGTAGATTAAAACAAAAATATTAACCAGTGCTGGACTAAGAACTGATGCCTGGGAATCTGCACTAGAAACCATCTCTGTTCATTTTTCTTTCTGTTTACAGTTCTACTTTAGGCTCTGGCGGTGAACCAGTTCTTAATCCATCTAGTATGTGCTCTGCTAATTCCATGTCATATAAGTTTTTAAATCAAATATTATGATGTACTTAGCTGAATGCTGAAGAAATACACAGATATATTCTTGTTAGCACAGTTACTTCATCAGTCATCCTGACAAGAGGGATGGCAGCTTTGACAAGACATTTACCCTCTCCATAGGTCTGGTGACCTAAGTAATAGGGGAGATGATTCAGCAGGACTGGGATCCTCACACTGAAAGAATCTCACTGCATACAGATAAGGTCTGTGATCATTAATTCATGTTAACTACTTGTTAGAAGCTATAATGCTTTATCTGATCTTGAAATGTAGATAAATCCTTCAAGTTTTCTATGAAATCTCAGTCAAATTATGGAAATAACTTATGAAGCCTGGCTCTCTGAAACTCACAGATACATTAGAAAGTCATAGAAAATAGAACTGAAAAGGATTTCAAGAAGTTATTAGTCCATTTCTGTGCAAGATTGTTGTAGTAGTCACTTTTTAGCTCAAATAAGAATCCGAAGACCTGTTGAAGCCTTAGACTGCAAGCTGTGAACTTTCACCTAGATACGCTGACCGTATGCTGAACTCCTACGTAGCTACATGAAGGAAGGCCCTGAAACCAGTGCAAACCAGAAAGATAAGGTAGCCACAACCGTTGGCAGAAGCTGCAACTATTCAAGATAAGAAAAGGAATGTCCTGCTTGGAGGCGGGGAAAGGATCCAATAAGGAACAAGAAGACCCCAGACCTGAATATTGCTATTGGACCAAACCGTCGCATGAGGGGAGGGGAACTTAACCTGTAAGGGTATAATTGCCCAGGGATTTCTTTGTTCGGGGTCCCTCTCCAGAGGCACCCAGCTCGAGCTGCTCTTCACCGCTGTACCACTCAATAAATTTGCCTGGCGTACATGGTGTCAGAGACTCTGCTTTGGGGAAACCTAGGGTCAAGCCTGAGGGGAGAGAAAGCGCCCAAGGGTGAGTGTGGGTGTGTGAGCGAGGAGTCGGAAAGGGGCACCCGTTGGCTCAATGGAGCTGCCTGCTGCAAAGGGACTCTGGTCCTAGCAGTTAAAGTCTTGGGTGGGGTGTGTGTGACTCCCTGAATGGTGTGTGAATGCTGGGGCAGCTGCTGCTCCCTTAACAAGACAGTGCTTTATTTAACCATGGGTTTGAGGACTAAACTTAGTGCCACTTAATGAAGATTGCATGCAGTGTAATTCCTGGCACAGTTGAGAGCAAAGCCCTATAGATGATGATTGGCACAGTTGAGAGCAAAGCCCTATAGATGATGATAGGCAATCCCTGTGACAAGGACAGAAGTGTATGGAGAGTCAGTGTTAGAAATTGTACCAGGTGGGTGTTTGTGGATACTTTTCTCTGCAGTGGTAGATTTAAAGATTGTGATGCAGCATGTGGAAGATAGTCTGGACTGGATTTACATAACAAGCCGCTATTAGATTTGGTATTTTCTGATGAATGACCAAAGAGCTTTAAGTAAAAGCACTAAGAGGACTGAATATTGCCTAACAAATTCAGATCTCTGAACCAGCTCACAAAAAGTCTCTTCCAGGTGGCTTTAGAGATTTTAATATATTTAAATCATGTTCTCAGAACAGGCAGAGAAGATTTATGGGAGTGGAGTTACCTGCTAATCTTTCTCTAAGCTACGAGTTTATTTTTATATTGATGTGGTGGGTTGACCCTGGCTGGATGCCAGGTGCCCACCAAAGCTGCTCTATCACTCCCCCTCCTCAGCTGGACAAGGGAGAGAAAATATAACTAAAGGCTCATGGGTTGAGATAAGGGCAGGGAGAGATCATTCACCTATTAGCATCACAGGCAAAACAGACTCAACTTGGGGAAATTAGTTTAATTTATTACCAATCAAATCAGAGTAGGGTAATGAGAAAATAAAAACAAATCTTAAAACACCTTCCCCCCACCCCTCCCTTCTTCCCGGGCTTAACTTTATTCCCAATTTCTCTACCTCCTCCCCCGAGCGGTGCAGGGGGACAGGGAATGGGGTTTGCGGTCAGTTCATCACATGTTGTCTCTGCCACTCCTTCCTCCTCAGGGGGAGGTCTCCTCACACTCTTCCCCTGCTCCAGCAGCTTCTCCAACGTGAGTCCTTCCCACGGGCTGCAGTTCTTCACAAACTGCTCCAGCGTGGGTCCCTTCCATGGGGTGCAGTCCTTCAGGAAGAGACTGCTCCAGCATGGGTCCCCTGCAGGGTCACAAGTCCTGCCAACAAACCTGCTCTAGCGTGGGCTCCTCTCTCCACAAGTTCACAGGTCCTGCCAGGAGCCTGCTCCAGCACAGGCTTCCCACGGGTGCACAGCCTTCTTCAGGCATCTACCTGCTCCAGCGTGGGGTCCTCCACAGGCTGCAGGGTGGACATCTGCTCCACCGTGGACCTCCATGGGCTGCAGGGGAATCTCTGCTCCGGTGCCTGGAACGCCTCCTCCCCCTCCTTCTCCACTGACCTTGGTGTCTGCGTAGTTGTTCCTCACATATTCTCACTCCTCTCTCTCCGGCTGCAGTTACACAGGGGGTTTTTGTGGGTTTTTTCCCCCCCCTTCTTAAATATGTTATCACAGAGGCGTTACCACCATCGCTGATTGGCTTGGCCTTGGCCAGCAGTGGGTCCATCTTGGAGCCAGCTGGCATTGGCTCTATTGGTCACAGGGGAAGCTTCTAGCAGCTTCTCACAGAAGCCACCCCTGTAGCCCCCCAGCTACCAAAACCTTGCCACGCAAACCCAATACAATTGAGAATATGGAGACTGAAGACTTTGTCAGAGAAAGAAAAAGCATTTTAGATTGCTTAGATGAAATTCCTTATCTTGTATAAGGCTGTGTGCACGTGATTCACATGCAGGGACTGCACTGGATTGGGGGGCTGGCAGCTCCTCAGTCACATAATGGCCTGTGTGCTGGACCAGGTCCAGCAGCGAGCTTTGGCCTTTTGGGACCCCACAGTAAAGCTACTCCGGTTTTCTGATTGCAATACCACAAAAGGCTGATAAAGATTCATGTGGCCCACAGTAGCATGCACACACCTCAAAGAGAAATTCATACTGCAGTCTGGATTCAATTTGCTCTTTGGCCTTTATTTGTATAAAGCACTAAAATGCCATAACAGATCCCAGCTTTGGGAAAATGTCTCCATGTCTGTTCAGAGGCATGTGCCCAGCACCGATCTGAAGTTGCTAAAATTAAATGTCTGCAATGTTAAAAGACCCAGGAGGATCACTCTGACTTTTTGGTAACAGGTTTGAGAACTGTGTTGTACCAACATGATGGCTGAGTGTTTTCTTTTAGCTGTGAATGTATTGTTTATTGATGTTTTGGTTATTTGTACTGTAAGTTGAAACACTGTCACCATTTGCGAATGCTGATAATGCCAGTTATTAATGGTAGTTGTTTTAATAGTTAGTGATATCTAACTATTAGTAGTGAATTTATCTTGAGGGGAAAAAGAGACAATCACAGAATAAAACATAATGGTTGCTTAGTTGCCAGTGATTTTAATTTATTATATTTATTATATCAGGCAGACTGAAGCCTCACTAAGTAATATGTGAAGTTGCTACCGTAAGGGAATATTACACTACAGAAAACAAGCATCAACCAAATAAACAAAGAGAAAAAGTTAAAAGGGAATATGTGAGTCATATTTGTGAATTGTTGAAGAACATTTTTATGGATACTCAGTGCCCCCACAATCAAAAAGGAAGACCCTGTGGAGGACATGGGGCCTGCTCTGTATTAATTTATGAGTGCTGTGTATGCTATGTGACTTTTTAATAGCTGTAAGGAGTTTTCCATGACTACATTGTATTAATTAAAAAGAGGCTGCTGGGGAAAAAAAAGGCAGGAAACAAAATGTAGCAAATCAGATGCCTCTGAGGCAAGCATATCAAAAGCCATTAATAACTAGGTCTAATGCTAATCTATGTTTTCATCCACGAAGAAGAAGTAAACAGAAAACCACTGCTGATAAAATGTTTTGATGAGACAAATATCTGGGAGGTGGCAAGAAATGGAACAATCAGATCAAAGAGTGATTTAGATCCTGTCCTGGTTTCAGCTGTGATAGAGTTAATTTTCTTCCTAGTAGCTGGTATAGTGCTGTGTTTTGGATTTAGGATGAGAATAATGTTGATAACACACTGATGTTTTAGTTGTTGCTAAGTAGTGCTTACACCAGTCAAGGACTTTTCAGCTTCCCATGCTCTGCCAGGTGCACAAGAAGCTGGGAGGGGGCACAGCCAGGACAGCTGACCCAGACTGGCCAAAGGGCTATTCCATACCATATGACATCATGCTCAGTATGTAAACTGGGGGGAGTTGGCCGGGGGGCAGTGATCGCTGCTCGGGGACGTGCTGGGCATCGGTCGGCGGGTGGTGAGCAATTGTATAGTGTATCACTTGCTTTGTATATTATTATTGTATTATTATATTACTATTACTATTACTATTACTATTACTATTACTATTACTGCTGCTGCTACTACTACTACTACTACTGCTACTATTGCTACTATTCTATTTTATTTTACTTCAATTATTAAACAGTTCTTATCTCAAACCACTTTTACCCTTCCAATTCTCTCCCCCATCCCACCAAGGCAGGGGGGGAATGAGCAAGCGGCTGTGTAGTGCTTAGTTGCTGGCTGGGGTTAAACCATGACAGATCCCTTTGTAGCTGAGTACAAGGCATCACTCTGCGTTAGTGTCCAAGCGTATGTTCAAAGAAATTCAAGCTGTGCATCCATACAGGGGGAGCCCTATCCTGAGGAGCAGTGATTTTTAAAAAAGCTTCAGAACTGCAGTGGTGAAACCCCATTGCTGCACTGCAGCTGAGAAAGGCCTCAGAGATCCTTGGCTCTCTATAGAGGGGAGTTTTGCAAAGGAACTGAGAGGCTAAAAGACCCTTTTTTATTTAGTGCTGGAATGACCACCCTGGAAAGGTGTGCTCACCGCTGGTGACATGCCAAGGAGAAGGATGATAAATTAGGAAGGGTTCAAAAAAGAATGAAAGAATGATCTAAGAACAGGAGGACTGACCTGGGCAACAAATTCAAGGAATTCAGTTTGTTCAGCTTGTTAAAGGAAATCTTATTAGGTAGTTGGGTTGTGGTCTGTTAACTTCCTATATTGGGAAAGCGGACCATATAACAAAGGGATCTTAAATCTGCCAGACAAATGATGTAACAAGATCAAAGAAAATCTGGTGCTACGTGAATTCAGGCCAGACAAAATGTGGCTTTTTAATAGCAGATGGATAACTGAGAACAATTAATTTTGGCATGTGGTAAATTCCCAACCTCTGGAAATTTTAAAATGTGGAAATTTTAAAGACGTGATATTTGTCTGTAAGTTTTGCTCTGTCGCAGCCATGATTTTTTGATTTAAAACTAGAATTAATGTAGAAAAATCTTATGTTCTTCATATCTTATATTCTTCAGGAGTCTGAGTTATTCCCTCTTCTAGCCTTTTTAGAGGCTTCTCTCTGCACTGTCTCATGTTAGAGACTTTAAAGTTCACTTGGAAAACATCTGTATCCTCCTCCATGGTCTGACAGTCTTGGAAAAACCTCCCTAGTGGAATCAGTATTAGAAATTTAAGCCATCATACATCCGGTTAATTGACATAACTAATTGTGGTTAAATAATTAAACATAATTATACTGAAAATTACAACACCTTTAAATCTGTTTTCCAAATACCAAATATCTCTTACCATGCGTGTAGGCTCTGGGAGTGTAAAATTGACAGTACCTATTATACTGTCAACTCTGTTAGTAAATTCAACCTAATAAGTATAATACATTGTGAATCATATGAAAGATTAATTTCAGTTGGTGACTTAATTACTGATTTGTAATTTAAATTCTGTAAGCTTTGCCTAATTTTTCCTAGCTTTAACCTTTTGATTCATTTAATTTTAAATTGACTCATAACATCATCTTTTGCTGTAGAATTTTGTTAAGCATGAAATAATAAAGAGCTCTGTTGATGTGTTTGGGGAAAAAGATGTATTAAGAGATTTTATAGAGCCTGGGGATCAAAGGAACTGCTCAGCCATTCTGTTGTGTCTCCGGTGCATTGCAGGCCATTAACTTCTATCCACTTACCTCTCTGTCTAGCCCAGTTAGTTTGATTAGTGCATTTTGATCCACAGGAGACTAAACATTTGTATGCCATAGAGTCTTACCTGTTTGATAAAGCCAGTCTGATGCCTTCCCTTTCTTAGCTTTGTCCCTAGAAACAGCTACATTTCAGTTATTGTGGAAATTCTTTTTTTAGCATTTGCACAACAGAAACCAAGCAGGGATGGGTTAACTCTCTTTGTTATTGATGTCAAGGTGATGGTCTCATAATGAAAATCTGCTAAAAGATTTTCCACCCTTCTGTACTGAGAGACCCCTTGACTCAGCAGGAGAAGATGATCAACAGATACTGAGGACAGGCAAAACAGCTCTATGCACTCTCTTAAAAGCATCATTTTATGCTCTATTTTAAAGATTCATTTTCTGAAACATAGGTGTTCTTACACCTATGTTCTATAAGCCAAACACTTTGTTTATTTTTGTATTTCCCCTCTCTGCCAAATACTAAGGTTACATTATCATCATAGCTTGACTTTTCCATAGCAAAAGTCCTGGAATCAAGTCTATTACTCACACTCTGTTCTAAGTAGCAAAAATATTGTCAGGGCCCTGAGGGCAGTAGTAGGCTCTAGTGGCCTTGACCACCCTCACCAGCATCACTGCTCAAGGGCTGCCGAGGCCCCTGCACCACTGGCTGTGTTATCGTGCTTGGGTACCAGCTCCCCATTGCTTAGGGAGCAGCCAGTGATTCCTGCAAGCAACCCCAACACATTCTGTTCTCCCAATAACCCAATGTTTAGGTAGATAAATAGCAAAGTCAAGTCTGGATAAAACACGAGACAACATAACTTAGCCATAATGTATTTACTTATGCCAGATACTTAATTATTTTTCTATATTTACTTGTACTTTGAAGGACTTTGTTTTCTTCTGCTTGCTTTATATTTCTTTGCTAAAACCTTGACATGGGCCACTCAGATTAAGAAATCTGAGTGGTTCTAGTTCTATCTGAGAGATACCAGTAGCAAGACTGAAGATCTGACCTTGATTTAACTCTCTGCATTAGGACTTCAAAGAGGAGGTTCACTAACATGGGTAGATTCACAAAGGATGGGAATTTTGTAAAATCCTTTTACCTGACAATAAACCAAATTTATATGGCACTTTCTTCAGAGGAATTCCAGAGCCTCCATGCAATGAATTGATTTGTTTTGCCTCCATAGCGCTCCATAAGTATATCAGGGCTGATAAATGCCAAGGAGGCATAAGAGCTGTTTAAGGCCAGTGCAGGCAGATATATTAGTTTAAAGGAGAGTTTGGTATGCTATGGATTTGCTCTGGTTGCCTGCCAGGAAAAGGGTCTGGATCCAGTGACTTGAGAGGTCTTTCCATTTCCTCTGTTTCTCAGATGCAACTGTGGTTGTGAAATCAGCCACATGGATAAGGAATGCTGCTGACTCCATAACTTTTATTTAATGCCTAATGCATAGTTTACTGTGGTTAATCAGCTCAGTACTATTAAAGCTCAAAAGTTTTAAAATCCTTGGTAAGAAGATAAAGCTATTGTTAATCTTTCATGACTATAGGAATGCAGCCTCTGTAGTGAAATGATGCTGTTGAAAAACTCGATGATCATACAAATCATTTGTACAGAATTCTGTTATGATTTTTTTGAAGTTAACTGTTGCAGGCTTAAATATGATTGGATGATCTGCATTTTTCAATTGCATTCAGAGTCTTTCAAGCTAAGGAGGCACTTTAATGGTGAATCCTTGTGTGGAGTCTGTAATTTGGCAAGCAGTTCCTTAGGGGTAAAAAAAGGGGGACTGTGTGTGTGTGTGTGTTGCTATAGAAAACATCCTTTTTTCAGTCCTGTGATGTGGAAGGTGCTGCAGGAATTCTTAATGAGCATGTTGCTGTGTGGCTGAAGTGTAGTGGATGTACCAGCTTGAAATAAATTTTGATGTCTTTCAGCTGTAATGATTAAGTACCTTCAAACATGCTGCTCCAATCAGTTTGTTTGTGTTAGATTACCTTATATTGTGACAATACTTTTGTGTCTGTGCACTGAGATGAAATCACCTGTCTTCTCTAACGCAGATAAATCACTATACGTGAGGTCTGCAGAGCTTGTGATCAGACCTTCTGTACAGACATTATTAGCAGTGGTGTAACTGCTGGTACCGCACTGGCCAGATGGGCTAGTTATTAACTCAACTTCCACTTTCATTGCTTTATTTCTGAACTTAGTTACTCCCACACCAAAATGCTGGGCACTGTAAAAGAATCTATGAAGAGAATGTGAGTTATACAGTACTGTTGCATGAATCAGTGTGAACAGCTTGCATGTCAGTTAAACCCTGGAGTCACATTATAGTGCAGAAAACTATCAACACGAAAACATAGCATAAAGCAAGCAAAATTTCCTCTGTGTAACTTCTCTCTATGGCTTGATCTGCCCCTTGCTACACTGCATGACATAGTCACCCTTAAAGGCAAGGCTGTGTATGTAAATAATTTTTATTACAAACCACTATAGGCAAAAAAAAGTCACTATTTTTATGTAATAACTTAACAAGTTGTTTGTTTTACTAGATGTCCTTGAAGCAAAATAAACTAGATTACTAAAGCAGTCTGTGGGCCAGAATTTAAGGAGACAAGGAGTGATTGAATATATATGTCTTTGTCTATGATAAAAAGAATGTATTTTAAATTGTTTTGGATGCAGCGTAAGGATTTATGATGTCTTCAGCAAAAAGCTATTTGACATATGAAAGTGAGAAAACAGGAAGAAATTGAAGTAGAAAAGCTAATACTAATAAGCATTGTGTCATGGTTTAACCCCAGCCGGCAACTAAGCACCACACAGCCGCTCACTCACTCCCCCCTTGGTGGGATGGGGGAGAGAATCGGAAGGGTAAAAGTGAGAAAGCTCGTGAGTTGAGGTAAAGACAGTTTAATAGGTAAAGCAAAAGCCGCGCACGCAAGCAAAGCAAAACAAGGAATTCATTCACTACTTCCCATGGGCAGGCAGGTGTTCAGCCATCCCCAGGAAAGCAGGGCTCCATCACACATAACGGTTACTTGGGAAGACAAGCGCCTTAACTCTGAACGTCCCTCCCCTTCCTTCTTCTTCCCCCAGCTTTATATGCTGAGCATGACGTCATATGGTATGGAATAGCCCTTTGGCCAGTCTGGGTCAGCTGTCCTGGCTGTGCCCCCTCCCAGCTTCTTGTGCACCTGGCAGAGCATGGGAAGCTGAAAAGTCCTTGACTAGTGTAAGCACTACTTAGCAACAACTAAAACATCAGTGTGTTATCAACATTATTCTCATCCTAAATCCAAAACACAGCACTATACCAGCTACTAGGAAGAAAATTAACTCTATCCCAGCTGAAACCAGGACACATTGGGAGTTCATGTTTCAGGGAATAAGGAAAATTTCTTTGGTAGTTAGGAAATTTTTCCATGAGGGTGGTATGGTATTGCTAATTCTGGTCGTTCAGAGATCACAAGGCAGGCTCTCAAAGTCATGAGAGTATTAAAAATTATAAGACGACTTCTTTTCATTTGCCTCCTGTGCTTTCAGGGTGGAATCTGTTTGGTGTTTTATAACTTTCCTTTATTGCCATGAGGGCTAGCAATGTTTTGTTCTGAAACAAAGCAGAAACAGAACTTGTGTTTAAATAATGAAGCTGAGGCTTGGAGAAAAAAACCTCATGCATTTGCAGCACTCCTGATTGATAAACTTGCAGGAATTGGCAACCCTGTTGTGGTGCTGTCTATAGGATGCCTTGCACAGCTCTCCAAGTGGTCTCCCTTCATGAAGGTAGAGGAAGTGGTTCCCAAATAAATGGACTTTTGAGGTCTGAGAAAAATCCCAGTGGGTTCATGGCTGTGCAGATCTGATGACTTGCAACTTTTGCCATTTCACATGTCTTGTGAGACCAGTTCACAGCTCCACTCTGATCCCTGGAATACAATAGGAAATCACTGGTAAGTCATGGATCTGGTCCAGCTTTGCTAGTTTGATGCTCCTTGCAGTTCATTTGTTTCCTTTAAAGCATTTCAATTTATCTGTAATGATTAGATTGCTGTTGTGGCTGAACTATTTATGATTTTTTAAATGTAATTTTCCAAATTTGGATTCCCACTGAGAAGAATGAATTAAGTTTTGCAAAGAAAAGTTTGAACTACATTTTCAGATTTGCAAAAGGGTTTTCAAGATTTCTAACCAAACCTCAAGCCCCACTGGGATCTCTCATACTTTAAAGGCATCAGAGCTTAGCTTCTTCCTATATGCCTCTTGTACTGCAGGTTCTCTGACAGCCTCTAATCCTTCTAGACTTCACAGCATGCTCTGAAAGTTGCAATTTCCTTTTCTTCTTTGAAACAAATTCTTATCATTTCTTGAATATGCTATTACAGCTGACAGTATGTAGTCCCAGCCTGAATGCTAAGACTGTAACGCTGTTTCTTGAGTTCCGCTACAGTGTATAAATGACTTCAACTGGACTCTCAAGGTAGGTGCCACCAAAAGGAAATCTCAATTAATTTACAAATGATGGTCAGTTGGGACCATGTTCTATGTTGACCACCAGCTGATTCACATTTTAACAAGCTATTGTTTTCCCAATTTGAATTCTATTATTTCTTGAATTGTCAGCTTTCTCCAAGCCTCACTGGGTGCCATTTGCACTATTAATCATGCATTATTTTCTTTTACTTAGCACATGTGTTTATATAACTGCAGAATTAGTTAAGAGAAAGGAGGGAATGTGACTTCCAGCTGAAGTGGAAAAAGAAATTGTTGTCAGTTTGGGCAAACAGCTGCAGAGCAGGAATTCTAAAAACCACATGTAATGACCGAGATAACTGGGCAATGAAAGCTTACTGTCAGTTGGGATGATTACCACACCTTACTGGTATTTTCTGTGTTGGGTAGGAGAGGGCAATCAGACAATATCTAAAATACTGCTAGGCTGTATTCTGATTTCATGCCTAGGCTTACCAGCATGTCTGGCTATGGAATTATATCTAATTTCTGTTCACATAAACAAGATCAGAATCAGCCCACTGTTTTCATTGGGAGGGAATTTGATGATATCTGCCTTCTGCATTACAACATGAAGTTTTTCCTTGTTTGTCAGAAGGAACTGTAAATTAGCACGTTGGTTTGATATTAATCTTTGACTATTGCAATGTTGGTTTCATACAAAAGTCAAAATATGAAGTTAAAGAATGATATAAAATCAGGCTGGAATGGGCCTTCAGAAATCATTTCTCTATATCAGGACAGGCTTAATTCTGCCTAATGGCTTCTGGAGATGTGTGGCACTTTAAAGACCAGCGTCTTAAAGCTCAAGAGGATGGGAACTCTATCTCTTCTTAAGCAGCCTGCCATTGTCAGACTCACTTCCCAGAGAAAAAAAACCTGCAAGTGTGCACCTGACACCCCTTGCCAGAGGGTTTGTTATGTCCAAACCTGAAATGCAGAAATAAAGGAACTGGGCTTGGACTGGAAACCAGATGAGGGATTTCCCACTTCAGACAGGTGGGTGAGCAAGGACATATCCTTCCTGGAGGACAGTCTCCTTTCTTGTGCAGGCGTGTATGCAGAGGGCCTTGAAGCTCATCACAGACTATGCCCTACCTATGTCCCTCTCTTTGGAGAGAGACTTCTGCAAGGGAACACCTCCCCAAAATAGGGTTCTGTTGCATGAAAACATCCACAGAGAAACATGCATGGGTTAATGACTGGTCATGTATTTTGCTCCTGGTTGGGAGATTTTCAAAGGACAGTGAATGCCGAGGAAGCAGGGCTTGTTCCCACCCTGAGCCCTGTCCTCTTTTTCAAATGGCAAAGAGAGGGCTGAGGGTGTACACAAAGGCTCTGAGGATGCTCCTGTGCCCTCCCTTTTATGTGCTGTGTAGAGACGGAGCAGAACAGAACACCCAATGTATCCCCTGGAAACTATGTCAGCTCCTGTCAATCAGCTATTTACAGACTGGATCTGTGGGAATGCTGGCTCTGTATGAGCAGAGTCGCTGGTGAAGGCATTTGGTGTAGTACCATATGTGTTAATGTTGGCTGGCATCACCTCTGTACTATAAAGATCCCTATCAGATAGTGGCACAACATTAATTCCTGCATGTTTTCATACCAATTTTATTTGCTTTTTCTAATCATATATTTACAAACAATCCCGCCATGCTCTCTGGCATCATGAGGCAGCTCTCTGAAGGAAGCCATTAATTTTCTGCTGTATAGCATTGGCTGATTAGATGCTTTGTGGAGGAAGAACTGATATGAAAACACAGAAATGAAAACAGCAATAGTCCTGCAAAGCACTGTAGCCTGTTGTTCCATGTTGCTTTCATTCATCAACTGGTTTTATTCATTTATGTGAAGTGATGTTAGTGAGTGAATCTTACCAGAGAACTACACAGACTGTGAAGCAGTGCTCAGGAACATGGGAGCATGCCTTCCTTGCTGTCTTCTCTCTATACCCCTGCTCCCAACACCAGAGGTCAGCTTTCTACTGTTCATTTGAAGTCCTTTCTGCTCCAGCTGTGGCATCTAGCAGTTACAAAATATAAAGAAACCAACGAGAAGATCCGACTCTCCTCCAGGCCAAATGTGGCTTGCAGGAAGGGTTAAGATAGAAATAGCTATAGGTTGGACCTATATTGCACTTCTCCCAGCAGAGCTATTTTCTAGTTGCCCTTGCCTTCCAGCCTGGTGCTGCAGTTATCCATGTTTGTTGTTTAGACTGACTTCAGAGTCAATGGATGCGAGGGCTCCTCCATGGTGACCTGGGACTGCAGAGGGGGCAGGATCTCTGCCTGCCTGTTTTAGTTACTTAAATGATCTCCATTGCTGTGGTGTCTGAGTTCCTTTCTGCCTTGACTGTGTCTTCCCAGATGAGGTTGAGCAATGCTTCTTCCATTCTTACTGATGAAAAAGCCAAGCCAAGGGACCTGCAGAAGGCAGCATGTATCCAGAGCTACATTCATCTCAGATCCCGTAGGGCAGTCCTAGAAACAGAAGGCTCTATTCCAGCAATTCCCATAGAGGGGCAGTGACTCTAGAGGCTTTTTTTTCAGAGAGGTTATTCAACCTGGAGTACTGCTTCTCCAGACTGGTGCCCTCACACCATGTTTCTGATTTGGAGAGCTCCTAACTTGTCCCAACAAGTAACAACCTTGGCTGCAGTGATCACAATATTGTGGAGTTCGGGATCCGGCTGAGCATGCTGAAGGTTAGCACCAAGACAAGGGTTCTAGATTTCAGAAGAGCAAACTTCAGCTCACTCAGAGCTCAGTTGGGAGGGATTCCATGGGAAGCTTCCATGGAGGATAAAGGAGCTAGCGAGTGCTGGGAGTTCTTCAAGAATGCTCTCTTGGAAGCACAAAACCAGTTTATCCCCTATAAAAGAAAGGGAAGTAAGCGGAGCAAGAGGCCCCCTTGGCTCAACCACGAGCTCCTGGGTCTGCTTAAAACCAAAAGAGATGTGTACCAGTGATGGAGAAGTAGAAGATTATCTGTTGAGAACTACAAGGGCATTGCCAGAGTGTGCAGAGATGCAGTTAGAAAAGCAAAAGCTCAGCTTGAATTGGAACTGACCAGAGATGTCAAAAATCACAAGAAAGGGTTCTTCAGGTATGTAAATTGCAAGCGGAAACAGAAGGAAAACATAGGCCCACTGTTAAACAGTAGAGGTGAATCAGTCACCAACAATGCTGAAAAGGCAGAGGTTCTCAACACTTTCTTCACCTCTGTCTTTACCAATACTATTGGGTCTCAGGTGTTGGGAACGAAAATCCAGGTTGATCCAAACATAGACCCACCATCAGTGAAGGAGGAGTTAGCATGTGAATTATTACAGGAGCTTGACCCCTACAAAATCGATGGGCCCTGACGCCATCCACCCGAGGGTGTTGAGAGAGCTGGCTGATATCATTGCAGGGCCACTCTCCATAACCTTTGAGAAGTCGTGGAGATCGGGGGATGTCCCAGAGGACTGGAGGAAGGCAAATGTTACCCCTATCTACAAGAAGGGCTCAAGGGAGGATCCGGGTAATTATAGGCCCATCAATCTTACTTCAATCCCCAGGAAAGTTATGGAACAAATCCTCCTGGGGGCCATCACGAGTCAAATGAAGTACGTGATTGGGAAAAGCCAACACGGCTTCACCAAGGGCAGATCCTGCCTGACAAATGTGGTGGCCTTCTATGATAAAGTGACCTGCTTGGTTGACATGGGGCGAGCGGTGGATGTTGTCTACCTGGACTTCTCCAAGGCTTTCGATATGGTTCCCCATGGCCTTCTCCTGGAGAAATTGAGGTGTTATGGCCTAGACAAGTGGTCTGTGCAGTGGGTGAGGAATTGGCTGGCAGGCCGCACCCAAAGGGTAGTGGTAAATAGCTCTTTTTCAAACTGGCAACCCGTCACAGGTGGGGTCCCCCAGGGATCGATATTGGGCCCAACATTATTCAATATCTTCATAAGCGGTCTGGATAACGGGATCAAGTGTAGCCTGATGAAGTTTGCAGATGACACCAAACTGAGTGGGGAAGTAGACATTCTGGAAGGGAGAGCCACCCTGCAGGAAGATCTGGATAGGCTGGAAGAGTGGGCTAACAAGAACCTTATGAAGTTTAACAAGGACAAGTGTAAGGTCTTGCACCTGGGAAAACATAATCCAGGAGTGCAGCACAGGCTGGGATCCACCTGGCTGGGGAGCAGCTCTGTGGAAAGGGACCTGGGGGTCCTGGTGGACAGGAAGCTCAATATGAGTGAACAGTGTGCTGCTGCAGCAAAGGCGGCCAATAGGATGCTGGGCTGCATCAACAAGGGCATCACCAGCAGAGATAAAGAAGTCGTTATCCCTCTCTACTCGGCGCTTGTCAGGCCACACCTGGAATACTGTGTACAGTTCTGGTCCCCGCTATACAAAAAAGATGTGGACAGGCTGGAGGGGGTCCAGAGAAGGGCCACCAAGACGATCAAGGGTCTAGGAAGCCTGCCATATGAGGATAGGCTGAGAGAGCTGGGTTTGTTCAGCCTTGAGAAAAGGAGGCTTAGAGGTGATCTCATCACCATGTACCAGTACTTAAAGGGGAGCTACAAAGAAGATGGAGACTCCCTTTTTACAAGGAGTCACATGGTGAGGACAAGGGGTAATGGGTACAAGTTACTCCCAGGGAGATTCTGATTGGACACGAGAGGTAAATTTTTCACAATGAGAACAGTCAGCCATTGGTATAATCTCCCCAGGGAAGTGGTTGACTCCGCTATGCTGAACACGTTTAAGACTCTGCTGGACATGGTGCTGGGCCATCTCATCTAGACTGTGCTCTTGCCTAGAAAGGTTGGACCAGATGATCCTTGAGGTCCCTTCCAACCTGCTATTCTGTGATTCTATAATTCAACAATCCCCTGCTCCTGCAACGACCAGGAAGCTTGCTAACTCAGCTGTCTGTCTTTTCTGGCTAGCATCCAGTCAGAGAGCTGGGTCACCACCTACTCCTCTTTAGATTTCATTTAAGAACTGCTAATTACATAGATTGTTACACGCATGCAATATCACCATCAGTGCCCTAAGACGACAGTGCCATTTAAAATGATTGTTTTTTCAGACAGCAAGCACAGGGTCACTAGGTTTAGGACACAGAGGAGGGAAGAAAAAACAGCAGAGGGAAAGAGAGCTCAGCATTTTTAGCAGCAGCCCATGGTTAGATTGGTTTGTGTCAGTCATGAAAACTGGACTTGAAAATATTCTCCTATCTTGATGTACACTCTGAGAAAGAAAACTTCTAGCTAAATCTGGAAGGGCAGTTGTAGATGTTCATCTGACATGGAATGCTGTATGCATTCACTTACTAGAGACTAGCAGGAGGGAGGAGGTGCTACTTCTGTGTATGATGCTGGTGAGACCTTTACTGGAATGTTGTATCCAGCTATTAACAGTGCACTCTTCAAACTGGATGTTAAAATTGAAAAAGGTTCAGAGATGAGCCACAGTGACTTATTTTTGGAAACTCTGCCTTACAGTGAAATACTTAAAAAGCTCAACTGCTTATTAAGGAGAAGTTTAAGTAGTGATTTGATTACTCTCCATTAGTTACTTGAAGGGAAAGGAAAGAGATATCTTACAGAACAGAACTCTTTCATCTTATTTTTTCATCTAGGACAGAATCTAGCAACTGGAAGTAGAATTCGGAGATCTCAGAAAGCTGCAAATAAATTGAATTTTTAATGCTGGAAGTAATTAAACATAGAAAGAAATACAGGATTTATTCATCACAACAGTCTCCTTTGGCCTTAGAATTTATGAATCTGTGTTGGACTCATTCCATCATTAATTCTAGCAATATGTAAGTTACTTTGTAAGCTCCTGAAGTTAGATAGCTTGTCACTATTCCTAGGGCAGAATGCTTGTGGTGCATTGACCCTGGCTGGAGGCCAGGTGCCCACCAAAGCTGCTCTATCACTCCCCCTCCTCAACTGGACAGGAGGAGAAAAATATGATGAAAGGCTTGTGGGTCGAGATAAGGACAGGGAGATCACTCAGCAATTACCGTCACGGGCAAAACAGACTCAGCTTGGGGAAATGAATGGAATTTATTGCCAATCAAATCAGAGTAGGGTAATGAGAAATAAAACCAAATCTTAAAACACCTTCCCCCCACCCCTCCCTTCTTCCTGGGCTCAACTTTACTCCTAATTTCTCTACCTCCTCCCCCCGAGCGGCGCAGGGGGATGGGGAATGGGGGTTGTGGTCAGTTCATCACACGTTGTCTCTGCCAGTCCTTCCTCCTCACACTTTCCCCTTCTTAAATATGTTATCACAGAGGCGCTACCACCGTTGCTGATTGGCTCAGCCTTGGCCAGCAGCAGGTCCATCTTGGAGCCATCTGGCACTGGCTCTATTGGACATGGGGGAAGCTTCTGGCATCTTCTCACAGAAGCCATCCCTGTAGCCTCCTGCTACCAAAACCTTGCCACAGAATCCCAATACAATGCTACAAAGAAATTGTATAAGGCCCCATTAAAGACTTTTTCTTCAAATACTTTTCTGTCTTTTGTTCTGGAGATGAGTGAGGATCATTTTTCAACAGAGGGATCAGTAAAAACCTGAAGGAAATCTATTTAATTAATTAATCCCAATTAATTAATTAATTAATATATTTAATTAATCTATTAATTAATTAATCTATTTAATTAATTAATTTAATGTTTTCATTAGAGTTGAAACTCATGAGATGTCCAAACTCTTCTTAGCTTACCTTTGTTTTTTTTGCTGCTGCACAACAAAAATACTTATTCTTCAGTATAACATTTTTCTCTGCTGATCCCCACTTAGGGAACTCAGTCATAGTTTTTGATTCTCCACTTCATGCTTGGTAATATTTGCTAGGCTGCCAAACTGTCAGAATATACCCAGGAATATCTGGACGTTAACCTCCACTGACTCAATATTATAGGCCACTTTCAGGTTAAGATTCTATCAGGAATATTTTAAGAATTCTGTTCACTGAAGAATAAACGCAGACCAAATTTTCAGTTTTTAGAAACTTCTAACAACACCAGAGCAGTATAAAAAACTCTGCATGTTTTGTGGTGGGATTTTTTTTTTTTTTTATTCTGAGTGCTGCATGTTTTGTTCTCAAGGATATCGCTTTTCTGTAATACAGGTGAGAGAGGACGAAAAGTGAGTTTTAGGATATTGTGGGTTGAAGTCAACTAGAGAAGGCAGGAAAGAATTATTCAGGGATGCTTAAATCTCTGTATTGGTGGGGAATCTAAGCGGTGAATCATGTAACTAGCTTTGAGTTGTGTCTTCCGCAACTCCTCTACACTTCTGTTTTCTCAGCTATAAGATAAGGAGAATATGACTTTCCTGTGTGGGGAACTGTCGTGGTTTAACCTGAGCTGGCAACTAAGCACCACACAGCCGCTCGCTCACTCCCCCACCGGTGGGACAGGGGAGAGGATCGGAAGAGCAAAAGGGGAAAGCTCGTGGGTTGAGATAAGGAACAGTTTAATAACTAAAGTAAAATAAAAATAGAACAGTAGTAGTAGTAGTAGTAGTAATAGTAAGAATAATAATAAAAACAAGTTATAATAGTACAGTAGTAATACAAAGCAAGCGATACACTCTACAATTGCTCACCACCCTCCCACCGATGCCCAGCATGTCCCCAAGCAGCGATCGTTGCCCCTCCCCCGGCTAACTCCCCCAGTTTATATACTGAGCATGACGTCACATGGTATGGAATAGCCCTTTGGCCAGCCTGGGTCATCTGTCCTGGCTGTGCCCCCTCCCAGCTTCTTGTGCACCCAGCAGAGCATGGGCAGCTGAAAAGTCCTTGACCGCTGTGAGCGCCACTTAGCAACTACTTAGCAAGAACAAAACATCACTGTATCATCGACATTGTTCTCACCCTAAACCCAAAACACAGCCCCATACCGGCTACCAAGAAGAAAATTAACTCTATCCCAGCTGAAACCAGGACAGGAACTTAAGGCTTACTCTGTGTGTAGGACTGGGTAATCTATGCATCCTTAATTTTTCAACATTATCACACTGGATTTAGATCATTGCTAAAGTTAAGCAAGTGATTGCTGTTGGAAAGAGTCTCACCTGCCATAAAAGAAAGGCAGCAGGTATTGCTCCAAGACTTACTGCCAACTCTTTCAGCCCTGAGTTATTCTCATCAGATTCCTGACCTGACCTGGATTCATTGGCATTCTCCATCTCCTCCCATGATGAAGTGGTTTCCAGCACTGCATAAGAGGTCTTCATAGAGGGACAGTTGTATCAGCTTTTTCATTGTTTGGTGAATTCTTAAAAGAGAAGCCGGCACAGTAGATTCTAGGCCCCAGTAGATTGTTGATACTGTGGATGCCAAGGATTCGGAAGTTTGGAGATGTTTGACTAAGCCTTCCTGGGCAGCCTTGGTGCTGTATGACTGTATCTTTGTGTCCAAGCTGCAAGACTGTGGAAGGCCGTGCTCAGAACAGGATCACCCCAGCAAAATATTGGGAGCTGGTTTTCACGTTGTAACATGGTATTTGCCCTGTGAAGTGTCTGAGTGTTTTGTTGTGATCAGTTTCCCAGGCAGGTTAGCTTTGTCTTGCCCAGAGCCAGATGCAGCCCCTTCATGTACAGGGGAGGTGCCCAGGTGCACTCTCTTCCCCACCTTGGCTCACACAGGATAGGTGAGTGATGCTCTGGAGCAACACATACTTCCTAGATGCGCTGCAGTCCCAGGCTTCTTCCTCTGCTGCAGAGATGCTAGAGGGAAGCCAGACTGCCCAGCAGCAGCCTGGCTGATGGGGACAGGAGACAATGGGGAGCTAAACCCTCTTTAACTCCCACAGTGAATCCATGGTGTTGACCAGACTTGTAGTTTGGTTTGGTTTACGTAGTGGTTGGCTTCCCAGAGTTGGGAGTCTATGAAGCTGGCTGTCACTGGAGAAACGTGGAAGTTTTTTTCTTATGTGTATAAATACCTGATGGGATGGAATAAAGAAAATGGAGCTGGACTTTTCTCAGTGGTATCAAGTGAAAGGACAAAAGACAATGGACATGAACTGAGATAGAGAAAAGTCCTTTTAAACATAAAACAAAACTTCTTTACTGTGAGGGTGGTCAGGCAATAGAACAGTATCTCCACAGCCTAGAGAGGCTGTGGAGATATCTCCTTAGAGATATTCAAAACCTGACTCAACACAGTCCTGGGCATCATGCTCTAGTTGACCCTGCTTTAAGCAGAGGAGATTGGACTAGATGATCTCCAGAGGTGCCTTCCAGCCTCAGCTATTCTGTGATTCTGTGATCCTTTTCTTTCTTTTTCATCCTTTTTCCATCATATCTAAGTGTGAGCCAAAATTTGGCCCATGGTTCACATAGATATTTGATGCTTTATGTCGGCCTTTTGGACCAGTTCCATTCCCTCATAACAGCTAGTTGCTGTTTGGAAATTTCACTCTGAAGGATGCTCTTTCTTCTTGTCATAACTGCCTTTTTCCCCCTGCCTTTGTTATCTGATCAAAGGATTGAAAGCTGTTGCTTTGTTGCCATATACATTGTGAACTGGCTTTATTTGAGACTAACAAATATAAAAGTTACTTTGTTTTCATTCATTTTTTTTAGAAAACTAATAGTTTTGTTCTGAAATCTACTTTTAGTAGCTCTTAAAACCCACTTATATTAACCACCAGTCATATGCTTCAGATGCACAATGTTTCATACACTAAAAATAAAAGCAAGCCAAAAATAAGAAATTACTGTGAGAAGAATTGAATATCTGGTGTATATTCCAGCTGTATACAAAGAGGAATGCTGAAAGATACTGTCCAGATTTAATGATCGGTAGCTGGCTTCTGCACAGGGGAATGGGAAGAGGACCATTTAGGGACCTGGGAGATGCTTAACCACAAATTAATAGGGGCCTAGACAGTATTCTGGAAAAAAATGTCACTGTTTTTATGCCCTGTTTTTATACACTTCCCTAAGCGTTTGATGTCAACCACTGCTGAGAATGGGATAGGGGCAGGTGTCTGAGCTGTAATGACTACTCTTACATTCATTGTTTCTTGAAGTACATGCCTGTGCAAAATTGACTGCAGGTTGGCCTGTGTGTACAACTCTGTTGCTTCTTTGCTCATCAGTCAAATCTGTGTCTTCTGCCAAATGTCTTCAGAACAGTTCTCTGAGCTGCAGTATCATTTCTAATTGCCTCCTCCATGGTCTGGGCTGTACACGTCCATCTCATTAGGCATCTGTCTGCTTTCAAGAGGCTGCAGCACCATCATAAAACTCCAGCATTCCTGTCCTTTAATTATGGAATACATAAGTATCTCCTGCAGTGCATGCATCCCCCTCAGAGCTCTTCAGGTCAGGAATACTGAGATGCCAGCAGCCTGGCTTGTTTGCAGTAACAGCAGGCTGGTGCGATTATCCAAAGGTGGCACATTTATAAATGTCCCATTTGTTGCATGATCCTGGGGATTTCTGAACGGCATGTGTCTCCTGGAAGCCCCTCACTTGGCCACTTGATGGAACTCTTAAATATTTAGTTGGTTGCAAATGGGATCAAGTATGCCATTTTTTTTAGACCAGGGATAGAGGAAATAAATAGAGCCTCAGGTATTAAATAGTAAAACATTATCAAGACCGCAGCTTAAGCCGACCAAAACAAGAAAGGCAGGAGCAAGAGTTGAGCTGGTTGTGCTGACTGCTGCCAAATGTGTAATGGTAGGATTAGCACTTGTCCAGCTGCCCAGCTCCAGAGTGCTCTGTGGAGATGAGCGTGTCCTCCTGGGTGTTGGAGCTGGGAAGTGTCCTCCGCTCCCTGGTTTCTGAGGCACTATGAGAGCAAGTTATGTGAGATTGTTAGTCTGTCTAGCTGAGGGTCAAAACATAAATATATTCCTGAAAACAACAGGAGTGTTGCTTTTGACATTATTGATATATGGAACTTTTATAGCCGCCATCAGTCATCCTTTTCCTCCCTCATCTGTGATGTGTATCCTCAGAAGTACTGTGAGAAGTACAGAGAAGAAAGGACTAAGATCACATTAACTGATCTTGGCACAGCAGGGTCTGGAATACAAATCTCCCAGTTGCTAGTCTTGTACCTTTATCATACAAGATAAAGATATGGACTCTTTCTCCCTTTTATTTGAGTATCTTCAGAGTGTAAGTTAGTATTCATAACATATGGGTAGTTGCACAATTACTATTTACACTGTAAAACCAAGCCCTTATGAATATCTTATTTAAAGAAGAAAATTTAAAAAAGGATTGTAGTGCCTCCTAGACCTATTGTGCAAAACCCTGTCTAATCAGAATGAGAAAACTCAGGTTTTACCTACAGCATTGCAAACTCAGCCCAGTCACATATTCCTTCTCTTTTTTGCAATGCTCACCTGCTCGCCTTTATGTGAACCAGGGGAGAGCTGAGCTGCAAGTCAGATCCTCCTGCTGTTTTCAGGAAGGAGCTACATCTTTTCATCCCATTCTCCCCTGTTCTTGTCTGCTTCTGAGCCTCTGCTCTCACATGCAATAACAGTGCATTGTTCGAGGCGTTTCCTAAATCTCACATTTTTGTTGGCCCAGTTGACTGTGGTGTCTCTCGTATTACTTTGCCAGACTATATTTAGAGTAAGATGCAAACGTACCTGACAGTGGGAAGCCAGATAAATCAAATAAAGAATTAGGTGCAGCTTTTTAATCACTCAAAGCAATTAAACATTGAAACAAACTGCAAAATGAAACAGTGGCTTCTCTTGAGATCTTCAAATGAAGTATGCGTGTACTAGCCAAAAACAAGTTATCGAGCTCAAAACAGGATATACCAGGAATATTTGTGAGCTGTGAAACAGAGGAGGCTAGGCTTTCTGGCCTTGAGCTACAAAGTATTGAATACTCAAAACATTTTCTTTTCTGGGAAGGGACTGTTTTGAAAGTGCAGTGTTAGTCTTTTCCCTGCCCACAGCGTGGTTCACAGCCAGATCCATAGTGATCAGGGCTTGTATCAACACAGCAATATATTTCAGTACTTCTGGGCATTTTAGGGAATAGGAACAGAATGGGCATTGGTGATCCCAGTTTAAATTTCTCAGTGATCCTGGGATGGGGCCACCTTGACCAGAGTCCTGTGAAGTCCCAGTTCTGCTCCCTGTTCTTCCAGCTTGCTGTAGTGTCTTTGGCAGTCCACTGGCTTTCTCATTCCCTTGGCTGTAAAAAGGAGTGCTGTGGATACAGGCTTAATGCACTCACAAGTGCTATAACACTTCCAGTTATTATTGTTATAGAAGAAATTTGATTAACTGCATTCTCCTCTCTGAACAGTCTCATTTACCATTAGTAGCTTAGCACTAGTAGCTAAAGTAGTTGAAGCCTTAGGCCGCAAGAGCTGACCAAGAGTAAGCTTTCTGATAAAACTAATGCTGCTAACACAGAACTAGCTGAATCCGGCAGATGCGAGCAGAATGAAGAAGATAAGGACCAAGGAAACAATTCCAAGAGAATGAGGTAACTTCAGAAGAAGGCCAGCCCAGCAACAGTGAAAACCAATAAGAAATCAAGAGACCACTGACCAGAATTAAGTGATTGGACTTGGGGATCGGGTGCTGGGTGGTACAGGTATAATTGAGGGGTGCAATCTGGGGTAGGTGCTCTGGAGGCACCCAGCTCGATCTGTAACCTGAGAACTAATAAAAGAGGAATTGGAAACCTTCACTCGGACCTTACATTAATCAGCGGGATCCTAGGGTCGGATCCTGTTATGGTGGCCAGTGTGCGTAAATCCATAACATTATCGTTAGCCCTCAAGAGCCTTGAAAACACATTCAGCGCATGCCCAAACTCTCTGAGCTCCTTGGAAAGATTTGTTCTTTCTTGATTTTTCTGAACTATTGAAACTTGAAGTGCCAGCGACCGCAGCAATGCGTGGAGTTGGCAGAGCTATTTAAATAAACCAGGAGAGAGTCTTACTGAAGCAGCACAAGCTCACCCAGCATGTTTCGCAGCGGGCTAGATTAGCCTGTAATCAGTGCCACACTGCACAGATTTTGCTGACTGATAGAAAAAAAAAGTATTAAGAATTCATTAGTTTGTGACTTGCTCAGTCATCTGCCATGCAGGCTGTAGCACAAGCAAATTCTTAGGCTATGTTCAGTGTTTTGTCGACCTGGGTAATAATAATAATAATTTGCTTGGAGAAATTTGCTGACCTGCGGATAACCTTTTTTGTCCTCTACACTTTAAATCTCTGAAAGGCAAGTAAACAGCTGAGCCACTTCTTTGGGTACCAAAATTTTTGTCTTTGAAACTGATCTCTTCTCCCCAGAGGAGCTTGCATAATCGGATGCAAAGCACAGCCAGCCCCTTCCCTTGGCTTCTCAGAAATCCAAGCCTAAAGGAGAGAGACCCAGCCAGCAAGCTCATCAAAGCGTGGGCAGATCTAGGAAAGGAGAGTAGATGTGCTTGTGCAGCTGTGATGCTCAGAAACAAGCAGCTGTTCACAACTGTGCTTCTCCATCTTGCTTCTTTTTTTAGATGGGCTCTTGGAGGAGAAAGGACAGATTTTAAGCAGCAGTGGTTCCTTTTAGCATGATATTAGGAAAAACTTCTTCACTGAAAGGGTAGTCAGGCACTGGAACAGGCTGCCCAGGGAAGTGGTTGAGTCTCCATCCCTGGAGGTAGAGATGTAGTGCTTAGGGACATGGTTTAGTGGTGGACTCGGCAGTGCTAGGTTAACGGTTGGACTTGATGATCTTAAGGGTCTTTTCCAACCTAAACGATTCTATGATTCTATGATTTCTTGGTCCAAGTCATATCAGCAAGACAGCTGGTGGACTTGATTTATAGAAAGCCATGTATCACAGGATCTAAGATGTAAGGCTGCAGTGTTTTGGGTTTTAAATCCTCCAAAGAGAAGGTGATTTGCCAGTTTATCACACAAGAAACTGTACCACTGTGTCGCGGATGGAGTGATGCACTTCACTCATAAGAGAGAGAAGCAAAAATATACTTTATTGATATAAACCAGTGAGTTAACAAGGTTCAATGGTAAATGTGACAGTGGTTTAACAATATTCGATGGCAAGGTGCACTTGATTATTTACTGCATAGAGGATAGGGTCAGACAAAACTGTCAGGGAGATCCTCCCATTGAGTCATGAAGTTCAGAAAGGACTCCCTGGCTTTCTAAACTCCTTCTCAAAGAGGAGCCTAGGTGCGGCTGGATCCAATCCTAGTCCCAGACTTGGTCAACGGTTTATGTCTAAAGGATTATATATGCGCAACCAATCCTTTACATCACTTTTAGCTAAGATTTCAAAGTTTGACATGCTATTAGTCACTTACCAAGGATCTGTTGTGGCAAGGAATCTCTCAACCTCAAGGAGTAACCTTGAGAAGTGTCCCTACTCAAGGGGAGATCCTGGCGTGCAGACCGCTGCCGTGCAGGAGAGCTCAGAGGGCTCTTAGGCTGCTCACTATTTATGGGGGTAAAAGATGATTGACTCATAGTCATATTTGCATACCAACCACAGATTTTAGTTTCTTCACTGTGATTAGGTGGGCGCATTGCACAATAGCCCTTGGCTATTGTGTTGTTATCTGTCTCCTGAACCCACTTTGAGCCAGATGCAGCCATCATGACCAGACACATCCATTACGACCACCACTGGTGGTTATCACCTGAGCAGGGTTATGGAAGATAAAGGCGGGGGGGGGGGGGGGGGGAACGGGACACACCGTCACACACTGGCTTCTTGTGTAGTAAAAATCTCTACTTTGACTAGTGACCACTGAGGGTCCCCGCATTGAGATTTACTATGTGAATGCAGGATTTACCCCAAGCATTGTAGTTTCTAACTTGAGGATACTGTTGCGTTGAGTTTACTGGTTCAGCCACTAAGCATTTTGGAGGAAATGGAGGAAAACCATGCATTCCTCGTGGATTTTTTTGGTGAACCAAAAGGGAAAGATGCAAATAAAAAAAAAATTCTGTCCAGCAAACAAAATATTTTGATCTGATATTGAACATTTGCTGATTCTTTTAAATTCATCTAAGGAAAAATATAAAAGAAAAATCTGTTAAAACAGACACTTAGTAAGCATCAGAATGAAAGATTTAGATGCTTTTCAGATTTTTTTTTTGCATGAACTATTTGGTGATACCACAATGATATTCTGAGGGACTTTGCTCCCGCTAAATCGGTATTTTACTGAAAAGGGTTTGGGTTGATTCTGCCCAGCTTTAAATGCAGGCGAATATTTTAGACAGCAGTAATAGTTGGTTTGAAACCTATTTCTGATTGCATGTGATGCTTACAGGCTCATTTCTCCAGGTTGAGACCAGTAATCGTGCTATCTACATCTTTCATTAGCAAAACTCTTCCTACATACACTTGTTATGTGTCAGGGTCTGAAATTTAACCTCTGCTCAAGTGAACATTGAATATCCTCATGATATGCAGCTCTTCCTCACTACAGCAAGAGTCCGTTCACTTTCCTCTTCTTGCTGTGCTGCCTTGTGTCCTCCTGTAAAGTGGAAGAACAACTCCTGCTGGCACTGCATGTCAGAATAACTGTCTTGTATCTCCAGCCCTTGTATTTCAGAGCCACGTTTCAGTTTTCACTTTGTGGGTCTGCATGGGGCAGACACTCTCTGCTCTTTCAGTGCATGCCGGTCCATCCATGCGGTGCAGAGCAGCACAGCACAAAGAAGCTGTCTCAGATCTGAAGCTGCTGCTTTTAACTCCAGCAGTGGTGCAGCCGTTGTCAGCTCTTGGGTCTGCATTCTTTGCTTTACTGTGTGCTCTCTGGTCTTCTAACATTGTTTCAGTAAGCTACCTGCATCCTGAGAGACTGACTACGCAGGATTTGGGGCACACTGCAGTGCTCTGCTAGGTTTTACTGAAAAACACAAACCTTTCTCTTGAAAAGCTCATGTTTTAAAGCTATACTACAGATATGCTGCTATGGGTATGTGCTGTCCCTGCCATTCCAGAATATTGCTAATGAAATAAGCCTATTTTTTCATTTATTAAAGAACATGTTGGTATGTCACAGTTTAGTACTCTGGGTGAGAATTCACCCTTCATTGAAATGGATTTATATGCCTACTCTCAGAAGGTTATTGCTTTCATAGAATCATAGAATCGTCAAGGCTGGAAAAGACCCTTAAGATCATCGAGTCCAACCGTCAACCTATCATCACTGCCAAGTTAATCTATACCATGTCTTCAAGCACTGTATCTATCCATTCTTTAAATACCTCCAGGGATGGGGACTCAACCACTTCCCTGGGCAGCCTGTTCCAATGCTTGACCACCCTCTCGGTGAAGAAGTTTTTCCTAATATCTAACCTAAACCTCACAACCTCAAACCATATCCTCACAACATCCTTGTAGTCCTTGTAGCTTTACTGGGATTTATGTGCCATACTTCAGTGTTAATTGTGGATTATTCTCATCACTTTGCCTTTCATCAGAAATAGGCTGTACTTTAGCAATCATATTATCCAGACTTACATGCAGTATTCACATATCTGTGATTTAACCCACATCCACAGTATTTCATAACATAAAGGAGACAATGAGTAGAATTCATCTCTTGGATTAAGATGGGTTTAACAGTCAGTAGAGGGCCGGGCATTACAGTCAATGGAGCCCAGAGAGTAAATCAGCAGATCAAATACAGGAATTTTCTTTAAGGTGAGTTTTCTGCACTCAGTGAAGTGGATTGATTGATCTCTACTAATCATAGCAGGAGCTTAAACTCTGGGCGCACAGCCAGCCAGCCACAAGTAGACCTGCATTTGGCTGTCTTAATCTGCAAACTGAATCCCATGTTTCACACTGCTAGAGCTTCTTCCCAAGACCTTGCTTTTCCCCTACCAGGCTAACCTCCAGGTGGACTTGCTGAAGCTGCTGAGTTATTTTACCCAGTAAAGGCCTGCTCCATCGTCTCTAATTGAGGAATGTGGCTGGCTTATGATACTGCCAAATCAGCAGAGAAAGCAGCACCTTCAAAACCCAATTCAGATCTTTGGTAGCTGAATCACCCTCCAAAGGGGTGTCTCTCTCTGCTGTCTGCGCAGGGAGCATGGGGGACAGCTGTCTGAGGCCCCTCAGCTCAGTGCCAACAGATAGAAAATGAATGTGCACTGCAGACTTCTTGGAAAGACGCCTGTCTGTTCAGCACACTCCAGGAGAAATAAGAGCATGAAACAGACTGAGTTCAAAGGTTGTCTAACCAATTTGACTTCCTAGCCCATTCTGCTGTGAGTCACTCCTGGTACGTCATCTCCACAGCATTTCTGAGTGTTTTTGCTGTTGAGGAGAAGAGATATTCAGCCGTATCAGGGCTGGACCTCAACTTAATACCAGTTCAATCATAGAATCATAGAATCATAGAATCATCAAAGTTGGAAAAGACCCTTAAGATCATCGAGTCCAACCGTTAACCTAGCACTGCCAAGTCCACCACTAAACCATGTCCTCGAGCACCACATCTATCCTTTCTTTAAATATCTCCAGGGATGGAGACTCAACCACTTCCCTGGGTAGCCCGTTCCAATGCTTGACCACTCTTTCGGTGAAGAAGTTTTTCCTAATATCTAACCTAAACCTCCCCTGGCACAGCTTGAGGCCGTTTCCTCTCGTCCTATCGCTTGTTACTAGGGAGAAGAAACCGACCCCCACCTCGCTACAACCTCCTTCCAGGTAGTTGTAGAGAGCAATAAGGTCTCCCCTCAGCCTCCTCTTCTCCAGGCTAAACAACCCCAGCTCCCTCAGCCGCTCCTCATAAGACTTGTGCTCTAGACCCTTCACCAGCTTCGTTGCCCTCCTCTGGACACGCTCCAGCACCTCGATGTCCTTCTTGTAGTGAGGGGCCCAAAACTGAACACAGTACTCGAGGTGCAGCCTCACCAGTGCCGAGTACAGGGGCACTATCACCTCCCTGGTCCTGCTGGCCACACTATTGCTGATACAGGCCAGGATGCCATTGGCCACCTGAGCACACTGCTGGCTCATGTTCAGGCAGCGCTCGACCAACACCCCCGGGTCCTTTTCTGCCAGGCAGCTCTCCAGTCACTCCTCCCCCAGCCTGTAGCGTTGCATGGGGTTGTTGTGACCGAAGTGCAGGACCCGGCACTTAGCCTTGTTGAACCTCATACAGTTGGCCCTGGCCCATCGATCCATCCTGTCCAGGTCACTCTGCAGGGCCTTCCTACCCTCCAGCAGATCGACACTTCCACCCAACTTGGTGTCATCTGCAAACTTCCTGAGGGTGCACTCGATCCCCTCATCCAGATCATCAATGAAGATATTGAACAGGACCAGCCCCAACACTGAGCCCTGGGGAACACCACTCGTGACTGGCCGCCAACTGGATTTGACTCCATTCACCACCACTCTCTGGGCTCGGCCGTCCAGCCAGTTTTTAACCCAGAGCAGAGTGCACCCATCCAAGCCATGTGCAGCCAGCTTCTCCAGGAAAATGCTGTGGGAGACAGTGTCAAAGGCCTTACGAAAGTAGACAACAGCCACAGCCTTCCCCTCATCCACTAAGCAGGTCACCTTGTCATAGAAGGAGACCAGGTTAGTGAAACAGGATCTCCCTTTCATAAACCCATGCTGGCTGAGCCTGATCCCCCGGTTGTCCTGCATGTGCCGCATAATGGCACTCAAGATGATTTGTTCCATGACCTTCCCCGGCACCGAGGTCAGGCTGACAGGCCTGTAGTTCCCCGGATCCTCCTTCCGACCCTTCTTGTAGAGGGGCATCACGTTTGCTAGCTTCCAGTCATCTGGGACCTCCCCGGTTGACCAGGACTGCTGATAAATGATGGAGAGT
Source organism: Nipponia nippon (assembly GCF_047370975.1). Lineage (NCBI taxonomy): Eukaryota > Metazoa > Chordata > Aves > Pelecaniformes > Threskiornithidae > Nipponia > Nipponia nippon. The sequence continues at coordinate 6,786,838 of NW_028262339.1, read as the reverse complement.
GGCTTGGCAAGCTCCTCTGTCAGCTCCCTCGGTATCCTCGGGTGGATCCCATCTGGCCCCATGGACTTGTGAGCATTCAGGTGGAGGAGCAGGTCAGTGACTGCCACCTCTTTGACAACTGGGACTTCACTCTGCATCCTATCTCCATCTCCCAGCTCAGGGGCCTGAAAAACCCGAGGATGACCAGTCTGACTATTAAAGACTGAGGCAAAGAAGGCTTTAAGTACCTCTGCCTTCTCCTCATCCTTCATGGCCAGGTTACCTTCTGCATCCAACAAAGGAGGGAGATTCTCCCTGGCCCTCCTTTTGTCACTGATATATTTATAAAAACTTTTTTTGTTGTCTTTAACGGCGGTGGCCAGTTTAAGTCCCAGCTGCGCCTTCGCCTTTCTGATCTCCCTGCATATCCTCACAACATCCTTGTAATCCCCCTGAGTCACCTGCCCCTTCTTCCAAAGGCGGTAAGCTCTCCTTTTTTTCCTGAGTTCCAGCCAAAGCTGTCTGTTCAGCCAGGCTGGTCTTCTCCCCTGCCTGCTTGTCTTATTGCACATGGGGACGGCCTGCTCCTGCACCTTTGAGGCTTCCTTCTTGAATAACATCCAGCCTTCCTGGACTCCTTTGCCCTTCAGGACTGCCTCCCAAGGGACTCTGTTGTAGCAAACACTACACATCAAGGTTATCCCACCAGATCTCCAGCCGACCCGGGCTTTATACCCCCAGCAGTAGGCGTGTCATGTTATAAGGGGCAGAGACAAGGGAGGGTCGACCCTTAACTCTTTCCGTACAGCACGTGATCTTCCGGTCGCCAGCCCTTATCTTTACTACATTTCCCCCTCCCTTAGCTCCAGTAGTTCTGGATCTTGCTGGGGAAGCTGCACGTAAAATAATCGATATATGGTAAGACTTATACAGACACGCATCCGTTACGTTCATGGATTTTGCCCAATCCAGCCAGTAGTTCGTCGCGGCTCCCTCATTACTCCCCCACACCATCAGGATGCATAGGGAAATGGTAACCTGTCAAGATAAGACTCAATAGATTGATTAATGTCTATACGGTCGAATATTTCGACTGGGTACCCATTCTAGCGTCCCTTTCTCGGTTTGCACACACGCATACCCACGTCCCAGGCAACGGAGGGAATAAGGGCCCCTCCATTCACGGGTTTGCAGGTCCCGTACTTGAACCAAAGGGTAAGGCCCTTCGTTCTCGTCGAGCCGGAAATGTGCCTGGGTTGCAGTCTGGGTTTTATAGGTGTTCCCTCAAATGGTATGATTTAAGGTAATTAGTGCCATCGTCAACAGACGCTGTGCCCGAAATAAGGGAGGGTCAAGGGGAGGGGGAACCCCTGTTCCTGGGCTTATCTTTTCCCCCTCCCTAAGTCGGTCGAGTAACCCTTTTAATGTGCGGTGCGCGCGTTCTACGATGCTTTGGCCCGTACTGTTATAGGGAATGCCATGACTCAACTGAATATCCCAGAGCGCGCAAAAGTCCTTTGTCTTCTTGCTGACATATGCCGCTCCATTATCTGTTTTAATTTTTTGTGGGATGCCAAGTTGCGCCATACAGTCCTGCCGATGTAAAATAACTGCGAGAGCATTTTGTTTAGCATGCATAGTCGCTAAAATAACTCCACTGCAGGTATCAACTGTAACATGCAGATACTTACGTGGATTAAAGGGTTCATAAATCGTAACATCAGACTGCCATATTTGGTTGGGCTGCAACCCTCGAGGGTTTACCCCTGCCTCCCAGAGGGGACCTTTGGAACACACAGGACAAGCAGCAATCACAGAGCGAGCATCTTGCAACGTAATGCCAGCGAGCCTAGCTAAACCGCGAGCTCCACAGTGGAGGAGCTCATGCAGGCGGAAAGCTCGTCTTAGGTTAGAAGTTTCTTCAACCGCCAGTACGCTCTTTGCTAAGCTGTCCGCTACTTCGTTCCCGGCAGAAAGAAAACTCGGTATGGAACTATGACTATTAACATGGATGGGACAGACAGGAGCGGTTCTCATTTGCAGTGCGGCGAGCAACATTCCGGCAATCTCCGACGTTGCCCCAAGTGCCCATCGGCACTTCTTCAGTAACTTATATACATAGCAAGAGTCTGTGATTAGATCCAAGGCCTCTTCGGGCCATTGAGTGAGAGCCATCCATACCGCTTTGGCCTCAAGATACTGCACGGATTGCCCTTGATAACTAATGTGGGTCCACTGACCATCCTCCTGCCATGTAACGACAGCTTTCCCAGTAATCGATGACGCGTCGGTAAAAACCGTGCGGCCTCCGGTGGGTTGTTCAACTATGGCACTAGCTGGCAAAAAATGGAGTACCTGGATTATCTCCCCACAGGGGTGTGGTCTTAGACCTTCAATACGACCCGTAAATTCAGCTATCGCCGCTTGCAGGAGCCCCACTTGTGGAAGTACGAGCTCCCACTGTGCCAAAGAACAGGGCAATGCGATGACCTCCGGGTCCTTCCCTGTTAAGTGTTGAGTTTGCCTCCGACAGCGGAGAATAAGCTGGGATAATAATGTTGGCCAAGAAATTAAAGCCGTCTTTGGTTTGCCTTGATACAACCAAGCAAAAGGCCAGCCTTTTTCACCATTATTTTGAATTAGTAAACCATGGCCAGCGGTATGGGTCATGTAAATCAGGGCAGTGACCGGTTGTTCAGGTGTAAATCGAGCGAGACCCCAATGCTGGGCCCGCTCCATAATTGTCCTAAGAATCTCCTGATGGTTTCTTGGAAGAGTCCTTGGAGCTAGGGGGGAATCTCCTCCTTTCAGGAGTTGATATAAGGTAGTCATTTCTGCCTCAGATATTGGAATAAAGTTTCTAAGCCACAATAGTTGTCCAATTAATTTTTGCGCCTCATGGAGTGTTGTCACTGTAGTCCGAATTTCAAATGATTGTGCTGTCACGCTTCGTGGCCTCAGTTGAGTACCTAAATACTTTACTGCACGCCCTACCTGTGCTTTCCGAGGCTCAATGTGTAACCCATGTCGCTCCAAACTGACTATCAGCTGCACGCGTGCCTTTTCCAGTAACTTCTCTTGGTTGGACGCCAATAACACGTCATCCATGTAATGGAAAATGATGACCGTAGGGAAATTTTCTCGAATAGGGCGTATCGCAGCAGCTACAGCAATTTGACACAAGACTGGTGAGTTTTTCATGCCCTGGGGTAACACCTTCCATTGATATCTGGCGCACGGGTGTTGATTGTTAGGCTCAGGAACAGTAAAGGCAAAGCGTACTCTATCTTCTTCATGCAAGGGAACACTAAAAAAGCAATCTCTAATATCTATAACCACTATTTGATAGTCAGGTGGAATCATGGCCGGAGAAGGGAGGCCCGCTTGTAGCGGGCCCATGTCTTGTATACACGCATTAACTGCGCGTAGATCATGTAGCAGTCGCCACGCTCCCGATTTTTTCTTTATCACGAAAATGGGGGTGTTCCAGGGACTTGTAGAGGGTTCGATGTGTCCTGCGTCAAGTTCTCGTTGTACCAATTGTCGAACAGCCACCCTCTTTTCCTCTGTCAATGGCCACTGCTCTACCCACACTGGTTTATCCGTCAACCAGGTGAGTTTTAATGGGCGGACACAGGCAGTGGCCATTATGATAAATTTGTACGCAGCGCTATATTCATCTTCTGCAAGCAACATCGTCCCAAGATGACAATGGGTAACTCAGCAATGACGGGGTTACACCATGCTACCCTAGCTTGTCCGGATTCCGGATCCTTCAACATAATTTGCATTGGGTTCCTGCTTTGATGCGAGGTCTGCATGCCTCCCACGCCTTGCAGCGAACCTCTCGGTTCGAGTGGCCAATCATCTGGCCATAGATGTGATGGGATTACTGTAACGTCCGCCCCTGTATCCAAAAGGGCTCTTAATACGAGGCGTGGTGTTCCCCCCAACTCTGGGAGCCATGGGGTAACTATAATATCTACTTCTGGTCGTGTGGTCATGTTTAGGGTGAGTGCCACATACGGCGAGGCTCTATCCCCAGCCTCCTCTATTGTGCGCTCCCATCTCCCCAAGGCAGCTGAGTTGGATATTGCATCATTGGAACCGCAGGCGACTGTGCTGGTCCCGGGGAAGGAGAGACTCCCTGTACCATACATTGCGCTGCTGTCGTCGGGCCTGTTGAGCTGATCACTGGGGCAGGTGGGGATGGCACGGCCCTCGGCCATCCCCTCTTCTCGTTTCCCCAGCCCGGTCTCCTTTGCTGACTCCCCGATTTGCACTGTCGAGCTCTGTGGCCTAGTCGCCCGCAGCGCCAGCATCGTAGGTCTCTCTCTCCTTCCCCTGTTCTGGGGGTGTTTATTTTTGAAGGGCATTGTCGCGCCATGTGTCCTTGCCCCCCAAACTTATGGCACGTAAGTCGTGCGCCGCAGCAGGCCGCATGGACCTCAGCCACTACCGGTTGCATACTTTGCGCCTGTTCCTGTTCCAGCACGTAACGAATCATCTGTGAAAGCGTGGTCCCTATGGGTAACTGTCTTAGCAACACTGCAGTTTGTGGGTTTGCTTGTGTACGTGCACAGTCAAGCAACATCGCCTCCTTAGCCTGCTCAGGAAGTCGAGCAACCTGGAGCACCGCTTGCGGCCGGTCTAAAAACTTTGTGAAGGGCTCACTTAACGATTGCCGTATTTGGACCCATGGAGGCTCCCTTTTATCAAGAGCCGCGATGATGCGTATCGCTTCCTGGGCAGCTTTTGAAGATGCAGCAAAATCGCGCCCCCGCATTTGCTGAGCCTGTGCCTGAGGAGTTGCGAACTGTCCTTCACCCATCAACTGCTCTAAAGTCACTCCTGCCATGGGATGGTTGGCCTGTTGCGCCTCGATAACAACTTGGGTGCACCGATTCCTCCACTCCTCCCTAAACAATACCATCATCGAGGGGGTCAATACGGCCCGCATCAACTGAATGATATCAAAAAGTGCAAGCGGCGTTGCAAAAACACAGTCTAGTAGGACTTGGGTTTCTGGGGAATTTAATCCATGACTTTTCACCGTTGTGGCCAATTCTTTCACCAACTTTGCATCTAACGGTTGCCACTCATATCCCCCACCTGGGGCTGCTCGGATAGGAAATGCTTGAATCGGAGGGGCCTGGAATCGCACTCCTTCCAAGACACAATTTTTTGCAATCATCCGCCAATCCGTCCTGTTTGCCCTCTCTTTCGGCATTCCCCCTGGCATAAGACTTTCTGCATTTGCCACCACCCCTCTCAATCGGCTGATCAATGCCTCGAGTTCCCTTGAAACCTCGTTAGTCCGTCTCGGAAGCGGGGGCGGATGAGCAACAATCGAGGATCCCTCGTCACCCCCTTCGCCCTCACTGCTATCAGAGCTCATGGGGTAATCGTGTACAGGCTCCCTCCACTGTGAGGGAATACCAGTTTGATTTCCCATTGCCCCAGGGATAGGGGTTCCCTCTGGTGGCTCAGGTATCACTGGCAGTGCCGGGGGAGCCCTACCACCCCCCCCCCCCGATGTCCTGTGCTCCGCTCTCTGTGTGTCCAGCACTCATCGATCACTGGGATACAACGGGGCGTCCTCAGGTGTTTTGCCTTCCTTTTCTCCTTCCCGCCATCTTCCTTCACGTAGTTCGCGATACCGCTGGGATCCCACATTGGCCCCCGGGACCCAATCCAGCAACCTATCAGTCAGCTCCCTTTCCACACATTGTTGCAACTCGCCCCAGGGGTACTGAGGAAGTGGCAGATCCGCCTGTGCAGGAGGTGCCGAAGGTTCCGTGGGTGGCCGCTCTAAACTCCCCACTTGTATCGGGAACACCTTTCCCGACTCCTTTGTTCCCGCTGCGCCATAGTCTCTCTGCACCTCCCCTTCCTCCGTTGGCTCAGCCCTCAGTAACAATGGTTCCGTCTGTGTCCCACAGGCCACTCCTTCCCAGCCAGCCTGTGTCCCCTCCGAAACTAAACTTGTTGGCTTTTCGTTCCCAGGAGATTCATGCCCCATCAGCGCGCTACGTGCGGCAGGCCGGCACCGCCTTACCGCAAACCCCCTCTTGAGCACCCTTGTTGTTACCGACTTTAGTACCTTTATGAGTTCCGCGAGCTCCATCGCTGTTGCCTGATCACGTCGGGGTCACCACTGTGTAGCAAACACTACACATCAAGGTTATCCCACCAGATCTCCAGCCGACCCGGGCTTTATACCCCCAGCAGTAGGCGTGTCATGTTATAAGGGGTGGAGACAAGGGAGGGTCGACCCTTAACTCTTTCCGTACAGCACGTGATCTTCCGGTCGCCAGCCCTTATCTTTACTACACTCTGTCAACCAGGCCCCTAAACAGCCCAAAGTCCGTCCTTCTAAAGTTCAGGGTAGCGGTCTTGCTGACCCCCTTCCTTACCTCTCCTAGAATTGAAAACTCTATCATTTCATGGTCGCTGTGCCCAAGACAGCCTCCGACCACCACATCACCCACCAGGCCTTCTCTGTTCATAAACAGCAGGTCCAGTGGGGCTCCTCCCCTGGTTGGCTCACTTACCAGCTGTGTCAGGAAGTTCTCTCCCACACACTCTAGGAACCTCCGAGGCTGCTTCCTCTCTGCTGTGTTGTATCTCCAGCAGATATCTGGTAAATTGAAGTCTCCCACGAGAACAAGGGCTAGGGATTGTGAGACTTCAGCCAAGCGCTTGTAGAATACTTCATCTGTTTCCTCATCCTGGTTGGGTGGTCTGTAACAGACTCCCACCAGGATATCTGCCTTGTTAGCCTTCCCTCTGATCTTAACCCATAAGCACTCAACCTTATCATTACTGTCGTTGAGCTCTAGACAGTCAAAACACTCCCTAACATACAGGGCTACCCCTCCACCTCTCCTTCCTAGCCTGTCCCTTCTAAAGAGCTTGTAGCCATCCATTGCAGCACTCCAGTTGTGTGAGTCATCCCACCATGTTTCCATGATGGCGACCACATCATAGTTTTCCTGCTGCACAGTGGCTTCCAGCTCCTCCTGTTTATTGCCCATGCTGCGTGCATTGGTGTAAATGCACTTCATTTGGGCTATTGATCTCTTCACCAACACAGGCATGCTACCCCTAGGCTCATCCCAAGCAAGACTGGTTTTATCCCCTTCCCCCTTCGCATCTAGTTTAAAGCTCTCTCAACGAGGCCAGCTAACTCCTGGGCCAGGATCCTTTTCCCCTTTTGCGACAGGTGAACCCCATCTGTCTCCAGCAGGCCTGTCAATGACATTACTTGGCTAAGAACAAAGACAATTCTGTGAATTCAAAGGACAGGGCAAATCTCTGATGGAGGAAGCAAGTTCACTTCCTTTTCAGCTAGAATTCTAGGAATAAGCTTCCCCCTCTTCCAAAAAATATGTTAAAATATTATTTGGGTTCAGATATGTTTAAAGTGATGCTGGTATATCTCACCTTTCTGCAAAATAAGGAAATCATTTCCCCTGCCTGGCCTCAATGTACAGAGACACCCGTGAAAATAGAATATTTCCACATTCCAAATACAAACCAGCAATAATAGTTTTATTGATGTGTGAGTTTCTTTACTGGTTCTTCAGATGTTTTCTGTGTGGCCTTGATAAATTTGAAGCAAGCAATGTCTGTACCTGCATGCTGATTTGGGATCAGCTTGCAGCCAAGGAGAGTTCTCTGAAGCTAGTGTTATCACTGGGGTACACGTTTACCAAGTCTTTATCCTGCAGGCTGGTCAAAATGTTAGGAAAGGTAGGAAGCACTTTTAAAAGGAGATTGTTCTGCAAATAGGATGTATAGTAGGTACTCGAAGCACAGAAAGCAGTAAATTTGTTTCCCATGTACTGTGTGCCAGAGGGCATTTGACAGTAAAAAAAAAAAAAGTGTTTGGAGAGATGGCTAGGATACTCTTAGAGAGAGCACTGTTTTCATAGACTAGGAAAGCTCCTTCTTTGCTTCTGGAGAGCTTATCTACATCAACAGCTTTTCTTCCCCTTTAAAAGAATTTGGAAATTGCTTTTATAGATGAGCAAAAAACCTGAGAATTGCAGAGACAGTCAGGACATGATTAAAAAAAACAAAAGAAAGATAGTCCTATTGAGAATAGGGAGAGCTAATTTCAGGCACTACTTCCCATCGGCAGGCAGGTGTTCAGCCATCTCCAGGAAAGCAGGGCTCCATCATGTGTAACGGTTACTTGGGAAGACAAATGGCATAACTCTGAACATCCCCCTTCCTTCTTCCCCCAACTTTATATGCTGAGCATGATGTCATATGGTATGGAATCGCCCTTTGGCCAGTCTGGGTCAGCTGTCCTGGCTATGCTCCTTCCCAGCTTCTTGTGCACCTGGCAGAGCATGGGAAGCTGAAAAGTCCTTGACTAGTGTAAAAACTACTTAGCAACAACTAAAACATCAGTGTGTTGTCAACATTATTGTATATTTGCTGCTTGTCTGGCCAAAGCTTTTCCTCCAGCAAACATTTTTAGCTCTTCTTACAGGTTTACATGGTACCCCAGCCATGGATTGTTATCATCATACAGTGTCGTGCGTACACGCACACACACGCTTGCAGAGAACTCCAAGCTCCTCCCATTGCCATATAGGCTTCCAGTAAAAATGCCTGACAAAATAGCGTCCTACGTGCAGCTTTTCATGGCCTTGCTGCAGCATGCTACAGGAGGTCACAGTTGTTACTGCACACTATAGACACCAGAATCCCACATCATTTGTGCCCCAGATGATATTGGGAAGGACAGAGTATGCTTAAGGGATGTTATTAGTGGCCTCATCCCTACAGACCAGAAGCAGGTACGTTCAGCAGTAGATGCTGTCTGTAAGGGGGTTGTAGAGGTAGGTTTATGTGTACCACTTGGCAGCAATGTGGCTCAGAGGTGAAAAAAATCATTAGGCACTCTAGGGAGATAGCTCTGAAAAGGAGAGAAACCACCTCATGGATATGGATAGATGTAGGCATGAGTAGCCTCTAGTTCCTTCTTGTTTGTTTTATTTCTAAAGGCTGAGTGCTGAGAATCATTAGTCTTAGTTTTCCTCTGCAATAAAGTACCTATATTTTTTAGTAAACTTTACAGTTTTTGACTTGATATGAAACTAGTGAGCAAGGGTAGTAATAAGGTGATTGCTATCAGGAGAAGAGCTTGTACCTCTGTTGGAAAGATCTGAACTGTAGGCATTTGTCAATATCAGCCAAAAGGTTTAGAAAAGGTTTTCTCTCCATTTGATGGGAGGAAAAGAGACATGAAGGACAATTTGTTAGATTGAGACACTGGATTTTTGTTCCTCATCCAGCATTAAATGGTTCTACAAAGTGATGCCTTGTTTCTCAGATTTAGTTCAAAGATGTTCTGTTCTCCCCCACCAACACCCCAACTAGTCTGAAGCCTGATCTCTGTCTAGACCACCCTGTGCAGTCCTCACTTTTGTAGAGGCCGCAAGCCCATGACTTTGAAGACCAATTAGAAAAGTAACAAAGTTCTCCTGGACAATTAAGAGCCTTTGTTCTCTGGACTGCCTGGCTCCTTCCTTTTGAAACAATACAGCCCTTTCACAATGGAAGCAAAATGAGAAGTGAATAAAGCAGCCTGACAGCTCTTTTCTTGTGCCCTTTAATCTTCAGTGACTTAGTAATATCTCAGTAAGTTTGCATAAAACAAAGCCAATGTAACATAGCCCATTATTAAGAGCAAAATAGCGTAATATAAATTTTCTAATTCTGTTACCTAAGAATGAGTTTGTCTGTCTGATACTGGCCCCCATATTTTTAAAGAGCATAGCTATGGCTTCTTATAGATTTGGCAATTGTCTTCCATATATTAAGTGCTACTGCAGTGTAAATAATGGAAAATTCTGGCTTGTTTTAAATTACTAATTTGTTACTACTGATTGATTAAGATCCAAAGCCAGAAAGGAATAAAGACATACATAGCCATGTGAATGTATATGCATGCCATGCAATGTGGCTAATACAGTCACTGAAACCTTAGATCTTACAGGAACATAGAACTAGAAATGGTCTCCCAGGTCAGTGAATTCAGGCCTCTGCCTTTGGCTGCGAACATCAGCTTAAAAGGAGTCAGCTCCTGGGAAACTGTGCCAGACCTGCCACATTCTGCTGGGCAGAAGCCTTTGTGGGCTCAGGCTAAACCCTGCTTGTATTGGGTTTGCGCGGCAAAGTTTTGGTAGCAGGGGGCTACAGGGATGGCTTCTGTGAGAAGATGCCAGAAGTCTCCCTTACGTCCGATAGAGCCAATGCCAGACGGCTCCAAGACAGACCCACCGCTGGCCAAGGCTGAGCCAATCAGCAACGGTGGTAGTGCCTCTGTGATAACATATTTAAGAAGGGGAAAGTGTGAGGAGGAAGGACTGGCAGAGACAACGTGTGATGAACTGACCACAACCCCCATTCCCCATCCCCCTGCGCCGCTCGGGGGGAGGAGGTAGAGAAATTGGGAGTAAAGTTGAGCCCAGGAAGAAGGGAGGGGTGGGGGGAAGGTGTTTTATGATTTGGTTTTATTTCTCATTATCCTGCTCTAATTTGATTGGCAATCAATTAAATTAATTTCCCCAAGTTGAGTCTGTTTTGCCCGTGACGGTAATTGCTGAGTGATCTCCCTGTCCTTATCTCGACCCACAAGCCTTTCATCATATTTTTCTCCTCCTGTCCAGTTGAGGAGGGGGAGTGATAGAGCGGCTTGGTGGGCACTTGGCATCCAGCCAGGGTCAACCCACTACACTGCTTTAATCAAAATAATGCTCCAAATAGTCAGCAAAAGCCTCACACCTCCATCATCTCCAGTACTGAGTACTCCTAGAAAGCAAGTCCCTGGACAGGGTATCTGTTTGAGACAGTGGCTCAGTCCCAGGGTTCTGCTCTGGATGTTAATCAGGGTGGCCAAAGTGGGACAACTTGACTAGCCTCTGGCACACAGAGCCCACAACAGCAGTCTCCTCTGGGGAGATGTGGCACCCTGCTGGGAAGGGGCTCTCGGCATAGAGCCTCTCCCTTTGCCAGCCTTTTGAGCTTTGTTCTTACTTTCTCCCTTCTTTTTAAAAAAGATGATGATTAGGGTTTATTTGCAGCTGAGAAAAGTGCTTACCTTTCATCACTGGGATATACTAAATATTTTAGGTTTGAAGCATTTGGAAGCTGGAGCAGTTCAGAAACAGGGATTGATAATTGAAACTATCATCTGCTGTGTCAATGTTTGTTTCTGCTGTTCAATCTCCCTCCTAAAACATATCTTATTCAACAAATTTGTTTCCACTGTCTGCTTCTGGTTCACTTTCACATCAAACCAAAAGGACTTTATTTCTGCTTGCGTCTGGGACTAGTACAGAGCCAATACTGCTGCAGAGGGTTGGAATTTTTTTAATTTTTTTTTACTTGCTCACCATCAGAATTACTGACTAAATTCCACTGCGGAGTGTTGATCCTTAGATCTGCAAAGGGGACATTTCTTTTGGCTGTGCTTAGAGCAAATCTCAGCTGTGACAGGCTTGCCCATGTGCACAGCGTGGTTTGGAATTGCTATGGAGAAATCACTGGTTAGAAAAGCAACTTGGTTCATTGTTAATTTACTGAAGCTGATCTGGCCTCCCTGAGTTGCTGACACCATGGAGCTTCAGATGGCATCCTGAAGAATTATTTTCTGCCTTATATTCGTGCATGGAAGGAGAAAGGGCTGGCCGCTGCTTGCTAACTCTTCACCAAATGCCATTTAGGTTAAATGTGATGCTTGTGGTTAGGACAAAAAGGACAAGGCAGCATGGTAATAGTCTGCAAACTTCCAAAGAAAACTAGAGGGAGTGTCAGCTTGCAGAATAGTTCCCCGGTAGAATTTGCAAAAGTCCCATCTCAAATGTAAACCAGATAAAACACCTGAGTCTCTCGCTGGAATTTGCCCTGTAATTGAGTGATCCCTTCTCCACCTCTACTTTCTGTGGTCTAATCTAAGTCCTTAAATATGTCTACAGTGAATCTTAGCAGTTCATGAAGCCACCCCAGACTCACCGAGGTCTCATTTTGCTGATGGAAGTAAATGAGTTCAGGTACAAAATCCCTTTAAAATCAGCATGACCTGCTGTTCTCCACCCCATTCCGTGCTGCTGGGCACAGCTCCACAAAAAAAAAAGGCCTTTCCAGGAAGCTGATTGTATTCACTGCACTTAGGAGAAGAAAAAGCATTTTGCTCATAATCCACTGTCACACCAGCACATTGTTTCATTTCTGATGACGGGCAGTCTCCTAAATCTGTCATCTGCAGTCAGACAAACAGCTTTTGCAGCTTGCTTGGCCTCTGAGATGTTACTGCTTCACATAATATTTTGTTCCTTTGGCTTCAGGCAAACAAAGAGTTTGATGCAAAGGAAATAAAAGAAAAAGAAAAGACAGAAGGTTGCTATCAAGGTCAGAATAAAGATCAGCTGTCTCAGAACAGGCTCGATGCCTTTCCTGTTGCCTTCACTGCTAAGGAGCACAAAATGGATGTTTGTTTGTTTGTTCAGTGATAAAATCTCATTCAGCTCCATGAGGATACTGTTAGGGGATAACTCTAGAGGAGAAACAGAAATTTGGAGAAGAAAGGAGAGCAACGGACACCTGAAACCAAGGAGGCTGGACAGGAGATAGGGCTGAGGAGTGTCAGGATGAGAGCTGGCAAGTGGGAGAATGTAGCCTGAAGGGATAATAGAGCAGAAACCTGATGGTAAGGATCATTTAGCACAAAACCTCTAGGGTAACACAAACAAACTGCGTCTCTCATACTGGGTCAGTGCAATGTCTGCACAGAGGACCTTCCTCTCCAGCCCCAGATTTCTCCTACTTTTTTCTTGCTACCAGCCATGCCTTGCATACCTGGCCCAGTGCAAGCAGGGCAAAAAGTCTAATTAACCTCTGATGTCCTAGGAGTAAAGGAGGCCACTGTATCCTCACCTGAGAGATCACTTCAGTCATTCAGCAGGTACACAGAAGTACAGAGGGATGGGAAGAACATCCATGGGCCAGCCAGGGTGCATTTGGGGCCCGGAGACTTCAATCTGTCAGAGGCTTCCTTGTTGGAGCAGTCCTGAGCTGCAATCCTGCTCCCTACACTGAACTCTGAGACCAGTAACAGGCTGTTGTTGCAGCAGCAGCTGCGTCAGTCTGTTGAGGACCTGACACTGCACTCCTCACTGCAGCACCGTGAGGCATTTAGTGACATCTGTCATATGTTTGCTCCCTTGTCCTCTCCTGGAGGGAAGTGTGGGCAGGAAGGGCTGTGCTTGGGAAGTGTTGCCATATGCTTGCTGTAGAGAACAGGGTCAAGAACAGCAGCTTTCTGGTTGTCCTTAGTCGCTGGGAGAGCTCACTGCAGAGTCACAGCCCTGCTGGAGGAAATCCTGTCTCCCACACAGTCAAGTTTCACTGTTTTTGGGAAAGGCTCTGCTGAACCACAGAAGTCCATCCGGAAGCTTTGGCCTCATTTAGGCATGGTGGAGGTCACAGAAAGTGCAAGACACGGCTGTAGCAGAAATGGTGGATAAAATCTTTTGCAGCATGTTTGTACCTTGTTCAAAACCTTTTGGACACTTTTTGAGCCACTTTAAGGTTAGGCAAGGTAAGTGTCCAAATGCTTCTTCCTAAGTATCTTTGACAATAATGAACAAAATCCATGATCTTTTAACTTGATGTTGTATTTTTTGAGATGGTATCAGACTGTACCTTCTGGAGATTCAGTTTCTGTACCTGGTTATTTTTAAATTGTGCCTTGGGTATGGCTTCTTGCGGATTAGAAATTCTCTTGCAAAGTATTGAAACCCTCCCTTGCAGATCATGTAACATTTGTCTGAAAAGGAGCTTTTTCTGCTTTGATGCTGCTTTTCCCTCTGTACTTCATAAAAATGCTGAACTTACTTACTTTTTGCCTTCTGCTCTCACTACTGCTAGCTAAATAGATTCTCCTCTAGTGCTGTATTGTTCTTCTCCTCTAGTGCTGTATTGTTCTTCTCTCTTCCCTTCCTTTTACTTAAGATCCAAACGATCTTATTGTGGGTTTTCAGGGTGTTAACAAGCAAAGTATAAGTAATTTTCTTTGCCTGTTAGTTGTACTGGTGCTAGTTTGTGGAGAAAACTTCACTTATGTGGTGGGTTGACCCTGGCTGGATGCCAAGTGCCCACCAAAGCCGCTCTATCACTCCTCTCCTCAGCTGGCCAGGGGAGAGAAAATATAATGAAAGGCTCGTGGGTCAAGATAAGGACAGGGAGATCACTCAGCAATTACCATCACGGGCAAAACAGACTCAACTTGGGGAAATTAGTTTAATTTATTACCAATCCAATCAGAGTAGGATAATGAGAAATAAAAACTAAATCTAAAAACACCTTCCCCCCACCCCTCCCTTCTTCCCGGGCTTAACTTTATTCCCAGTTTCTTTACCTCCTCCCCCTGAGCGGTGCAGGGGGACAGGGAATGGGGTTTGCGGTCAGTTCATCACACGTTGTCTCTGCCACGCCTTCCTCCTCAGGGGGAGGACTCCTCACACTCTTCCCCTGCTCCAGCGTGGGGTCCCTCCCATGGGAGACAGTTCTCCATGAGCTTCTCCAACATGAATCCTTCCCACGGGCTGCAGTTCTTCACGAACTGCTCCAGCGTGGGTCCCTTCCATGGGGTGCAGTCCTTCAGGAACAGACTGCTCCAGCATGGGTCCCCCACAGGGTCACAGCCTCCCTCGGGCACATCCACCTGCTCTGGTGTGGGGTCCTCCACGGGCTGCAGGTGGATATCTGCTCCACCGTTGTCCTGGTTTCAGCTGGGACAGAGTTAATTTTCTTCCTAGTAGCTGGTATAGTGCTGTGTTTTTGATTTAGGATGAGAATAATGTTGATAACACACTGATGGTTTAGTTGTTGCTCAGTAGTGTTTACACTAGTCAAGGACTTTTCAGCTCTGCCAGGTGCACAAGAAGCTGGGAGGGGGCACAACCAGGACAGCTGACCCAGACTGGCCAAAGGGCTATTCCATACCATATGATGTCATGCCCAGTATATAAACTGGGGGGAGTTGGCCGGGGGGCAGCGATTGCTGCTCGGGGATGTGCTGGGCATCGGTTGGCGGATGGTGAGCAATTGCACAGTGTATCACTTGCTTTGTATATTATTATTGTTTTCTTATTTTCTTCTTATTATTATTACTACTATTACTACTATTGTATTTTATTTTACTTCAATTATTAAACTGTTCTTATCTCAGCCTATGAGGTTTTCTCACTTTTACCCTTCTGATTCTCTCCCCCATCCCACTGGTGGGGGGGAGTGAGCTAGCGGCTATGTAGTGCTTAGTTGCTGACTGGGGTTAAACCACGACAACCATTAACCTCCATGGGCTGCAGGGGGACAGCCTGCCTCACCATGGTCTTCACCATGGGCTGCAGGGGAATCTCTGCTCTGGCACCTGGAGCACCTCCTCCCCCTCCTTCTTCACTGACCTTGGTGTCTGCAAGGTTGTTCCTCTCACATATTCTCACTCCTCTCTCTGGCTGCAGGTTGTTGTGCAGTTGTTTTTTTTTCCCCCCTTCTTAAATATGTTATCACAGAGGCGCTACCACCATCACTGATTGGCTCGGCCTTTGCCAGCGGTGTGTCCATCTTGGAGCCGGCTGGCATTGGCTCTATTGGACACAGGGGAAGCTTCTAGCAGCTTCTCACAGAAGCCACCCCTGTAGCTCCCCCAGCTACCAAAACCTGGCCACGCAAACCCAATACAACCCAATACCCATCTCAGCCAGACCCAATACAACTTATAAAATTTAAGAGTCCCTGAAGGCCTTGGGATGTTGGAAAATGTTAGCCTGAGGTTTAAAAGGGCAGATAAGTTGTAATGCATTTGTATGGTTGCTTGGATCTTTGCAGTCACAAAAGGTAACTAAATATTTAACAGGAATCAGAAAGCTATGTTGGATCTTTGTGGAAAAAATGTATTTCTGCGCTGGCCTATAAAATGTGACTGCTGATTGCTGGATCCTCGAAATAGGTATAGAAAGTGTACGGACCAGATGGGTCTTAATAGCACTGATGCAGCCTGTGAAACAACAGAGTGCTTCTCTGAAGATGATGAAATAGAGATAAGAGAGCGATAAGGGAAGAGCTAGAGGCAAGCTGGGCAGGGACGGTGCAAGCGAAGTTGCACAGATTTATAGTGGGATGTGGGGAGCAGGGGCTGGCCATGGCTCCCACCCTTTCCCCACTTCCAGCACCACAGTGAGCTGCCACAGCTCAGTGTGGTATCCGGGGCCCTCAGCACCCGGCAGGCCTTGGGGCCAGCGTCCCTGCTGCAAGCCTGCTCGATCCTGTGATGGCGGGAACCTTCTGTCAGGCACATTACAGATGCTGTCTCTGATTTAGCAGCATCAGTCAGCTCGGGGATTCGGATGAGAGCCTGCCTGCCATGTGTGTCTGCTTTCCCTGCGCATGGAGTGGGGAACTTCATATTTTGTCTGTAAATTGGAAATCATCTTGCTCGATGAGCACAGTCAGAATTGAAACCAAGAGCTGTGAATTGCAATTGGTTAAATACCCCTGAGCTTTGCTGGCCTCTGGCACCCATCATTCAGCTGTATGCTGTGTCTGACATAAGAACACAGCCGCTGATGGGACAAACAGGTGAGAGTCTAATGTTCCTCACTCCTCGGCTGTTAACATACCAGTCTAATAAATACAGTGGGAAGTGCTGTGAGGGGAATAAGCAAGCAGATTCCTGGTGAAATGCTGGACAAAGCAGAGCATCCGAATCCCAGCAGGAAGAAAACAAACCGAAAGTAGGGCCAGCCTTATCCAGTGCTATTTATAACTGATCTCTGCTTCCTCCAGTGTCCTGGTTTCAGCTAGGATAGAGTTAATTATTTTTCTTCTAGTAGCTGGTATAGTGCTGTGTTTTAGATTTAGTATGAGAATAATGTTGATAACACACTGATCATAGAATCATAGAATCATAGAATATCCTGAGTTGGAAGGGACCCACACTCCTGCCCCTGCATAGGACAACCCCAAAAATCACACCATATGTCTGAGGGCGTTGTCCAAATGCTTCTTGAATGTTGTCAGGCTTGGCGCCATGACTACCTCCCGGGGGAGCTTGTTCCAGTGCTCCACTACCCTTTGGGTGAAGAACCTTTTCCTAATGTCCAACCTAAACCTCCCCTGGCATATCTTCCTGCCGTTCCCTTGGGTCCTATCATTGGTCATCAGGGAGAAGAGATCAGCGCCTGCCCCTCCTCCTTCCCTTGTGAGGAAGCTGTAGACCACGATGAGGTCTCCCCTCAGTCTCCTCTTCTCCAGGCTGAACAGATGTTTTAGTTGTTGCTAAGTAGTGCTTACACTAGTCAAGGACTTTTCAGCTTCTCATGCCCTGCCAGCGAGAAGCTGGGAGGGGGCACAGCCAGGACAGCTGACCCAGACTGGTCAAAGGGCTATTCCATACCATATGACATCATGCTCAGTATATAAACTGGGGGGAGTTGGCCAGGGGGAACCGCTGCTCGGGAACTGGCTGGGCATCGGTCAGCGGGTGGTGAGCAATTGCATTGTGTCTTGTTGCATGATTTTACAGTAAAACATCAACACATTTTTCTACGAAGGACAGAATAGCACTGAGAACCCTCCGCTTAGCAGCTCCCTTATCTGTAGATAACTGTCTAGCTGAAACAATTTAAAAGAAAACCCTGATTTTAAGGTAGGAACATTTTTCAATGAATTTATTTTTAAGTTTATATATATATATGTAAATCAAAGTATTTTTTATTTATATCTTTCCATCAGCTTTTACTCACACTCGAAAGACTTGTCTGCTGTACAAAGCAGTCTCATCTGTTGCAGTGAATGAAACAGTCACAGTATGGTTGAACGTGACATGCAGTGAACTTGTAAAACACTGAATTTAAAATCAGACTGAACCTTCCCTTCTGGAACTGGGGAACTGTTCATGAATCACAGAAATGAGAACTGGAAGAGGCCTTGAGAGTGTCCTCTTCTTCCCATCATGCCATCACAGATGTTTTCATATCATTCCTGAAGTGCTTTATTCAAAATGAGATCAAGCAGTCTAGCTGTCTTCACCGGTACTGACAGACTGGAGTCATTACCTACTACGTCTTACATGGTACACACCTCTTAATGCATATGAAAAGGATTTCTGTAATACCACCACCCCCAGCAGTATCACTTTGTTGATTCCTGCACCAGTCTCTGATCCTTTTCTGCACTACTGCCACTTAGCCAGAATTTCCCTAATTTCTACTTGTTTATATGCTTTCTTCCTGTCTGTGTCCCTCTGCACTTGTCTTTATCAAATTTCACCTTATTGTTTTCAGACTATGTCTCCAGTTTGTCAAGATAACTTTGAGTTCTGATGCTAACAGAATCCTCTGTCTCCAAACTGTGTCATCTGCAAATATTCTGTGTATTTTGCAATCCACTATGCAACTTACTAATGAAAATACTGAATAAAACTGGACTCAGGACAGTCTCTTGTGGGAACCATCTACAGATGTTCTCCCAAGTGGTCAGGAAATCACTGATTATAACTCTTGAAAATTCATTTTTCAATCACTTATCCACTTCATAGTAATTCCACCTAGACCTTATTTTTTTAACTTGCTTCTGAAAACATCACAGGGAGTATGCCAAAAGCCTTACTAAATTAAAAGTAAATCACATCTGTTCCTTCCCTCTAATCCTTTAGACCCATTACCCTGTCAAGGAAGGAAATCAATTTTGTTTGACAAGATCTTTCCTTGACAAGCCCATATTCACTGTTCCTTATCTTCTTATCCTGTACATACATATGGATGACTTAATACTTTTTGTTCCAGCTCTCAAAGTTCAGTGTTAGGCTGACTGGTTCACAGTCCTTTAACCTATCCTTCAAGACAGGTTTTGTTTTGGTTTTCCTGGGGGCATTTTTACCCTGTTCCTGTCCTCCAGGACCTCTCCTGTCTTCTAGTTTTCATAGACAATTGCTAATGATTCAGAGATTGCTTCAGCTGCTCCCTTAAGTACCCTAGGGTGAATTTCATCAGGCCTTGCAGAGTTGCATATATCTGTCTTATCTCAGCATTCTGGCCTGTGCACTTAAAGTTAATTTTGTTAAATGTCTAGTTACAATTTATCTTTTTATATGGCACTGAAACAAGGAAGGCCTTAATACTTCTGCTTTACCTGTGGTTCGTAGTGGGACTTGCCTTCCTCTTTGTAAACAATAAATGGGGTCCAACAGGCAGAGGCTCAGATGAACCTTTCTGGGATATCTTATTTTGGCTTCAGACAGGCACCGGCTTCCTGGCCCAAAAAGTCACATCCCCCTCAAAAGAGAGTCTCCAACTTTGTCCCCATGCAGGTGTCTCAGGCAGTGGCAGAAAGGTGTTAGTGTCCCCCCCACTCGTGAGGGTTGCTTTTCTCCATGAAGTTTCTGGATGTGCAAAGACTCTCAAGTCTGACAGTGTCAGCCCAGCTCTCCCCATATAGCAGGCCTGATTTTTCCTCTCCAGGGTGGCTGCTCCTCTTTAGTTGTGGCTGGATTCATTCATCTGCTGTGCTTTTACCAGCATCGTGTCTAAAGCTCAGGGATGTGGATGGGGACAGGGACTAGACTTTCATAGCAGGGCTTCTGAGAACAAAATCAAGGGCTAAAGTCTTCTATGGCAATGTTGACCAAAACTCTTATTTTGTCGAAGATCTTTCATTCTTACTAGATGTTCCACAGCAGAAATGCTGTCTGCTTCCCAGTGTAATAGACAGGAATGATAAAAAGCCCTGATACAACCCAGCAATCTATTTTGCTGATCATGCACCACAGGGCAGGAGCTCTTTATGCTGTACCGTCCTGGCTCCAAGACAGGCATGTTGGCCATCCCATAGTTCTGGTCCCCATCGAGGGACCAACTGGAGTTTACAATGGCTCCTCCCTGCCTGCCTGCCTGGGTTTACCTTTGGCAGGAAGCCCAGATCCACACACAGTCAGGGCACAGACAAATCTTCTCCTGCCGCAGTGGTATCATATGGCCAAAGTGCAATCAGGACCCAGGAGCTCCTTCTCCTCCAAGTATAGACTCAGCCAAAGAGGCTGACTGGGCTGCTTTGACCTAAATTTTGGAATAAGCAGTCTGCACTCAGTTATCATAGCTCTTTAAGATCTTCATTATTGCCTCGAGTCAAGGTGAGTCATCTGGATTTAACTCACTCTTTGCCTTTATCCCAACTAACCATGGCGAGGAGTGAAGCTTTCTGTCTTCCTTCTTCCCACCTCCACATAGGACAACTTGTACTGCTAAGTTAGCACTGGAGACTCCAGACACTGCCCTGCTCTTCACCTCTAAAACTTGCTCTGCCTGTCTCTTGCTGCATAAAGACTGACACTGAAGTTACTTTGCATGGGAGTGAAGTAGCCTGTGCTTTCTAGGTGACCGAGTGAGTAATTTCTGGGGGTCTCTTGTGACTGATTGCAGGGGAGCAGCCTTGCTCTTTGCAATTTTTCCTCCAGGTGCCTGGCCTTTGCTTCACTTCTGGTAGCTGGCTGAGGATCCTCAGTGAGGTGGCAAGGCCTACTATATGGAGCCAGGCTGGGGAGCCTGGTAAGCAGCAAATGAAGAATAGCTGGCAACGTGATTGATGGAGGGCATTTGGGGACTTTATTGTAGAAAGACTACTTTGTCTCAGCAGCAAGGAGGGACAAAGTATTTGCTCCAGCAAAACAGAAAGTCAGTGGACTCAGGATCAGCTGACTGTCTTAGGAGACTTTCACTGCAGTGGATCCCTTGGGCAAACAGCAGAGGCAAGTGATACAGGGAGGGGAATAAACAAAAAACAGGCAGTTTGTCATTGACAGGAGGAGAATGTGAAAGATTTCTTCTCTGCTGATAATGACTTGATGTTTCCGGATGCCATTCTGCTGAGAGTCGCTGGCAGGAATCAAAAAGAAACACATTTGGAAGTGACAGAGGGAAGGAATGAGAACTGCTTCTTAGCTCAAATTTGAGACTGCTGTAAGGGAGTCCAGGAGAATATTCGCACCAGAGCACAGGAGAGATCAGCCTGGCTCCAGAAGATGTGACCTATGGAACAATTTATCGTAGATCAGCACTTCAGCATGAGCCCTCAGCACGATGCTGAGGCAGCCTAAAAAAAAAGATAGCAGTGAAATGGAGAAAGTATCCTCTACACAGACCAAAGGTGGCCACTGTTGGACTAACACGTCCAAGTTTGGATGGGTACTGCTGGATCGAGTTTGGTCTGTCTGCCTCTGCAAGCATCCACACTGTGTTCATCTGTCAGCTGGTGACGTGGGCCATCGTGTGATGGATGCAGCCAAACTGCATCCATGAGAGCTTGCACCCTTGCTAAATCACAGCGTATGTTCAACTCTTCTACCTAGAGAGAGTCGCAGAGCTCTGCTGACGCTTTGCTTTGGTCCAGGCTTGTGCATAAAGGCATTGGGGAAATGTGGTTTTGACAGTGGGCTTGTGTCTGTGCTTTGCTGACAGGGCAGGCACAGCTAGAGAGAGCCGAGGGCTGATTCCCTCGCTGCGTTTGCATGCTTGCTCAAGAAGCAGATGTTTACCAGTGGGAAGCCTTGAGTAAAAGTCTTTGGCTGAATATAAGAAGTGTCTGAATCTCCCTACTTAGCCCTGCATGCCCAAGGTGTGGGGAAAACAGGGTGTCTGGGAGGGGCTGGGAAGCACTTTTGCTCCCGTGATGCACAGCTCGGCTCCTGTAAGAGACTGTGGCTCCGTTCAGCTATGGAGCAAGATGGGCGAATGCCCTGAGCTGCTGGGCTGGGCAGAATGGCAAGCTCTCCGAGAGGGGCCTGTACGGCTGTATCTAGAGCTCAGCAGTGAATTACAAAGGTAGTCTTGAAGCACAGAAACAAGGGCACATGTCTAAAGCTGAGTATTAGAGAAAAGCACAGACAAAGGAATATAGAGATGGTGAAAGTGCAAAATGAGCTGTGATTATCCTGGGTCATAAAAGGGAAGGGGAAAATATTTGGGAAGTATATTAGAAGTTAAAGGAATGAAGAATATAGGCTCATTACTAAAGCAAGCTTTCAGCTAATACTGAGTGGTATGGAGAAGGATGAAATATTTGATGCTGTTTAATCTTACAATAAGTGTCTGAGACTGGCTGCTTAATATGATTAATATAACAAGGGGATGAAAGCACAGGTCAGAATAGGGAAAGAGCATGTTAAAGAATATTTCAATGAGACAGGTTCTTGCTTATCAACAAGATCAGCTTAAACATACCCTGGAGTACTTGAACTAGCCAGAGCAATTTCAGACCATTAGCAAGCATTTTAGGGAGTTTTTGGGCTACATCCATCCTGTATTTTAAGCAGAGGCTGGTGTTTATGTGCAAGCCCATATACAGCATCTGAGCTGATTGAGTATCTCGACTCAGAGGCAGGGTTGGGGTGTGCTCTGGGACATGGATGAAGGGAACCATCACTGCTGTTGCCTATGGATGCACACATATTCACGTACCTGTGATGTGGGCAGACTGGAATAGTGATACATGTGAAGTCTGTTGTCATCAATCCCAAAACACTTTTCAGTGATGCCGTGGAGCCAATGTCTGGCAAAAGACGTTTCTGCAGGTGCTTTCCTCGAAGGGGCTGCCCTTGCATGCAGGAGGGACAGTGGCATGGACAGGGTACCAGAGCCCAGAAACCAGTGTCCGGATGATTCACCCAGGCTAGAGGCATCCTCAGCCAGCCATGGGGACTTGCAAAGTGTGGGTGATAGCACAGCAGTGCATCAGGCTGCACTCTGGCCTGTAGGACAAGCATAGTCATGAAAAGGAGGAAAGGTCTCAAAGGACCAGAAGAAGTGGAAAAAATATCTGGGGAAAAATGGTAGGACCGGACCCAGGGAATTACTGACCAGCCAGACCAATTTCAGTGACTGGAAAAACACTGGAACAAATGGCAAAACCGTTTGTAAATGTCTAGATAATAAGGTGATTCAGAGAAGCTGACATGGATTTGTCCAGAATAAATTGTCAAGCTAGTATAATTTCTTTCTTTCGTTTCAGAGAAATGGGCCTCATGAAGAAGGAGGAGGCAATCAAGGTTATCATCTCTATCCATCTTGACTTGACTAAAGCTTTTGATCCAGGCTCACACAGTGACATTCTTATAACCAAAGTAGAGAAATATGAATTGGGTAAAATCACCATAAAGAGGCTGCTCAGGTGGCTCAGACAGTGTGCTTAAAGAGCAGTCATCCGGGGCTTGCTGTCAAACTCTGAAGATGCTTCAAGTGAGACCCTCCAGCTGTCAGTCCCGGTCTTCTTTTGATCGATACTTTCATTAAGAACTCTGATTACAGAATAGGAAAGCCCCCTTGGGAGGACAAGGCAGTTTGCAGGACATGATTATGTTCAAAATGATCTTGATAAATTGGAAGAAAGGTCCAAAATCAATGTGATGATGAAATTCAATAAAGACAAGAGCAAATACTACGTTTAGAAAGGGGAAATTAAATGCACAGATATGAAACGGGATGACTGGTTAGGCAGCAGGGTGCCAGAAGGGGAGAGTATAGCAGCTCACTGCTGATGGTCAGCAATGCAATACTGTTGCACAAAGGCATGTGTCATTCTGATTTATTAGCAGGAATATAAGATAAAGGCGGTTGTAACTCCTGACTGCTAGTGCCTAGTGACAGTCCTGTACCACGTGTTTGCAGCTGCAGAGAAGGGCTGAAGGGGAAGAACAGGAATGGTGAAGGCTTGGAGAGCAGGACCTGGAAACAACAGTTGAAGCCATTGGTTTTGTTTGGTTGGGAAAAAAGAGAAAGGAGCAGTGACACAGCAACCTTTTCTCGACCATTTGAAGACTGTTATAAAAAGGGGAATAAACGGTTGTTCTCTGTGTCCGCTGGGGAGATGGCAAGGAGTAATTGGTTTGATTTACAGTAAAGGAGATTTCTTGTATAAGGCAAATCAAACACGTATTTACAGGGAGGTTGTTGAGTGCCTGTTGTTGGAGGCTTGTGAGAACAGCCTATGCGAATTGTCACCAATGGTAGGGGTGTGTCTGATCCTACCTCAGAGCAAAATAGATATCCTTTTTGGGTCCTTCCAAACCCTGCATTGCCATGATGGCTTTGCTTAGGACTGTACTGATTGCCAGGTTGGCATTGGAAGGTATTTGTCCCCAGGTAACATTGGCAGGGACTTTCCTCAGAAGCCCAGGGAGTTGTTCACTTGCTGGAGTTGTCTGAGCGTGTCTTACTCAGCCAGTTCTTGTAAGGGTGACCCAGGGATTTGATGATGCTGTTGTCTTTCCTCTTCTCTACCTGTGGCAGACCTTATTCTTTTTTTAAGTACTGAGTGACCAAAACACTTTTATTTCACTTAGGGCAGGAGTCAGCAGGGCTGTGGTACTCCAATGCTGGCAAAGGGCTCCATGAAGCATAATTAATAGGAAGGGAAGGAATTGCTTGTCAATCGATGTGCATGTGGCACCCCACAGTTGAGCTTTGGCAAGCCAAGACCCAGATGGAGGGATTTGTGTTTGCAATAGCAGGTGTTGCCTTACAAGAAAGGCAGACAGATCCTGCCTGTGGCTGCCTGCAAAGTGCTCAAGTCAGCTTCATGGCCAGGATGATTTTGACCAATTGTATTTTGTCAGCACGAGTGACTAACAGCTTCCATGCCATGAAAACTGATCAAGCATTATATCTTTTGCAGGAATGACATCAGAAACATGGGAATTTTCAAATCAGATTGGATAAATGGTCTAATCTCCTGTTGGACAGGAGCCACTATCAGCTGCTGTAGACAAAGATGATAGTATTCCCTTGCTGAGAATTAATGGATTATTGCCCTGCTAACTTGCTGTACATAGCAGTGAACATGCAGGTTTTTATCTTTATTTTTCTATGAACAAATAGGGTTTTGAATAGTCTCAATTTCTTTATAAATAAACAGGCTTTAAGAAATAGAGAGTGGTAGACTCTTCTCACAGCAAGGAGTTTCACAGACTAACTTTGCACTGAAAAAATAGCAGTGTATCCTTGATTTGATTACAGGTCCCATCATGATCAGTCACAGCAAATGACTTACTGCACTGTGTTTACTTGTCTCCTTTCTGATGTTTACACATACTTTCCTTTCTCATGTGGTTCTTTACTTTTACTGTATCATAATTGAACTTTTGCTGTAAATCATCTCACGCAGCCAAAATCCTGGGTTGATTATCACATGCTTCAGAAAAAAATTAACTTCTTCCCACTAGGCACACAATTGCCTGGTTTTCTCGTCAAATGCCCTACCCTGCACAGCATGGATACCGCTAATGACAGGAGGTTGTGCCACGTTCATGGGCCTCTGGGAGCAGAAAAAAGGCCAGTTCTGAGCAGCTGCCCGATTTGATTGCAGTATCATGAAGGCTAATTACTCTGATAAGCATTCATGGGATTCAGAGATCAGGAGAAAAAAGATCACAAACACTATTAAGGTGTCAGAGGTGTTGAAGGCAAATTGAAAGTATTAAGTGCCAGTTTCTGTTTTCTGAAATTCAGGCTAACATCACTGAGAGCTGCTGGCAATCATCTGAGGGAAGATCCTGATGCCCTCAAGGGACTGTGGTCAAGCCTACAATATGTACCTAACTCAGGTACTGTTGACTGCTTTGAATGTAGGAGCAAGAGTAGCCCAAGCAAATCAGCCTACTTGCTTTTTGGGGCTGTTGACTCTACCTGTGTAATGGATGAAGAGAAGTAGTTGTGACACCTGAGTACCAATAGTAGAAAACTTGAATAGATATCCATCAGGGAGAGGGTATTTGGAGTAGGCGAACCCTGGGGAAAAGGTATTTGCTTGGGGAATGCTGAAAGGAATTGGCTTGGGAAAAAAAAACCATGAGCTCATGATAGTGCTTGCGTTGTCAGTCACCTCCAGATGAGGTTCCTGTAACATGTTGTGTTAGTGTAGACATGAGGACTCTGGAACTGTGTCTTCACAGTATGATCGGGGATGGACTCCAGCTACTGAGCCTTCATCCACATGTTTTCCATTGATGTGATGGGCTGTCGCTTGGCTTTAGCTCAGATGCAAAATATCTACACTGTACTTAATAAGAGCAGAGCTGGGAACTCAGCTGCAGCTGCCCCTGCACAGCTCAAGCAGAGCTCCTAATGAGCACCTGGACATATACTCTGATAGTGGGCACACTGGGACTCTCCCTTTGGAGAGGGCCTGGACCAGCTCTGATCCTAGCGTGTGCATTGTGTAAGCAACCTGGATGGTGGCTTTAGACTTCAGGATGGCTCAGACCCATGCTGACTGCAGCACAGGTATGTGTCACCTGCACTTCTCTTCTATGTGCAGGTCAAGGTATTGCTGGGTTCAGTCTGCAGGTTTCAGATACTGGAGAACCCCTTTTCTTGCAGTGTAGTTCTGTCCCAGTAGAGGATATTTGAGGCACTTGTGCTAACCGCTCCCAGGTTTAAATGGCAAAACCTTTGCACAGTGTTTTCATGGAAGATACTGTCTTGAGAAATAGCTTCCCCTACCTCAAGTGAAGTCAGTTTGCCTTAGAGGCAGGCTGGGAAGTGTGACTGTTTTTCCCAAATATTTGGGAAAGTAGATGGAAGAGGAAGAACATAAGTTAGAGGAGAGATATGTTGGACATATGAATAAAAACATCTTATTGTCACACAGTGTGGTGGGTTGACCTTGGCTGAATGCCAGGTACCCACCAAGTCACTCTATTACTCCTCCTCCTCAGCTGGACAGGGGGAGAAAGATACAACAAAAGGCTCGTGAGTTGAGATAAGGACAGGGAGATCACTCACTGTCATGGGCAAAACAGACTCGACTCAGGGAAATTAATTTAATTTATTACCAATCAAATCAGAGTAGGATAATGAGAGTTAAATACAATGGGATGGTTAGAAGATATATAAATGTATTAAATTATGTGGGACCTGAGCATGGCATGGAATAAGGGGCAGAGATTTTATTGGGTCTGGCTGAGATGGAGTTAACTTTCCCTATAGCAGCCCTCATAGTGCTGTGCTTTGTATTGGTAGCTAGAAAGGTGTTGATAACACGCAGGTGTTTTGGCTACTGCTGAGCAGTGCTCACACACATCAAGGCTGTCTCTCCAACATTTCCCCCCTCACCACCCCCAAAGGCCAGTAGGCTGGGGATGGGCAAGATCTTGGGAGGGGACATAGCCAGGACAGCTGACCCAGGCTGACCAAAGAGATATTCCATACCATATGATGTCTGCTTCAGCAATAAAAGCTAAGAGAAAGGAGGAGGGGAGGGGGGCATTCGTTATTAACGACATTTTTCTTCTGGAGCAACTGCTATGCGTACTGAAGCCCTACTTCCCAGGAAGTGGCTGGACATTGCCTGCTGATGGGAAGTAGAGAATAAATCTTTTGTTTTCCTTTGTTTCCGCATGCATCCTTTGCTTTTGCTTTATTAAACTGCCTTTATCTTAACCCATGAGTTCTTTTCCATCTTATTTCCCCCCCCCCCCCCCCCCATCCTGCTGAGGAGGGAGAGTGATAGAGCAGCTTGGCGGTCACCTGGCATCCAGCAAAGGTCAACCCACTACAGACAGTTTTAGAGTGGCATTTTAAAAAACTCTAATTTGAAACATGTCCCTTTTTCTGTGCCCAGCATGAGACACGTTGGGCATGTGTTTGTAAACAGTTCCCCTGAACTCTGCATTTCTCACTTTGAATTAAAACTCCTCACTACACCAACCCCTTCATCTGAAGCAGCTGCTGGTGACCATCATTGTCAGCAGTAGCTCATGATCCCAGGGAGATGTTCCTGGAATAGATATACCCAGCATATTTTGTGCATGATGGCCAGTCTTGGAAATCACTGTTCTCCATGTGTGCCATTGAACCTGTCCTTTCATCATTAGCCATTTTATTCTGGGCCATATTGAATTACACTATTCCTTTAATGCAGGATAGCGGAAGTGGTTCCACTTGGAGACTTAAAATTTCTCCTCTGCAAGGATGTTCAAAGGTATATGCTACTCGAGACTCTTCAGTTGCATCTTATGGACATGAAACTGGCATTTTGATGTATTCTCAGATGGATTCCTTTTACGTTTTATTTTTCCTTCCTCGGAATAGTGTGTTTAGGTAGGAAACCTGTTCACTAGAGGATTAATTACTCTTTGGTGAGTCTCTTGCTGAATTTTTGTGCTCCACAGAACTTCACAGTATAAACAATTTTATAAAACAGAATTAACATTGTTTTTCCCAAGGAAGTATCATCAGAATACCCAATCTGTGTAATTAAAGTATTGAGAATGCTGCTTGTTTTCTGGAACAGGTACCAGATAAATAGCTGGTCATAGATGGAGTATTTGGTAAGCTCTAGGATAATCATGCCCATTTATCATGTTTATGGGATGATGTTTAGTGAAATGTATCTGCTGCAATGCTTGGACAGGAACAGATATACCTTTGAAAACCTCAGCAGAACCTGCCAAAGTGCTTGTCCCCATCCTGAACTGTCTGACAGGTGCCCACAGGAGTGTATGCTGATAGGCTCAGTGACAAATCATCCTTTTCCCTTCAGTCTGATTGAATTCCCAGATCTGAAAATCAAGCATTCTTAATGCTTTTGGTCTAATTGAAATGTCTCTTCTAAACTGTAAGCCATTTATCTGAGTTCTAATCTCTCCTGCTGAGCTGTCACAGTCAAAAGTCAAATCTCCTTACCAGGCAGACAGATGCTCTGAAGGTGTAAGGAGGATTTCAGTTTTAATGGAGACGTTTTGATATCACTGAAACAGAAGTGCCCCAAGGACCCATGTCACACGTTGCCTGCAAAGGCTTGTCTGCACCCCACATAGAGACAGAAAGCTAATTTGAGGTCGTCTGGCTGAAGGGTAGCCATATGCCACTGCACTTGGAGTAATTGGCCAAATGGGAAGGGGTTAGTTTGTGCAGGGTCAGTGATGTATTCAGGTGTCTCAGGGACCTTTCTGCGGCACCTCTGGTGTTGTTTGGAGCTGTCTTAGGGATCTCTGGGATGACATTGTGCTGTAGTGCACAGCGCTGCGTAGCTCAGACACCTCACAA
This sequence comes from Nipponia nippon, assembly GCF_047370975.1. NCBI lineage: Eukaryota > Metazoa > Chordata > Aves > Pelecaniformes > Threskiornithidae > Nipponia > Nipponia nippon. Next base: position 6,757,742 of record NW_028262339.1, on the reverse strand, counting down.
GGCCCAACCTTGATGGCAATGCTGGGGGAGATGGACGTGGGTAAGTGCAGAGTCCCCAGGTGTTGGGCTCTGCCCGCTCTGCAGCATCCCCAGCATCAGGCCTCTGGGGTGGAAACCAGCTGCCCTTTAGGAAGGATGTGAGAGGACCCTGCTGAGGGCTTGGAAAACTGTCCTGGTAATGCTGAGTGCCCTGTGCTGACTGGGACTATTTTCTTGTTTTAAGGTCAAGTGGCAGAAGAATGACATGGACAACAATTTGAACAACTTCTCTGTCTCCTCAGATGGGCGGATTGTTTCATGGACTTTAGTTAAGGTAAACAGTAGGTAGCAATTTCCTTTCCCAGCCAAATCATAACCAATTGCCTCCAAAGTTCAATGATGCATTAGTTTTATTTTTATTTGTAATGAGCCAGGTTTGAAAAGAAGTGGCAGCAAAAGATTGCAGGTGCAGTCACAGCTTGCTGCTCCTGGCCTCTAGCTGGGTCTGGGGCTCCATGCTAAACTCTGAAATGAGCAGAACCAGCCTCCTCCTTGCTCAGGATCTAACCTTCATCCTGCCTGCACCTGTAGCACCCCATGGGCCTGAGTATGAGAGATCATTTTCCTGCTTTGCAGCTGCAGGAATTCAAGACTGGTCCTTGCTCTGAAATTTTCCTTGTCCTGGGAGGGTCACCCAGAGACAGGGCAGAATAATCCACTTTCTTCTCCAGCTTCAAGACTCTCACCCCTCAAAATGCACCCCTACAGATTGCAATTCAGAATGAGAGAGGGAAAGTGCAAATTTATCCCCTGTGTGGCCAAAGTGGCACAGAATAAGCTCACATTTGCAGTGGGATGGCAACATGCAATCAGACAGGCAGAGGATTTCCCCCTGCCATGACATTGCTAGCTCACACACAAGACAATCTCTGTTAACTTGTTTGCATGCCCTGCCTTTGATCACTTTTTCTTTTGGAGTATGTACACTGGTAGAAACTTAGCATCAATGTCCTTAAATGACCCTTAGATTTATGTCTCTGAATCTCAACATGTGTTTTTTCTGTTGGCTATTTGATTTTACATTTTGAAGATTTCAAAATCTTTTACTTCAAAAATAAATGAATTTCCCTAAATATGAGTTTGAAGCAGCTGTCCCATTATTCCCCAGCAAGCAAAGAAATTTCTTTACATCCTTGGCTGCTCATTTTTTCAACCTGTTATACCAAGCTACTCAAGGCTTATCTGTTCTGAAAATTTTAGGACTTGCTGCCATGGGCAGGGATTCATGTCTAACATTATATTTATATCTTAGTCTTATGCTTACTTCAGGAGTGGGAGCTTCTTCTAATGAACACGGTAGGTGCATGCAGAGGGCATTGATTCTTAAGGTCTTTTATAAACTCCTCCAGGTTCATACATGCAGCTTCAGATACAAAAATCCTTCCTACGAGTGTGTCCCAAGACAGGGACAGGCTAACACTGTCCCAGCACTCATCTCCTGTTTTATCCCCTGTATAGTAATGCCAAAAAAATTTATGTTGAAGTGGGTAATACACACCTACAGCTAAACATATCCAATTGAGGTGACCTGGCAGGTTACACCTATCAGCTGAGCCCCAGTAACTGAATGTGCTCAGCCTGCTCCACTTAGGAGGCACGAAACACTGGATTAAGCCTCTTACTTCAAAGAAATGCCACAATTGGGACAACCTAAGAGTCCGCAGATGGACTCTGATGGCAACTCACCTGGTAGAGGGTCTTCTGCAACATTTCTGTGATTCATCTGTGCTTAACTGTGTTCCCATGTTGTAAGCTGTTTTTTTTTTTCTGTCCCTTGAGCATGTAGATAGCATCTTAAGCATCTTTGGTGTGACTTCTAAAAGACCTGCATCTGCTTAGCACATTGTCATTTCTACTTTTGCACTTCTGTTATAAACTTGGCCAACCCCATGTGGAAAGCACTGTTTTAAGATTTTTTTGAGGTGAAGTTACCTCTGAAATTGCCAGAGCTGGTATGTACTTAGCATGCAGGGGTGGAAAACAGCAAAGTTTTAGGTGCTGTCTGGTTTCTTTTTTTGGACTGAGATTCGACAGGGAAAGCAAGAAACAGAATGAAAAGGGTGTTTTGTTCAATCTGTAGTTTTATATCCAGCAAGGAGGAATGGACAATTATCTGCTTGAATTCCAGTTTTACAAAAGAGTGATTTCTGGGTTTTATTTAGAGTAAAATTGAAGAGACTCCAGAGGTCTTCTATTCTACAAATCCATAGTGCAAATACGGAATAAATGAAAGAGAGCTTCATTAATCTTTTTGACAGGACTATCTAGAAGTAAACCTTTTTCAAACACTGGTAACTGTTTGACACTTCCAAAGCTGAGAGCACAAAGTGAATAAATTCATTCTTACTTCCAGATGGATATTTGGCAAACCCCACTCAAAATTTGGATAGAAGAGTTGTCAAATGTTAGCTAGGGATGGTCAATCATCTGCCTTGATTGTACTGGTTGTCTCTGTTTGAAATGGGCACAATCACTTTAGACAAACTTCATGAGACATTAGCACGTGAGCTATGTGTGCTTAGGCTGTCAGCTTGGCTTGGTTTTGGGTCATCTTGAAGGTGTAAAACATCAAGGAAGGATGCAGGAATTCTGCAGCTGGATGACTCTGCTCTCCCATCTTGGGTTCACACATTGCCTATCAAAAAGGAGAGCTGTCAGAGCTATGTCAAGGAATCGTTGGTTGGGATGCAGGCTGGCACTGCTTCTCAGGCTGATCCTCAGCAATCCCAGGTTTGATTAGTAGCTGTAGGTCACCCTTCCTACATGACCTAGAGCTAATTTACTGAACAGCTCTGGGCCCCCTTCATCCCTTGAGGTTAATAACAACTAAAGGGAAACAGGCAGCTGCAAGGCCCAATTCACTAATGCTTACAAAGTGCTTTAAAATTGTTAGGCAGAAGCAACATATTATTGTTCAGTATTCCTGGAAGGCCAAACTGTCGACAGTCTGTTTACCCAGAGGAATATGTGAATGGCTCTGGCGACAAACAGCCCCAGGAACAGATGCATTTTTCAGACTGCGAGGCTGGGTACAAAATAAAAGCAGCACAATGGGGAAGTCTGCACAAGTAAGATCCTTTGTGAAGACAAAGGACAGCTACAGAAGCTGTCCACAGAGGCCTTGGCTGGGTGGAGGTGCTGGGAGGCATCTTCAGAGAAAGGCTGCAGAAAGGTATGTGCTTAGAGAGATGGTCTTGTGTGGTTTGCCTTTCTACTAGAACAGAGAGTGAATGTGCTAGCACATCTCTGGGCCTGCCCAGAGCATGTGTCTGACCTCTGCTAGACACACGGTGTGTATCAACATGATCAGCTGTGGGCAGCTCCAAAGCTGCTCTTCAGACCAGACTCATGTGGCCACCAGCCATGGCTTGGATGTGGCAGACACTCTCTGGAGAGCACGCAGACCTGGGAGCCTGAGCAGAGGCAAGTGCCTTCTCAGCGTGTCCTGTCTGCACTCCCAGCAGCCCACCAGCACTCCTGTTTGTATGGGCAGCAAGAGGCACGTGGAATATGCTCTGGGCACTGCTCTTTCCAATTCTTGCACACATGCACTAGCATATATGGCCTCTTTCTTAGCATCACTTCTGCCTTTACCCACTGAATCTGACTTGATGTAACCCAGGTGCTGCAAGAAGAGTCACTAACAGAAGGTAGGACTCTGCAGGCTGCAGGAGTCTATCCTGCTTCTTGATGCTCTCTCAGAGAGGAGTCACTCCCATCAATAGGCAAGGGCACATGGGTATACAGCAGTGCAAATTAGTGAGAAGGAAGTACATTATTTTACAGGTTTTGACTTTTCTTGAACTTTCTGTAAATTTGTCCCCCCAAAATATGATAAAAATATCTTACAGAACACTGTCCCCTCTGAATTGCAGTACTGAACAGATGCTCACAAGGTCTTCTCCCACCTTCCCTAACATGAAATTTCCTGGGATTGACTTTGCCAGGCAGAATCTCTTTTTCCACCTGAGTCCTGCTCTCGGCTTAGAGAAGCTCCAACTAAAGCTTGATTCACTGAGCTAAGAAGCTATGTTTTGTTCTTGCAGTGCTCCAGTGGGAAATCTGCAGATTCATGAAAACATCCAGTCCTCAGCCCACACTGCTCACTAATTTAATCTTTAGTTCTTTGTTCTTTTTATCAGCCTCAGGGTATTCTTATATTCACAACCAACTCCATTCTGCAGTGGTAATTTAATTCCCAAAGCTAGTCTAAGAATGGATCTTTGCCTTCTCGTCGTTTCCTCATACTCACCTACATTGTGTCTGTTTTCATCTGTCCTTTGTCTCCCACCTTGACTGTAAACTATGGGACACAACCTTTTTGCCCTGTGTTCATACAGCACCTAGCACAGCAGTGTCATGGCCTGCGATGAGAGCTCTTCTGATAACAACAACGTGGGGCACTTTTCCCTTGGGGAAGCTGCTTGCTAGATGTTGTTGTTGTTTGAATCTCAGAGCCCAGGAGGTTGTGAATGTTGGGACCTGAGGCTGCTCTGGGGGTAATAGGGAGATGGTAAGAAGCAAGGACTGGCAAGGTGGTAAGTTACTGTCCATTAGTGTGGATTTTAATTAGCTCCATGATAATATGCAATACCCATCTTAAACCACGCAGGGTGACTTCACTTAATGCAATGATTTAAGCTGACAGTGTCAACTTCCACTTGAAAACGTTGACCCCGAAACCCAAAGCTTTCCGGGTCAGCTGCATGTGCCTGGTGATGTACCAGTGGCTCTCAGTATTAGTGCACAAAAGCATCAGTTTCCTGGAGATTTTATGTAAAACAACATGTTAGCAAGTTGCCAACTGCGAGCATGAACCATTAAGCAACTTTTAGACAACTTTTTAAAATTCCTCCATAAAATTTGCCATTTCAAAGTACTGAATGTCTCTGCATTGTTTCTGTAAAGCCTGTTATTCATGAGGAATCTCCTCTGCCTGCAGAAAGAGCTGGTTCATACAGATGTCATCAAGCTGTCAGTAGAGGGAACAACGATGCAGGGGCCAGAGGGGCTGCAGCTGTGAACGCTTGGTAGGAGCCCAAATCCTTGTCATGCTGATTAAGTACTGACACAAAGCCTCTAATCAGTCATTCTGGGGAATTAAATTGGGAGTGGGGTGTTAAGATGGAAAGGAGGTAAAGAAGGGTTACTCCTCCTTGCTTTCATCATGTAGCAGGGCAAAGTCTGTCTGGAGCAATGGCCACTAACTGAGTCAAGGTTTGCTGCTTAGATCTTGTCTTTACTTGCAGAAAAAGATAAACATTAATTTTTAAAAAACTGATGTTTTACTGTGCTATCCCAATGCGGACAAGGCACAGGCATTACCTGTATTTGTCAAAACTAAGTCAGTTTTGTTCTTCCTACCGGGCATTGATCTGGACTGGCCAAATGAAGATGAAAAGCAACCTTTGCCCTTTCCTGGGTGCACAGCTCATCCAGCCGGTGGTAGGATGTGCCTCATCTGGCTTTGGTTCTCTAAAAGCACAGCATCTATTCTGAGCTACTATGTTAGGCTCCTTCCATACAAGGTGGAGACAGTGCAGTCCTTCTAGGCTGAATCCCCTCATCCTGACTATCCTGTGTTTGAGATAGGATGGGATGAGTCAGCTCTGGAGGTCCTGGACTACACAGGGAGCCTTGAGGAATCCCCTAATCATCCTACTGCACCTGCTTTTGGCTGTGAAGCTGTGGCCTGGGTTTGGAGTAGGAACTTGCTCTAAATTTAAGGATTGCTGTGTTTCTAGGCTAGTAATTGCTGAACAATTTGTGTTTGTGAGAAGGTTTGCATTGCTGCATAGGTTGCAAGAGACCAGCTAAAGCAGTACACTGCAGAACTCCCAGGGGCTTTGGGATTATTTGTTAATGTTACCGGGAAATGGATTTTCAGAGGCTTGTCTTGAATATTTAACAATCTATTCAAATGTTAAAAATGCAGACAGTATTACAGGTTTGAAACGACCTTAACCTTTTGAGGACTACATTTTGTTAATGTTTAAGACATAATGTTTAAGACAGCTGCCTTTGCAGAAAGTTCTCTGTAACTATGTGCTTCTGAGCCTTGTCTGCTTGTTCCTGTTTCTCCTCTGATGATTGCTGTGGGTGTCCCTGCTGGTCAACAGCCCCAAATTGCTCTGGCACTCAGCAGACATCCCATCTTCTGCTCAAGGACCATCTTTCTTTCACCATCATGCGAGTTGGCTTTCTTGGATGATGTTGCATCTGCCTCAGGAGCAGAAGCCAGAAAAATCTCAAGGAGTCACATCTTGTTGTGATTGACACCTGTTTTAAACACAGGTCACAATGTTGCTCGATTCAGGGCTTTCGAAGTCAAGACAACCCTTCTGTGCCTAGCAAAAGATTTCTTCCCAATCACTTCCTTTGCTATTGGCTTTACTGAAGTGAGCCTGCTAAATGGCTTCTGAGCTAAGGATGAAAAGGGCACAGGGAGGTATGATGTGGTGTTTCCTCTCTGGGCTCTTTTATGCATGGGAAACTATTTATATTTTTGTGAATACTAAACAAACAGAAAAGATCTGTTCTTCCCCAGTAGGAGGTGGGCCTGGTCCTCACGACCCTTACATTTGCATCAGGCATTTTAAATTCTTACCAGAGTGAATCCTGGTTTTGGGACAATTTGTTCTTCCAGTTCCCTTTGTCTGTGTTGGCTCTTCAAATTGCAGGTCTTGGGGACAGGCACAGCTTAGAAAGTGTTTGCAGAGGTATGGCTCTAATTTCTTTTGGGAGCTTCTGGCTAATAAATCACTTCTGAAAACACTGGCAGTGTGTGTGTACCATAGGCAAGGAGCGCGTACTGGTCAGATGAACCAATTCTCTGTCTCACAGACCTTTCTTCTGTTAACAGGCTGCAGGACATCGTTTGATTTTCACAAAAAGATAGACTATTTCTTGTTGGTACTGAAGAGGGAAAGATCTGTAAGGTAAGAATGGTTTCTTTGTCCCTTGTTTTACGTCCTCTGACCCATGCTTGTCTTTCAGGTTCATCATCTTAACTGTTTGCTCAGGCAGAAACAAAGTACAACTTCAGAGCCTGGTCCTGCCCTTGGATCCCTGTGGTGAGCCTGAGACCAGCACAGAGCCACAGAGGGTTGCAGGGAGTTCTCTGCACAGACCCGATTAAGACCTTATTTTGCAGAAACGTTTTTCATGCAAACTACATCCCAGAATGCTTTGCAGATTGCAGCTGTGCAAGTGAGATGCTAACTATGATCAGAGCAGAAGTTAAAAGGCATTGATCCTCTGTCCTTATGGCTATGGGGAAACAGCAGGAAAAATCTCATCTCTTTTCCTTTTTAGACCTGTTATCCCGTGAGCGGGATGATGCTAATGAAGCTTTGTTTCCTATGGATTGGTGTCCCGCAGCCCTTCCCTTCCACAATTACATCCCAGATCCTTTCCTCAGTCCCACTTTCTCCTTGCCCTCCTATCTCCAGTTCCTCACTATCTACTCTAATCCTTCCCCTCTCTGATCACCCCCATTCTGTCCCCAGCTCAGTGATCCCACCTCCATGCTATAACCCTTGATTCCTGCAGACAGTGCTGGCTACCTCCCCTCCAGTGCCCTCCTGCAGCCTGATGCCATAGTGCCCAGTGCTTGCTGGGAGCTGTTGACCAGCCAGCTCTGGCCACGTGGTGAGGGCAGCAGCTGAGCTTTGCTTACCCTTCCCAGGGTGGGGGCACTGCCCAGATGTTTGCACTATAAGGCCACCCCTTTTTATAAAATGTGTAAGAAAGACCGTAATATTGCTAAAAGTCCTGTGTGCAGCCAGCTTTGGCTGAAATTGCCAGTGAGGTCAAAAGTTGTTTGGGAGGAGAGACAAGAAGACAGCAGGACACAGATGTGTTCTCTTAAGAAATCAAGCTAAAAATAGGAAGGTTTGAGCTCTGCTGTACTTAGCCTTGAAAATAAAGCCAGTAGCTGCTTATGTTACTCATATAACTTCTGTTTGCACAGCATTCCTCTGAGCTGGCTTTGGAGCTTTGTTAATATTGTAGCCACAGCCCTTCAGTGTGGGGGGTGGACCATCAGCCGGAAGCTGACGTGCAGAGCAGAGTCATCCAGCCATCCCTAGAGGATGCTGTAAGCTTCTTCCCCATGTCCTGCCTGCAAAACAGAGAAGCAAAACAGAGAAGCAAAACAGAGAAAAAGAATCCAATGGAAATGGTATTCTGAAATCAATATCAATCATTTAGGCAAGACAGACTTAACAAATATGTATCCCTTTCAGAGGGATGATGCTGATTGAAATCTCTCCCTCTGCCAGGCAGTATCTAGGGAGAATTTCTGAGTAGTGCTCACTTGCATTTGACAA